>NC_052026.1:18099012-18399012 GCF_015832195.1 Motacilla alba alba
TTAATCAGAAGTGAGGAAAGGGAAGATCAGCAGAAAGCTGTTTTCACCTTGGTTCAGAGAACTCTGAAGAGTTTTGCTAAACCAGCTGAGTTCTTTAATAATGTTTTCAGCTACACTCCATCAAATATCCTGGCTGAGCGGGGAAATGGCCAGACCTTTGAACTGTTTGTGTGTCTCCTCATCACTCACATCTGCACAGGACTCTCCTAATCATGATCTGGAGCAGAGAGGCAGGAGACACAGCTCACACCTGAGCAGGGCTGCCTGCCAGGCCTCAGCTGATCCCACAATCCCTGTGAATGCTCCCACATCGAGGCAGATTATTTATTATTATTATTAATTTATCATTAATAATAATTTATTATTAATAATATTTATTATTATTATTATTTTCATTGATGCTATTTATTATTATTATTTTCATTGATACCTTAGCTGGGTGTAAACCCTGAGGGGCTCCCTTGGCTCAGGGCTCTGCAGAGGCTGCAGCACAGATGGAACCTCCCTGTGAACCAAAAACCATGGGGTTTGTGTGACAAAATGAGAATTATCCTCGGAGTCATTTATCTCCCCCTGCAGTGCAAGTGCTGCTGAGATTTGGTGACTTTGAAGTCTGATTCAAGAGAGGAGGGGGAGGTCGATATCTGGGATAAAACATTGGCCAAAGAGTGGTTCCTGCTGGAATGAAAAAGCAATGGGTGAGCTGGTGAGAAGCAGCTCCTTTTGGACAGGGGTCACACAGATCCAAGAAGTCTCCAGAATTCCCATTTTCTGCAGGAAGGTTGGGTAAAAACCCACAGCATCCCAGTGCCCACCTTCCACCTCCTGTGCCAACTTGGCATCGCTCTGCCTGTGAGCCTCCCTGCAGCAGGGAGACACAAAATGTTACAAAATCAGAGAGCCTTTATCAGAGTTTCCATTCCCATGCTGGAGCTGGGAGGTCCCTTTTGGGTGCCTGGAATGTGGAGGGGGGGCTCAGCTGATGCCTTGGGAAGGCTGAGCTAGAGCAGAGGCTGGGCAGAGCCAAAGAACAAAGCAGGGATTTATTGAAAGGATCTCCTCAATGGATCCACCTTGGGCAGCACAAGAGCCCAGCCAGGGCTGCACCCAAGATGAAACAAAATGGCCACAAAATGAACCCAAGATGAACCAAAATGGACACAAAATGAACCCAGGATGAACCGAAATGGTCCCAAAATGAACCCAAGATGAACCCAAATGGTCCCAAAATGCACGAGCGCTCCCGGGGTCTCTCCCTTGGCTCAGCTCTGCTCCATTTGCACCTTGCAGTTCATTGTCCCGTTCCAGCTTTAGCCCAGGCACTCCCACCCTGCTTGTCTTTCTCTCTCCAGCCCACGCTGTTTGTGCTCCTGGGCTGAGCTTTGGATCATTGTCCTTGGTGCCCAGCTGGAGCAGGAATTGTTTTGTCTCCCTGCTCTGTGCAGAGAGCTCAGCATCCCCTGATGTGAAGCCCAGCCCCACCCACTAAAGCAGCACAGAATGTGAAAAATAGAAAAGCTAAAAGTCACAGCAGTGCTGCTGGAAAGCCAGGTGATGCCTGAATGTGGCTGAGGGTGGGGCCTGAATCTCTGTGTTTAATTTGGGACAATCATCTCCTGTGGGACGCGGGCCAGGAGGACTGAGCTGGGAGCAGCAGCCACATTTCCCCTGGCAGATGAAAAGCCCTTTCTGTAACCTCAGCACCACCCCCTGCCAAAAGCTTTGTTTTACACGGTGCTGGAGATGCTGCCCATTAAACAGCAATTAGTCCTTGCTGGATCCAAAGCCTGCCCTCTCTCCCAGATGGCCACTTATTAAGATATTTATGGTTAATATGAATTTCCCCTGCCATAAATCAGCAGCTTTATACCTGCAGGGAAGTCAGGGCAATCAGCGACCCCGCTCAGCCGGGCCGGGCCGCCAGCGCTGCCTTGTAAAATCAGGGTTGTAACAACTTCTCCTGGTCGTAAAAACAACAGGAGAGGGGAAAATCCCAGCGCTGGGATCTGATAAGGGGCTGTAATCAAGCGCTGGCACATCCTCCTGGAGGAGGCTGGCAAGTGGAAAGTTACAGGGATTCATTTGTCACTCGGGGGTTTCTGGACAAGGAGCCAGAGCCTGCTGGGGTGGAGGAGCAGGGATCTGCAGCCCTGAAGAGTCACAGAGTGGGTTGGGTTGGAATGAACCTTTAAACTCATCCCATTCCATCTCTGCCATGGCAGGGACACCTTCCACTGTCCCAGGGTGCTCCCAGCCCCATCCAGCCTGGCCTTGGGCACTGCCAGGGATCCAGGGGCAGCCACAGCTGCTCTGGGAATTCCATCCCAGCCCCTCACCGCTGTCCCAGCCAGGAATTCCTGCCCAGTATCCCATCCATCCCTGCCCTCTGGCACTGGGAGCCATTCCCTGTGTCCTGTCCCTCCATGCCTTGTCCCCAGTCCCTCTCCAGCTCTCCTGGAGCCCCTTCAGGCCCTGCAAGGAGCTCTGAGGTCTCTCCAGAGCCTTTTCCAGGCTGAACATCCCCAGCTCTCCCAGCCTGCCACTGCACATTGGTTTGCTCCCCTGTCTGGCTTTTGTGAGTAGAGCAGTTGTGAGCAATGTGAAAATATTCTGAGTATTTCTACCCTTGGGGCCAGTCTCGTTTTTCCCCTGTAAATTTGGTGTGATCCAAAAGCAATGATATCAGTGCTGGCAGATTCCAACCACAGATCTCCAAACCAGGGGAATCACTCTCCCTTTGTCCCTGTTTTTAAGCTAGCAGGGGAATATTTCCTCTGTGAAGTGACTTTCTCTAAAATGCCTGAGTTGACAGATGTCACATCCTCTCCCCCACAGCTGTGCAGCTCCCAAGAAGGATTTTCACCCCCCTCTATCTAAGACACTCACCTGACTGCCTCAAGCTGCATCTCTCTGTGTCTGGTCCTTCCCTTCAGGTGTTTCCTCCTGTCTTGAATCCCCCAAGAAAGGATTTGACTGCATCTCACAACACAAAAGCATGACTTTTGAGCACTGCTGAAGACAGCTCATTCTCTTTGCATTCCCCAACACACCCCACTGTGCTCCACAGAGGAATATCCAGACCTGCACAGTATCCTGGCCCTTTCACCAGGGACTTTCCATTGCCACCAGTAGGTTTGATGCCCTGCTAACACTGGGATAATTTCTTCCAGGATGAGTTTGCAGCTGCTTTAGTAGCAGGTCCTGGTTGGAGAGTTAATACGATGATGAAGGGATAGAAAAATCAGCTTTCAAGGTAAAATGAGTACATTTTTAGCAGTAAAATCAGCTTTTCTGAGTACCCAGGAGCTGCTAACACGTATCAGTAGATGGCACTATTTTATACTGTATGAGGCCCCAGGACAGGTAGGGAGGAGCAGTAAAGCTCAGGAGATGTTGTGAACACAATTTCCTTCCTCCGTGCAAAACTGCTCCACCAGGATCAGAGCAGAAGAGGCTTTGCTCTCTGTGATTTCCTCTCTTCCCTTCCTTGTGCTGAGCCTTTGGCAGAGGTTGAGGTTTGAGGGGATCTCTGTCATTAATTCTATTGCAGAGATGCCTCCATGTGTTTACTAAACATCAGGAGCCAACCCTGCTCAGAAAACAATCCTATCACTCCAAACCATGGCCTGTGGTCTCATTTGCCTCCAGAAAATTGCTCTCTTGGGGTGACACTTTCATTCCTCTGAGCCCAGCTGCTTATGGAGTGACTGAGAGCAGCTTTCCTTTCAGCTGGGCAGGGTTTAAAGGTTTCTCTAATGTAAAATGGCTCTGGGTGTTTTAGATCTTGGCATTAATCACTCTGTTGTTCATTCAGTGTTGTAACCTCACTTGGGCAAACTGGAGGAGGAACCAAAATTGCAAATTGGGGCAAAACGTGACTCTTCTGGTATCTGATGTAAAGCACACTCTGCCTCCCCTGCCTAATTCCATCACCCCTGCCAGGATAATCCTCTAAAAATACACGAGGATTTTTGCACCCCTAGATTCTGGGGGCACGGGAGCAGACTTTGGCCTCTGTCTGTCTGTCTGTCCCTAGAGCTGCTGCCATCACTGGTGCTGGATGCAGCCAAACGATGCCACGAGTGTGTGACCAAAGGCACCCAAGGGACCAACCCTGGTGTTTGTTGCCATTTCTGCTGAGTTGGCCAGGATTTATTTTGGAGGCTTTAAAGGTCACAGAGTTCAAAGTTCAAAAATGCTCATCAGATTGAACATATATTTTGCCTTTAAGTAAAAGAAGAATAAAAGGAATGTCTCCTTCACTGCTAAATCCCTCATATCAGGATTTCCTGTCATCCTCTGACAGTGATCTTTTCATTCCCTTTAGTAATTGATTTTTTTGCCTCTCCCCAGAGCCTCCCTTGTTTTGATTATTCTCATTTATTACTTTTCTTTTTACTTGGCACTTCAGAGAACTGTCACCATGCCACCAGTGTGCTCCCCTGTGCTTCATGCCTATATTGTCTGCTTTTCTTAACCAAAGACATGCCTGAGGAGCAGTAAAACCTCCTGCTCTTTGCTCAGCAGAAAGACCAAACTGTGCCCAGTGACACCCAAGCCATTTCCCCCTCTCTGCCTGCTCCCTTTCCGTTGCTGATGTAATGCTGGATTTGTGAAAAAACCAAAAAAAATCCCCGACTACTCTGCTGTTTTTATCTGGAGGAACATCTAAATCACTTTGGAGTCTGCTGGCTGAACTCAGTAAATAAATAGCAGCGAGCTCAGTAGTAGCAGTGAGTTATGGCTGTGTCCAGCAGCTGCACTCACAGCCACCCCTCACCAGCACAGAGGCCTTTTAATCCAGTCCTGAAGAATTCCAGCAGTGTTCCCAGCACTGGGAGTGGGGTGATGGATAAATGGTGGATAAACTGTGCAGGTAAAGCTCTGCCCAGGCAGCAGGGGTTGGTCAGAGGTCCCCTGATGTGGAGGAGATGCTCAGACCTTGGCACAGAATCCCAGGTGTGGAGGGGCCTGCAAGCAAAGCTGAGTTCATGGAAGAAATAACAATTGATGATTTTTGAGTGAATCCACAGCAAGGAAGAAGACAAGGCCATCAGCATGGAAACATTAGAAAATATACATGAAAATCTTTGTTAGCTAGACTACGGGCATAAGTAGATGTGTATACATGCTTTGATAAATTTCTGTAAAACTTTTACCAATTATATTGACGCTAATTGCTTTGCACCAATGAATATATTAAGTGTGATGTAGTTAATGACTGAAGATCACGCTTTGTTAAGAGTATGTAAGCTGGAAAACACACAGAATAAAAACTTTTTTCTTCTTAGACCCTGATCACGTGTGTGTGTGTCACACCCGACCTAACGGTGACACCCAGGGTCACTGAGCTTGGAGAAAGCCTCCAAGAACATCGAGTGCACCTTGTGACTGACCCCCACCTTGTCCCCAGCCCAGAGCACTGAGTGCCACATCCAGGCCATCCTTGGACACCCCCAGGGATGGGGACCCCAAACCTCCCTGGGCAGCCCCTGCCAATACAGACTCGATGCAGAAAATCATCCACACTGCTGAAAAACTCTGTTTTAACAGAGAAACCTTTAAACCCTGCCCAGCTGAAAGGGAAGCTGAAAGCTGCTCTCGGTCACTCCATAAGCAACAGGGCTCAGAGGAATGAGTGTCACCCCAAGTGAGCAATTTTCTGGGAGCAAATGGAACCACAGGAGCAGTTAAATCCCAAAATAAACCAGCAAGTGAACATGCAGCTTCATTCGGTCATGCCTGATGCTCTGAATCTCTCTCCATGTGTCAGCACACAAAACAGGCTGGAGGGAGCCTTGGGACAAGGGATGGAGAGCCAGGACAAAGGGGGAATGGCTTCAAACAGCCAGAGGGAAGAGCTAGGTGGGATTTTGGGAAGGAATTCTCCCCTGGGAAGGTGGGCAGACCCTGGCATAGGGTGCCCAGAGCAGCTGTGGCTGCCCCTGGATCCCTGGCAGTGCCCAAGGCCAGGCTGGACACTGGGGTTTGGAGCAGCCTGGGATGGTGGAAGGTGTCCCTGCCCACGGACTGGGGTGATCTTTAAGCTCCCTTCCAACCCAACCCATTCTGGGGTTCTGTGCTTCCATACAGATGCAAATGTTGGCTCAGATGTCATTAATTCTGCAGCATAAAGTGAACACAACAAATGTTTATTCCCACTCCATCCATACACACAGGTCACATGAAACCAGGGATAATCATCTCTGCCAACATCCCCTTTGTTATAAATCATTCTGCACGTGTCTACACGGGATAGACGTTTGGTGTAACCTATATTAATATTATAGATTATGCCAGAAAGTCCTAATGACATCAGGGATTTAAGGAAATAACTCTTTTCCCCCTTCTTTGTACTGATTGCAAACCCTTAGTTTTTAGTTCTCTGTATTCTACATATGTTCCCTGAGCCACTGAACAGAAGTGGCTTATTATTTTTTAAATGTTCTAAATGCAAAAATCATATTAAGGTATAAAATATTCTGGTTTTTTTGGGTTTTTTTTTGTTTGTTTGTTTGTTTGTTTTATTATTTTTTTTATTTTAAATCCAGGGTAACAGCATGACTCAGTCCTGCTCTCAACTTCTAACAAAGCTCACAGTTTCAGGTTCATTAGGGTTTTTTATGACAACCTCATAAAAGTATTTACAATATTTCATTATATTTTAAACCAAAGGCACTGAGAGAAAATGCCTGAAATAAAAATGCCCATAATTTTCCTGTTGCCTTGTCACTGTCTGAAAACCTTATCAGAGTTCCTTGTTACTTTAATGGTGTAGGATTAAGGGTAATGAAGAAACATTTAGGGTTCTGCAAATCACTTTGATTTCATTGTATAATGTACCAGCACTTCTCTGTGATTTATTGCCCAGTTGTTTGAAATAGCCTGTGGGATTTATCAGTCTTGGAGGAAACTCTGTTTCCTTGAACAATTAGCTCAGACTGAAGTTGTGTAACTCTTTTTTTTTTTTTATTATTATCCTTTTTTAAAAAAAAGCATTTATGGGTGGGAAATAATGAACTCTCCACTGGATCCTACCTTGATATTCAGTGGGAGAGAAATGGCTTTTTATGGCAAATTTTCTTGCAAACATTTAAATTTTCTAGCTATTTTCTCCTCCTTTTTTTTAAACATCAAAGGTCACTGATCATTATTAAATTGGTTTTATGTCTATATTTTGAATAATTTTCATTTTCTCATTTCTCTTCTCATTTTTCATTTGGTTTTCAGCTCAGATCTGGTTTCCTCGTTTCCCACAGGGATTTCTCTATTTCCTCACAGTGGGGTGTTTCTGAAGGTAAGAAATTGTTTTGACATAAACCACTTGCACTCAAAGAGAGAAATAACATTTTTAATTATTAAAATGCTCGTAAAATAAAATAAAAAAATCCAAATAACTCCAAAATCACCCATATAAAAAAGCCTTTAAAAACTGTAATTTTCATAACAATTAACGCTGATCTTCCAGCTTTTCCTGGCCATTAAAGAGCCATTTCCCCATGGAATTTACCAACTTCTGCAGGAAGAAGACGGTGGGATAAAACCCAAATCCACCTTTTTGGGTTCTTGGCTTAATTCCTTTCTTCCACTTGGGATCCAAACTCTGCTCTGCTGCTGCATGGGCTGGGATTTTGGAAGGTTCACGAGCAGTTCAGGGCACGTGGCAGCACGCAGGGCTTCAAATAAATTGTTGGCATCGTTGTGTGAAATTCTTCAGAGTTCCCCAGTGCCAGCAACTCCTTTGAGCAGTTTCAAAATTGAGGATTAAAATAAGTGTATCTGTGGTTTGGCTTTCAGTAGAATGAGATGAAGGTGAGGCTGGACCGTTAATTCCCATTAATTAATTCATTAAATCCCTTTGATGAGTTTTTCCTATGGTTTGCACAAGCCAGGGGAGAATCCATTGTCGGGGGGGAAAGTCCTTCTGGAAGCAGAGCCTCAGCTTTTCCCAAAGGGATGAGCAGGAACTGGTCATGAAAAATTGGGATTGCAGAAAATTCCTACTGTGGGACACCCCAAGCCTTAAAGGTTTGATCAGCACAACCTCTCTGGAGCTGGGGATGATGGAAAAGGGAGCCAAGAATCATGAAATCATGGAATCATTGGGGTTGGAAAAGACCTCCAGGATCATCCAGTCCAACCTTCCAACAAATACCACCACTCCCACTAAACTGTGTCACCAAGTGCCACTTCTACTCATTTCTTGAACATTTTCAGCGATGGTGTCTCCAACACTTCCCTCAGGAGCTGGTTCCACTGCTTGATCACTCTTCCAAGTGATGAAATTGTTCTTATCATCCAACCTGAAACTCCATTGGCACAACTTGAGGCCATTTCCCATTACCTTCAGAGATCCAGGCATGTGTTTGAAGCCTGGGAAGGGTGAATATTGCTGATAAGGCAGGTGTGAATATTGTTCATATTGGTAATAAGGCAGTTAATAAGAGGCACAAGAACTTAGGTTTGGGCTGGACATGACTCTTCCTGCTCCCATTTTCTTAGGGCACAGCTCATGTTGCAATTCCTCCCTTCCCAGCTGTGCAAGGAAGGCATCCACGGGTGCTTTTAGTGCTATAAATTCCCTAAGTTCCAGTGGGAATTAGACACAGCTGATGGCACTGATGTGACATCAGTCACCTGGCCAAGGTGCCACAAGGAACATCCATCCAAGGCTTTCAGAGCCACTGCCTGCAAAATGCATCACGGGCATCTCATGGCAAGTTTTTCCTTCAAAAAAATAAGGATTACAGACTATTGTGGGAAATGGATTTGTAGGAAATTTTTAAAAATTGATAGAAGGTTTATGTAGTATTTGTATGTAAATTTTGAGATAAGAAATGTTGATTTAGAGATGTTATAGAATAGGATAGCTATTGTTGAGAGAGAAATGGAAATAGAAATGAGTTTTAAAAGATGGTTTTGTAAAAAAAAAAAAAAGACTAAATATTTTAGAGAAATAGAATTATAAAAGATGTATTATGGTAAGATTTATAAGGGGTAATTTTAGATTGTTTTAAGGTATTTATAATATGATGCAGTAAAAGTTGATAAGTTAAAAAACACTAATAGTGTATTGTAATTAGGAAATAGCTTCTGATTGTGATAGTGTGAATTTCAACATCTGTATTGTCTCACCCTTCAAATAAGATGAAAAATAAAATAAAAGTTTTTAAAACACCTCTCAATTATCTCTACATCAGAAAAAAGGTTAATCTCACAACTGTGAACTCATATCCAGCCAGACCAGTCTCAAAAACCCACAAACAGTGTAAGAGGTTATGATCTGCACCAGGCTGGGCTTGGGAAGGCTTGGAGAGGTTGAATTCTGTGTCTGCTGTCGGGAAGTCTCCTCCCTGGATTCCCTGAGCTGGGATTAGTGTCTCTTAGTCTCGAGCTACTTGTTTTCCACATTTCCAATGGCTTCCTTTCAATGTCCCTGGTCTTGAGAGCAGAGAATGGCACAATATATCATGTGCTGCAGTACACCAGCAGAATAATCCTGTATTTCTACTGGGAGGTTCCAGTAGACTTAAGGAATCACTGCACAACTTTGCAGTGTAATCAGTGCTAACAAAACCCCTCTCCCAACATTTTTTCAGGGAGGGTGGGCAGGAGGAGGGAGAGATTTCAAGCTAATTCTTTCCATCTGGGCTTCATTTGCAGATTATGTGGGAAAAGGAGAGATTAATCCACGGGAGGAATGAGCAGACATTAATTTGCCATCTGGGGATGTAAACAGGAAGCCCAACGCGTCGAGCCTTACTGGCTGATTATTGCTTCAGCGAGGAAAGATGAGTTGGTGCCGTGGGTCTTATGCTGAAAATATTTTAGTGATTTCTAATAAGATATTATAAACAAATGTCAGTCCAAAGCTTTTCTGAAAAGGGGAAGAGATCGTTGTCCTTGGATACAAGAGCAGCTGATAGGAGGGGGGGAAATATCCTTTGAATGAATTTGGCAAGAAAATCTCACTCGTTTGAGATTATTTTTCTTGAAGTGTGATTTTTTTTTTTTTGTTAAATTTCCTTTGAATTGAGCATGTAAATGATCTCCCTGTTCAGCTTTCGAGCATCTGCTGCGTCTCCTTTTAAAATTTAATAACTGACCTCAAGGATTGACAATGCCTTTGAATCACAACTTTAAGAATAATCCTTTTGTACTGTGATGGTTGAGTGAAGGAGGGATGATTTTCTCCCGTGGCCTTTTCTTTTTGTTTCCCACGTATTCATCAAGCCCAGCCCAGACCTCCTCCGTGTGGTGTAACCCCGAGGTGACAGGACCCCATCTCTACTTCCCTGAAATGGATATCCCTGTCTTTCCTGAGCATGTTTCTCTGGAGAGGTGGAAGCTGAGTGTTTAAACACTGAATCTTTTTTTTCCCAAGACCCGTAGCTCAACTCCCACCTTCCTCTCCCAGGCCAGGGATGGCTGCTCCAGGTTTCCCATCACCTGCTCCTGCAGGATTCCAGCAATTCCCTGTGGCAGAGGCTCAGCAAGGACCTGCTGCAGCATCACTGCACAAAAATCATTTCCCTGAGGCTGCAAAAGCCTGGGCCAGGGGCTGTTTGCTCCCAGATTATCCAGAGGATGATTTTTGCCTGTCTGGGCAGCAGCTGTCACACTGGGGGTCAGAAATACTCCCAGGGAGAAAGGCTCCCAGGTCTCTGCAGACAGGGATTGTCCCAAGCCAGGAGTGTTTATTTGCTGTCCCTGCTTCGAGCCAGTGGTCAGGACAGTGGACAATGAATGTCAAGCCCTGGCATTCATCATTATAACAAAGTTAATGTGAGAAATTAGGGCAGGTTGTTTTTATGTCTGGCTACAGCAATGGCACAGCCCCTGCTAACTGTGACTCCTCTATCCATTTTTAGGATCTGCGTGGATGGGGGAGCTCCCATCCAGCACGTTTTGTGGGGTGGGATGTTCCACACGTGAGTGGGGCGCCCTTTTTCCCACCCCAAAACTCCCCACATTCCTCCTTGCCCAGAAATCTCCTGCAGGGGGGTGTCTGGTGATGGTACAGTGAGAATTTAACTTTTAAGGACTCTTAGGCAACTCAAGACTGCTAGAAGATAACTCATTTAACCTCAGAGAAACCCCCTTCCTTGCCCATATCCCAGATGATCCTCTATATTAATCCTTTCTCAAGCACATTGGTGTACGTGTGTGTGTGTATGGGCTCATCTACCATTAATTGTGGAGTTTTATACATTTCCATTCCTGTCTAATGACTTTTTACAGGCAGTGCAATTACCAGTTCTTTTTATTGCCATTCTAATGATTTGAACATGCATACAAGAAAAGCATAGTCCAGCTAAAGAAAGAGCTGCTGTAAAATTCTATATATGTTTTCTCCACATAGCTTTAAATTAATCCATTTTTATTAGGGTGCTTGGCAGAAAAATTAATCGGAAATTGAGTCCAAACAGACCAGGATTTATTACAGGTCTATAACTCTGAAGAGTGACTTGATTGATTTAAACCATTTTTACAATAAAATAAAATAAAAAATAAAGCAAGCAAATTATCCTGGCTTAAAAGCTGGAAACCCATTCTCCCTTCTTGCGTTCTGCAATTTGAACCAGCTGAGACAGTGAACTCCAGTTTGGCTTTAAGATGAAAGAGGGTAGATTTTGATGGGATATTGAAGAGAAATTCATTCCTGTGATGGTGGTGAGGCCCTAGCAGAGGTGAGGCTGTGATCCCTCACCCCTGGAAGTGTCTCAGGCCAGGCTGGACAGGGCTTGGAGAAACCTGGGATGGTGGAAGGTGTCCCTGCCCATGGCAGATGAGTTTTAAGGTCCTTTCCCACTTAAACCATTCTGTGATTCCACGATTCTGTAGCTTTGACAGAGGAACTCAGACCAAATGGGGTTTGGGAACTTGGCTTTCAACACCTGACCTCCCCACAGATCAGTGTGGCTCCCCGGGGACCTGAGGTGGAAAAATCATGGGACAGAGCTGAACCCCTGTGAGCAGCCTCTCAATCCACGAGGAGATTCATTGATTTCAAATCTGAAGGTGGTTTTAAATCAAATATTCAGGAGGAGATTTAAGTTTAGCCATAAGCACTTCAAGCCTCAAAGATGCTAAACTATTCCATCCTCATCTCTTTAAATATGTCAGCATTTTGTGGCCCTTTATTTTTAATTTTTTTTTTGGTGCAGCAAAGCAAATCCAGTGAAAGCAAGGAGATCTGTGAGATCCAGTGCCTGTCTGCACCCCTCTTGGTGAAAGCCGATCCTGCTGGAAATCAGTGGGTGCTGAGGGCTCCCAGCACCACCCGTGCTGTTAATGAATCCTCGGCTCCTTGGGAGGAATGTTTTCCAAGACTCATTTTACACGCATTAAATCAAAGCACAGAGAGTTGCCTTTGTAAGTTTTGATAAATGCTCTCGTTCTATTTGTGTTCCTGTGGTGTTCAGAGGCTTTAGCAGAGATCAGGGTCCTGTTGCAGAAGGTGCTGCACAAAACCCTCTGAAGAGCTGACAGTGTAAACAGCCAAGGCAAAAATTTGAGGTATGGAAATACAGGGAGGTGATTTGCCAAAAATCCAGGGAAGGTGGAAGCAGCTCCCCTTCCCCATTGCTTTGGTCACCCAGTGGTCCAGCTAAAGACAAGACCCAGCTGCCACAGGTGTGGCTGTGGCTAAAATAATTCCTCTTTTTTAGGTGTTGACTTTAATGCTGTGCTTGGAGAAAACAAGTTCTGGCAACGCTGTTCAGAGTAAATTGAAATTCAGGAGCCACAGAGCATATGGAAAAGGGTCCCCAGGGAAGTGGTGGAGTCACCATCCCTGGGAGTGTTCAAGAAATGAGTGGACACAGTGCAGAGTGTTGTGGCTGAGTTGGCAGGGTGGTGATAGCTCTAAGGCTGGGTCTTGGAGGTCTTTTCCAGCCTTAATGATTCCATGGTTCTACATTGACCTCTAGCAGAAGGAAAAATGGTTTGCAGCAGACCAGGAGCCACACTGCTCATCACATCCCTCTGAACATCTCATTTTGGAAAAATGAACTTCAAGATTACAACACTTTCCAACCATTCTATGGATTATTCAAACTTTAGAGAACTAGAAAATGTTTTCTATCCACTGTGAGCAATTCTTCACTCAAAAAGCAGTCACCAAATCTTTTCTTGCCCAAAAAGCAACTGCCTGTCCCTTCTCCTTGTCCACAGCAGGGCGTCCTGGGCTGTCCCAAGCTGTCATTGCTGACTCTCACAGCTCTGCAAGTCACTCAGCCCTCCCTGGGGACTTGTTCTCCATAAAGGAGCCCCAGATCATTTATAATGACGTGCAGGGGCTGACCCCCAGTGAGCCCCAGTGCAAGTGTTCCTCTGGCCATCCTGGCTTATAAATGATGTGTTTTCCTCCTTCCCCCAGTGTTGTCCATTTGCCCTGACCAGTGTGGACAAGACAAATGGCACCACACCCCAGTGTCTCTGTCAGGGGACAGAAGCTGCAAATGCCTTCTCAGGGAGTCACTGCTGACCTCACTACTCACACAGACAGCTCTGATCCAAGAGACAGATTCCCCCTGTGCTCCTATGCATTCCAAATCCCTCTATTTGCTCGGGTATTTTTCTTTATCTCCCTGCTTTTTCCTGTTAACTTCTTCCACTGGCAGTGGCCATCACTCAGTGGGTCACCCCAAGTCATCCTGAATCGGAGCGTTGGCAGCACTTCACTTATTAGTCAGCCAACTCATGGGATCCTGGCAACCTTTTTCTCTCTGGAAGGATAGGGTCCAAGCTGCTCTTTGATGTTGTCAAACCATGATTTCCACTGGTCTTCCCGCTGATTCCTTTGCTCTCTCTCCCTGGGAGTAAAAAGCCACAGGGAAGATCTGAGTGTTGTGTCAGGCACCAGGCCAATCTGGTTTCAGGCTTTGTTACTGTGTGCAGCAGACAGCCTGTCCAGTCCTGGATCTATATGAGGGATGCTTTCATCTTCCAAGAATGCTGTGCATTTCAGGTTGTTCCACCTATAGAGCCCATCCAGGCAGCCTCTGCAAAGTCAGCCTTCCTGAAAAACGAAGGAATAACAGAAACCGAAGTCAAACACACAGATCAAAGTTTGCCCAGAATTTATGTTTTATGGATTCAGAAACAGAGAGGACAAGGTGAAATCTGCATTTCTGCTGGGGTATTGATTTATTTCTGTTCCATTTGCCTCCTAAGGCTTGAAAAATGTGGACAAAAAGGAGTCATTCACCATGTCTGAGGCAACACGGGTGAAATTCTGGCCACCACTGAAGGCAATGGCAAGACTCCCATTGACTATGGTGGGGCCAACGTTTCACCCCACGATTTCTCATCTTGCTTTATTTTATTGACCTTTCTCTTGAATACGAGCGAAATGCAAATATTTTTTTGCAGCACAAGTCTTTGTACTCTATGAACTCTGCTGGATCCAAAGCACTTCATATGTATATAAGAAAAACAGCTAAAGACGAAAGGGAGGGCAGTTAACTGTGCAAATAATGATCTCCACAATCTATAAAGAAATGGCCACGCTCAAAAAGAGATAGTGCTTTAAATGGTCAGGATAAATAAAACAGGCTCGAGGCTAAATTTTGGACCACAAAGAGCATTCCCAAGCCTGCATGGTACAGACCACACATCTCGGGAATGTGGATGGCCTCTGAGGCCACCTCAGCAAGGCCCCGTGGTGGCCATGAGATCCCAGACGCTTTACTCTCATTTTCAATTCATGCTGATGTTCAAAGCCTAAGGAATCCAGCAGTTCTGGTGTGAGACAATGGGTGATATTCCCAATATTCTGGCAAACTGTTCACAGGGGGAAAATAAGGATGTTGCTTTCTCTGTGGGTTCAGTCTCCACATGGAAAAAAAATAGCTGATTTCAGAGGCAAAGAATTGCCCTCTCTGCTTTCACCCAAAGCCTTTTTTCATCCTTAAAATGTTTTAGGATTACCCCTTCTTTGATGCCATTGAGAATCCAGGTAGTGTCATAATGGATGAAATTATTATTTTGTTTCCTTGTAGGAAAATGCAAATTGTCAAAGCTGGTTTCCACAACAATCTCACCTTTCCTGGTGCCCATCCTTTGCCCACCAAATCCAGAATTTCATCAAAAACCTCTCAACCAGCAGCAATAATTTTACTGAGGGCTGTGTTGGATGGGAGATTCAGGCAGCAGGATGGGAAGAAACCTTCCAGCAGCATCTCAGGCATTTGCAGATGGTTCGGATGGTTCAGTCAGTCCCCAAAACCGTAGAAGAATGTGACCCTCAATAAAACAGTCCTGATTTTCCTACAAGCAGGGGCAAAAGAAGAGTGACAGAGGCAAGGAAGGGCAGCTGTGGTGGGAAGAAAGCAGAGCTCTTGAATCCCAAAGTGGAGATGGGGTTACAAGCAACATCTGATAGGACACAGGAATGAGGAATGACATGACCTATTCATTTGGAAAGCTTGCCATCACTCCCAGTAGGAGAAGGCTTCTGGCATTCCAGTCTTCATCCTCACCTTCTGCCTGAGTGTGTTTCAGCAGCCGGGTGCAGTGGAAGGTGTCCCTGCAGGGAGTTGAAATGAGATGATCTTTAAGGCCCCTTCCAACCCAAGGCGTTCCATGATTCTATGATCCTTAAATCCATGGACAGCCTCACTACTGCAGGATGTAAAATCCAAGGCTCCTCCTGTGTGGTGCTGCTGTGAGGCCTTTCCTTTATAACCAAATAAAAATGAGGGTAAGTTTAAGTGCTCTGGGCTTACATTTTCTCCCCTTTCATTTATTTTTGTTCCAGAATGCGCCTTTTTATTAAAAACAAAAACACAACAAAGACATTTCCATCATCTCTGGGGCCGTGTTCTGATGCCTCATGGACCACCAGTGGTTCACAGACCACAGGGTGAGTAATGGTGCACGAGAGCACATTGAGCCCTCTGCTCTGACTGCCAAAGGAACTCTGTTTGCACCAGCGTGCTCGCCCGGGCTTTGTCAGACCCAATTCTGCCTGGTTTGAGTTATGGAGCTTCCATCACATCTTTGGGGAAAATTATTTCACTGTCTACCAGGTCTCTGGGGCTGGAATGCGGATTCATGAAGCCCACGGTGTGTATTTAGTAAAAGAGCACTTTGAAATTAATAAGCTTGAGGAAACGAGGCCAAAATTCTGTCCTCAGCCTCCCCGGTGTGGTGCTTGTTAGAACGCAGAGGAGCCTGTTGAATGACACGGGGAGGAGGATGGGGGGCTTCTACAGGGGCTGGTGCATCACCAAATTTTGGGGCCTTTGGGAAATCCTTTAACGTTAATCACCCCAGCTGGGGAACTGAATAAACCATCAAACCTTTGCTAAAAAGCCAGCTCTGCACTTAAATCGGTGTTATCACTTACACAAATAACAAACAAATCGTATGGTTTGGGCTCTGCTTCCTGCCTGGAAGGAGTGTGAAGACTGATCACTCACAGAAAGAGAATTTTATACTATTTTTGCTTTATAGCAAGTGGTGGGTTGGACTTGTGAACATGGATCAACAATATTGTTCTTTCTGCAAACGTTAGCGCTCACTGAAACATTTCAGACAAACATCCCATGAAGATTTAGTGGCCTCAGCTTGTTTGACTTGGAGTTAGACATGATTTCTAATTAGCCAATCTTCAGCAGTCCGTCAGAAAATGCAGCGAGCTGCCAATTTTCACACCTTAGCCAAAAAAAAAAAAAATCCCAATAAAACTCTTAAGAAAAATGGCCTATCACTTGTGCTGCTAGGAAATTCCCAGTGTGTCCAAGGTCCTTCTCCATTCCCCCCCACACACATCCATCCATCCATCTGTCCATCCATCCATCCATATGTGCCTACACACTCATACACAACCACCACCCAAATTTCACTATATATAAGCTTAGACAGCCTAAACTAAGACCATTTTATTAATTTCCTACAATTTTCCATAGAAAGGGGAAGTTCAACGTAGCTAAACAAGCCTCAACCATTTAAAATAAAGAATGTTAACCAGCGTTTTAGCTGTTTAAATCAAAACATATACATTGGGGTTTTTGTAATAAAAATCTATAGGGAAATGAAAAAAAATAGGGGGTGAATAAATGATTCTGAAGTCTAAGCCATCAAAGAGCTGTTCAGGTCAAGCTTTAAAGTGAAATAAGCTCAGTGCAGCTGAGACTGCACTCATCATTATTTTAAAGGTCTTTAAAAACACCCGTTGCGTGTCCAAAAAACATCCAAATCCTTTTCTTTCTAAATTTTATCAAATTGGATTCATTATTGACCATGTTCCTTAGCCCCCAAATTTCAGGTGAGAGTGGTTTCCAAGAGGACACCAAACTGCAGCTACTTCCAGGACCAAAATAAGTCAAAATGCTGTTTTATGGAAAATTAGGAAGAAATTCTCCTGTGTGAGGGTGGTGAGGCCCTGGCACAGAGTGCCCAGAGAAGTTTTGGGTGGCCCTGGATCCCTGGATGTGTCCAAGGCCAGGTTGGATGCGGCTTGGAGAGACCTGGGATAGACGCAGGGTGTCCCTGCCCATGGCAGGGGGTTGGAATGAGACGAGCTTTGAGTCCCTTCCAACCCAGACCATTCCCCAGTCCCATAAAATGGCAGAACTGGAGATGAAACAGCAGAATATGTGCTCGTAATGCTGTTGGCAGGCCCAGCCATGTCTCCATCTAAATTTTTGCTTGTAGTTCACTTTTTTAGGAATGGTTCTGTCTTCTTTTGTCTCTCTAACGGTGGTCAGATGCAAGGAAAAATATTGTTCCCTGTCAGCCACAGTGCTTGTTCAGCTTTGAGCCCTGCACTTGGCTATGAACAACCTCGTGGGGCCTTCTTGACACCTCATCAGAGCATCTGGTACCAGAAAGGGCAGTGGGGTTCAGTCCTGAAGACCTTTTTCACCTGGTATGGAGCTCCCAACCCAGGCAAATTCCAACTGCCTTCAAGAGACATTTTGGCCAATTAAAGTCTAGGTGAGAACTCCCAGATTTGGCCAATACTAATAAAATCAGAGAAACGTGAGTCGCTTCCTCAGCTCATGGTTTCCTTAAAGGCACTACCAGATGCTGCTACATTTCTCTCATCTCTCTGGGCAGCACAAAGAAATCTCCCATGGATGTCAGTGGATGTCAGCCATGTCTGTTGGGGATTATTTGCATTCCTTAAGCCAGCACTCAGCCTATAAATTACGACAAGAAAGGCTCTTCTTTTGAGCCCTCGTCTTTAAATTCCTCTTTAGGAAGGTTTTCGCTCCTATCACGACCCATTAACTAAGCCATATGTAGGATCCTCCATCCAGAACCATTCCACTCCCAAAAACACAACTGCTAGGGAGAAATGAATATTTGGATTTACTCTTGTTTTCCTTTCTGGCTGTTTGTTTAACAGTGGAAAGATTATTGAAGATGTTATCTCAGAGAGAGTTCACTGGGGCATGTTTCTGTGACAGTATTATTGCAAAGGCAGTCGCCTGGCTCTTCTCTTCTGCTAATAAAGGTGTGTTAAAAAGGAAAAATTGTTCAAATGTGAGCGGACTCTAACTTCATTTGAGATTTTTTTGAAGTAAATATTCTATTTCTTACACCTTTTGTTTGGTTTTAAATGTTTATCTGCTGCTTTTCCAACATAAAAACTAGAGGGGGTTCTAGTTGGGAAAGGAACATTTGTGAGTCTGTTCTTCACAGTCTTGCACCTATGGGATTGTGTGTAACCCAGGAAAGTCCATATATTCACTGGTAAAAAGCTCTCCAGCACCCCACAGCAAGCATGAAGTACTTGCTAGGAGAAGGGAAATTATTTATAAATTCAGGGAATTGCCCAGATGGGACTAAACCATAATTTACACTCCAGGCTCCTCCAGAAAAAAAAAAGTCTTTCTGCACCTCCAGTGTCACTGGAGATTCATGCCCGTTGAGGAGAGGGAAATCACAATTTCACGTGCAGATCTGATAATTTGCAGTCACTCCCATCTGCCATGGATTTGAAGGCCTTTTTGGTGCCCCTCAGAGCTCCATCACAGCCTGGGCTAGCCATTCTGACTCTTCCAGAAGGAATTAATCCACGCGGCAAGGAAACATGGGATTATTCCTATCAACATTGTATAAACAACACACAACGCGCATCACGCAGACTTTAAGCAAGTCCTCAACCTCCCCTTTGGTGCAGAGGAAGTTTAACTGTACTTTCCCCCCTCATTTCCAGCGTTTTCCCAGACTGAGGCCGCCTTTCGCGATCTGTTGGTAATTTGCGCGCATTGTTACCACTCAACGACCGTATTCTTTCTGCTGACCCCACTTGAACTCGCTTCCCCTGAGTCCATGGCACGTCCAGGAGGCGAGGGCTTGGTTTACAGCCACGAGCCCTCGGTGGGGCTACACCTTTGGACCACCCAGGAATGGCAGCAAGCCGTGGCACGGCTCGGATCTGGAGCCCACCTGTGCTCCTTGACCTGCCTTGGCTTCCCCTTCCTTTCTGCTCTCCTTCAGAGCCACCATGCCCCTCATAATTTAGCACTTAGAGACCTCATCTCCCTCTCTCCCTCCTTCCCTCTCCTCACAAAATCTGTGGTGGAGTTGACTTTATTTGCCTTCACCGGGAGTGCAGCTGTTCCCAGACTGTGCTGGAAGCCATGGGAACTCCCATGCCAATTTGCATCCTCCAAGAGGCTGGCCCAGGATGTTTTCTATTTTAATTTTTATGTCTGCACCTAGTGTTCCAGTTGGATGTGTTTTAAAGTAAACAGAGTTGATAAATAAAAAATGGTGCGTTTCCCAGCCATCCCAGAATATTTCTGTTCCTCCCTGGTTGCCTGCCCCCTCCTAGTCCTTTACTGCTTTCACAGATACAACAATTAAATATTCAGCTGGCAGGCCAGTTTTTCCTCTTGCTCGGTTGATTCATCCCAAAATCCAGTTTTTGCACGGACCTCTTCTAAAAGAAGCAGTGCCAGAGTGGGCAATTTAGGTTGTTGGGTGGAAAACTCCTTATTCAGGACTTTTCACCTCAAATTAGTCATCAACCATCAGCAACCAAGGATTTTTTACTCTGACCTGGGCAGCCAAAATGCAGAGGCTTAACGAGGAGGATGGGAGCAGTAACGCCCGGCCGACAGCAGCCAGCAAAGAGCCTGGAATTTCTTCTGGATCTGGATGGTAGAAATGAGAGTGAAGCATGTTCAAGGTGAAGGTGAAGGGGATGGGGAGGGGTCTGTCTCCCCCGTCAGCTCTCCTGGGGCTCACCTTTCCTGGCCTTCTCTGTGTTTGGGAGCTGTGACTTCAAGGGAATTTGCCCTAGTTTGAAGCACCAGCCTTTGATCCCAGAAGCCAAGGTCTTTATTGGTTTAAGATGGCAATTAGCTGAAATTAGTAATGGAAAGATTTTTTTAACTTAATTAGTCCTTAAGAATTTGAAAAGTGCTGTTGGATGTATTTTTTAAAATATAAATCCCATTTTTTCTTCTTTTGTAAATCTACTTTCTGTTCATCCCTTTCATTAAAGACCTCTGAGCTAAATGCTGGGGCTTGGGAAGCATATGGATTTTACAGCCCAGAGACGAGGCATTCATCTGCACAGCCCATTCCTGCTTGTTTATTGTCCCAGCCATGGGACTTCTTGGCTCAGAAGCCATCAGAGCGCAGGTTCCAGACTTTTCAGGCTCTCACTGTGTGTCCCAGCTGTGTTCAGACCCTGGCAGGTCCAGCTCTCCTCCAAAAGCCACCTTCCTTCCCTTAAAACAAGCCTGGGGATCGTCAGGCCTTGGTGCATTTCCAAGGTCTGTTAATTGAACCTGCAGGGCTCAGTCCTGCTCACGCAGAAGGAGCCCAGCTCCTCGAGCTCCCTGCAGCTGCTCTGCCTGCTGCAAATGCAGAGCACATGCCAGCCTCACATCCCTGCGTGGGAAATAAGGGACTATTCCCTGCCTGGAGGATCTAAAAAAAAAAAATAAATTTTTTTTTCAAAAGAAGGTCTCATTCATAGTCCATTTCCTGGCTATGAAGGAATTATTCCTACACAAAAATCATGTTTGTGTCCAAACAGAGTTGTGGAAAGGGTGGGATGAGAAAGAAGCTTCCTCAAAGGCCAGCTGAATAAAGGGAGACTTCCTCACACCCTGACTTATGCTGCCCAGAGTCCATCCATCCATCCCTGCCCATGGCCAGGGAGTGCTTGGGGACAGGACCAACAGGAGAGGACAGGAACTCATTGCCTAAAGTGACCCTTCTGATGCAACATGTCATAGCTCAGACATGACACATCCCAAAGCCAGCAGAGAACCTCCAGAGGCTCCTGAGCTGCTTTGCCCACTTCTCCAGAGCGTTTTTGTAGCTCTGGTTCAATTTTTTTTTCAGACAGACGTGAAAATAGAAGAAGGAATTTGGGTTTTGAGTTGTATCTGCTCCAAAGCAAAGGGCTCGTTCTGAGGCAGTGCAGAAAGCTGCAAGCTTCTGCTGAATGAGGACTGAGCAAAGCAGCCTCTTGCCAGAGCCCTCACTGCTCTGAGGAGCCTTCACCATGGCTGGTGAAAGCAAACACCTCCTGCCTCTGTGTCTCCTTTGCATTTTCCTCTTTTGAGCAGTGGACACATCTCTTTTGTGTCTGTCTCCTTCATCCGGGGTTTTCTGAGTCCCCACATTTCCAGCCAGCCTTTGGTCAGAGGGTGATTAAAGGGCTCAAGCCACACGTGGCTGTTTAATGTTATTTGGGATCTCCTCAGGAGTCTCTCTGGCCCCAACAGCTACTCCCAAGGAAAAGGGTTTCCCACAGATCCTGTGTGGAATCTATCAGCCCCTTGGAGATGCCTCAGATATTTGAGGATGTCTCAAGGCAATATATTCAACCCCAAAAGTCTTTGGCTGGATCACCTGGTCAATCCTCCATCTCCCAGCTTGGATGTAGCTACTCCATCAATGTTCACAACCCTTTGGAAGCCTTGCTTCACCTTCCAGCCTGCTTGGCCCCAGAAAGCTGAAGGTTCCCAGATGGCTGAACAAAAAGGGGTGAGAGGCAGGCACGGTGTTATCCCACTGCTGCAGCAGGCAGGTGAGCTCCCTCCACCAGACTTTTCCAGGTAGAATGAGATCCCACAGGTGATTTGGGAAGGCAGAGAGCAGAAGGCAGCAAACACACAGAAAGCCATTTGTCTGGAAACTGGGACGCACATTGACTGAAAACATTTTGCAGCATTCACCGGGCCCTAATAGGAACTCACACATTCCTTGAAACGGGCTATTCATTATACAGCAGCTTGTAAAAAACACGTTGGGTTTTTTTCTTTCTTTCCCCCCCAGCCCTTAAACACGAGATTTTTAGCTCCAACCAGGACTTTACGAAGTTCACCTGGAGAAACTCCACCGAGGGCAGCGTGTGCAAAGGGGCACTTTGCTGGTGCAAACTGGTGTTCATGGGCCCCTGGTGCCCGGGAGGCCGTGCCAAAGCCCCGAGCTTTTATTAGCACTAACTTTCCATCGAGTCGGGAGGGACCTTTCCATTCCCTTCCCCGGCAGCGCAGCGCTGGCTCCACCTCAACATTTGCACCTTATAAAGTGTTGTCATGACCCGACTGGAGCAGTTTATACAAGGCCCTTCAAGATCCCCGGTAATGAAGAGTAAATAACCCAGGAAAGCTTTCTCTCACTTTGCAGCTTTCTTTCAGTCTCAAAAGAAATAAAACAACTTACTTAACAGCATTCTTTAATCTTTTGCACCAGTGGCCTCCTTTATAGGGTGTTATACAGAGCCAGTGTAAATCCAACCTCTGTAATGGGGTCAGTGTTTCTCAACAGGTGATGGGTGGATACAGTGTAAGATCTATTTTTTCAATAAATGTCAGGCCAGAAAGCTTGCTGTTCATACACAGGCTCCGTGAACATGTGGTTCTCTCACGCGCTCGCCCTCCCCTCTCCAGTATCCCTTTCCTAATTTTTATTTTTTTATTTTTTTTTAATTTTCCAGCAGCCCACCAAGGTCTCCAGTTTAAGGAAGGAAAGCAGTGAATGCCCATTGCCTGATTGTAGAGCACACGAGTCACTGATCTGCCATGCTTTGGGCACGGCAGACCCCAAAAAATTAAAGAAATCTCTAATTTTCAGGAAAGCAATCCTTGCTCTTGCTCTCTTTTCATAGAGAGGATGCAGAATACTGATAGTGTCAGGAAAGTGCAGTAGACAGTGATCCAAAAAGACTCTTTGTGTTGTTTGGGACCAACCCTAGGCCTGATTCTGGAGTTTTAATTCTTCTTTTCCGAAGGTAAAATTCTCTCTGGAGCCAGCAGAAAGCTCACCTGGGTAAGGATGACATTTGTGAGCTCACTGCCATCACATTTGTTGAGCAACAATTTGCTTTTTTCAGCAAGGCCAAGGTTTAATGTCTCCTGTGCAATGGTCCAGGAAACTTACCATAACTGCATTGCAAATATCCCAATTAAACAAACAATAAGCACCAAGAGAAGTTATCGAAATAATGTTAATTTTTGCTCATGAAAGACCATTATTTTAAATATGGGTCTTCTTAATATTATTGCTTTAATATAGATAGAAATATTTGCATAAATCTGAAACCAAGCTGATGCTCATTAATTGGTTACTGCCAGGTAAACCAGGTAGCTCCCATGGCACTGCTGCTACTTCCTGATGCCAAAACCTGCTGGAATCCCCATTCCCCAAATGTTCTGCCCCTGTGAAAGGTGGGTCCAGAGCATGAAACCTTCTTTGCAGTATTTATTTGTGGCTGGAGCAGACTGTGCTGCTGCCCTGCCTGCTTGTCCAAACACCCTATGGGAAATAAATGCAAAATACCTCTGTGAGCATTCATGTGAATTTAAGAAGGGGAAATCACACTTTGCAATCATTTGGGCTTATTCAGCAAAATGTTTACTTATGCACTTCACTTTAGCATGTTCTAAATCCATCTCCTGTTCATCAACACGTTTCAGCATCTAAATAAAGCCTTAGACACTTTGCTTTGTAAGGGACTGTAAGAATTGAAGCACACTGAGAAAACAGTGGTGGAAACTTTCTAGCTGTGTCTCAGTGAATATAATTCTTGTTGAACACTCACTTCTGATTTACAAAGAGGAGCAAGACACTACTGCCATGTGTGCCACCAACTTCGGCTGTATCTCAAAGCCAACTTAAGGAGAACTTTTTAAAAAATAAGAGACTTTTCACAATCCTAACAAATTCCACCAATACTAATGTTTACAGAATCTCAGAATGCAGAATTACCCAGGTTGGAAACGACCTTTGAGATGATCAAGTCCAAGCTCAAACCAATTAAGGCTGAAAATCAAGTGATGATAACACGACTATCCCAGTTGGACAATGAGAAAATCCCCCCAGGGCATCTCTTGGTGGAAGGAAAATTAGTGATGGAGTCATGAGAGAGAAGGAATGAGTTAATTAACAGCTGTGGGATCAAATCCTTCATTGGTAACTTCCAAGAATGATTAGATGACATCAAAATCAGGAAGGGTCTCCATCAAATTCTTCCATGGTTGAGTAATGATTAAGTGATTTATTTCTCATGAACAGTACCAGATATTTTGAATGGGATTGTGAGGCAATCCAGTCTGCTATTGAAATAATCTGTTTTTCCTGGTAAAATTATGTTTCATTGGAAAAGCCAGTCTGGATTGGAAGACTTCAGGGTTACAAGAGACATGAGAAAATAAATTTGAAGTTACAGCAGGATGCAGTTACTTTTAAAATTCAAATTAGACATGGATCATTTGTAATAATCACAACAATCATCATCATGGTGCTTTATTAGTAGCAGACAGTTATTGGTTAAGGAAAAGTTAAAAACAAGGACAAGAACAGAATGATCCTTTCCCTGCTTTGTCCTTCCAGCTCCCAGCAGCCCAGGAACTAAATAAACCAGACTTTACATCCAGACTCCCATTTTTGGTGAAATTTATTCACCAATAATTGGTCTAATCCCTTCCTGAACGAATTCTTTAGGCCCCTACGACCTTCCGTGGCGGAGGTGCTGAATAAATACAATCTCTGGATATTTGTGTGGATTTTGCAAGCCTAAAACAAATAGTGCCAGAGGATGAAATCCTGATTGTGCAAGCTCAGCCCTCGTGCCTCTCGCTGGGAGTTTCAGCTGTTCCATTCCATTTGCAGTTTGGCATTTCTGTGGGAGAGGAGCTGCGTGCTCCTCTAATTTTTGTTCCACGCTCTGTGAGAAACTGGTGGCACTGGGAAGGAAAAATGGAGCTGGTTTCAGTACCAGATTTCAACAAGGGCACATTATTATCCCAGGGAGATGTTTGTAAAACACAAAAAAAAAAAAAAAAAAAATTAAAAAAAGGGAAAAAGAAATGTTTGTTTTTCCTGAAAATTACTCATGCATTTACAAAATTCCACCACAAAAGCAAAATTATGCAAAAAAAAAAAAATTGCAAAATGACTAAGACAGCCCACATCTCCCAGTTTTCGTTGGAAATATTGCAGAGACCTTGCAAGCTCCTAATCGAAAATGAAGGCAACCAAAGCAGACACCTTTTGGAAAAACTCACTGAACTAAATAAAGCCTTTCATTTTTGGTCAAATAATGGTTTGGAAAAATGCTTTCAGGCAACCCAAGGAATGAGTAACTTTCATTTCTTTACCTCCTTGCAGGGAGAAGCCCTTAGACAATATTATAGAAGTTTCTTTCAGAAAATGTCATCGAAGGAAGGAAGGAAGTTGTTCCTGCTTTCAGTGCAAACAGCCTTTTCTTCACCTCTCTGAAGTCAATAATTATATGTATTTTCTTGCTATACCCATGTGTATGAGAGATTTAGAGAGTAATTTTATTTATTCTCTAAACCATATTCAAGTTCCTGTGGATGTAAACAGCCATATAAATGCAGGATCTTCCTGGGTTTAGTGCTGGTATATTTTAATTTATTTATTTTTTGACACTGCAGTTCATCCCCTTGCGGTGCCTTTGTCTCTTTTTTAGGGACACCCTGTTATCTGACATCATGACAGCAATTTCGAGCTCAAATTAGTGCCCTATCTTTAATCCTCAGAGAATTGTTCAAGATTCAGGGTCTGAAAAAAGACCTGAAATGGTTTTAGATAATGTAATACCACAAGGAATTGTCTGAACATGGGAGACACATGGAGGATGAACACTATCAGCAACAGCAAACTATTTTTACCTGGGATGTGATCACCAGCAGATACCTAAAATGCATTTTAAACATTTCTTCTTCTTTTTTTTTTTTTTTTTTTTTTTTTTTTTTTTTTTTTTTTTTTTTTTGGCACTTAGAGGTAATCTTCTGAAAAAGGAGGTTGAGAATCAGAATAAAACCTCAGCCACTGTGAGCTGACCCAAACAGAGAGGGAATAAAAACCCCAGAGTTTGTGGCTGTGAGGGTTTCTTGTTTGATCAATTTTATTTCAAAGAGTGATCTCTGATTATGAAAGGCTCTGATTAGGGCAAGCAGCTCCGGCTAAGCTTTTGCTGACCTGCTCTTGCAGGATGTTTGAAAATTCTTTGCACCACAAGTGGAAAACTGATGTGGGACTCACGTTGCAAGCAAGGGAGGAAAAGCCTGAAGGGTTTGGAACTCGCAGGCTTGCTCCATAGGGTCTGTCAGGGAGAAGAGTGGAAAAAGAGATGAATCTGCAAAGGAAGCTGCATTTTAGAGGTCAGCAAGCACAGGGGTAAAGTGAGAACTGCCAAAAAGTCAAGCTGAGTTAGACCTTGCAAAGGATATTAAAATAAACAACAGAAGTTCCTCGACCAGAAGAATAAAAGGAGAACCAGAAAAGATGACGTGGGTTCGCTGTGCAGTGAGGATGGTGTTGGGGTTGAGAGCAACTGGGCATAATTCCCAAAATTCAACGAGTTCACTGAATGTGTTTTCAGCAAGAAAGAGAGTGCAGAACATGGGGTAAAGGCTGGAGGGCTCATGAGTGAGTGGCAAGTTCCCACATTGGAGGGGGGAAGAAAATTCAGAGGAATCAGTGTGCTGAAATCAGGCACAGAAGGGAAATTTCATCACCCAGAAGAGTCGAAAAAATGGCATGGTAGGAAGAAATGTTCCCAGCTGGGGTTACCTGAGCAGCTGCAGTTGTTCCTGGTCATCTGAAAACTTCAGGAATTAAAGGAGAGAGTAAGGGTGATTATGGACACTGAGGTACAGAAAGAAACAAAATGTGATGTGAGCTTACCGGAGGCAATTTTAATATAAAGCCTTTCCCTGATCTTTTTACATTCTCTAAACAGCGCTTTGTGATCCAGAGGAAGACTTTGGTTTTAAATGAAGAAGAAGGGAGCAAATTGTAACCCAGTAGGACACACAGAGCAAAACCTGCTAAAGGGGAGCTGATCCTGTTGTCTGGAATGTTTGGAGTTTATATCAGTTTCCAAAGATCCATCTTGAGAACAATTTTAAGTGGTGTCTTCAAGAACCATAGCAGTAAAGTTTAGACAATATTAGACAATGAATCCAAATTAATTCTGGAGACCTGAACCTTGAGAAAGAGGCTTAGCATAAGGAACCAGAGGACCCTGAAGGCTGAAGTAATATAAAAATAAAAAAAATTAGATTTAGCAATGGGAGATAGCAAGTTGAGGGAATGAGAGTGAGGATTTCTGCAGGTCAGAGTTCTATTCTATTCTATTCAAATTTGTGGATAAGAGAGGAAAAGGCAGACCTACATGGAAAGACATGAAGATGTTTCCTGGAATAGGGACCTTGCTCTCTTCATCTCAGCCAAGCAGAGGTGGAGCAGGGACAGCACTGTCCCCTGGGAATGCATCCAGGGAAACATTCTGGGAGCAGGGAAAACTCCCTGGATAAAAGGCAGGATTGGCTTACACAGCACATGCTGGCCAGCCAGGCATTTGTGGATTTAGAGGGGAAATGAGTGATCTGGAAATGTCCAGTTTGCTGAATTTGGTGGTCTCTTTAGACCAAGGCATTTCCATTGGCAGCAAAAGTCTCTGGAACAAACTTCCTGCAGAAGTAGCAGAGTAAGGAGCAAAGTAATTAAAAAGAGGAAGCAGACCCAGAAGCTCTTTGCAGTTCCTTATTTCTGGAGTGGTAATTTGAGGTTTTGTCCAGAGCTTATTAAATTGTGCAGAGCTCTCCATCAAAGCCAGCATTTAATGCTGTCCATACAGCAGCCTGTGGGGATCAAGAGGGACTAAGTATGAATATTAAATAGTCCAGGGCTCTGTTTCACTGGTTTTCCATTACCCTTGAAACTTCCCAAATCCTCTCCTTCCCTCCCAACCCTATTCTTCAAACACACTTTTACCAGAGAGTCAGGACTGAGCCATAAACTGAATTTTCACAGTTTCTAGGCCAGCTGGCACAAACCATGGCCACCGAGCTGCTGACCAAAAGAAGCAGGTATTTAACAGACAATTCCTGTGTAACTCACTGATAGTTGCAGTTTGACAGAGCCACACAATTTTAGCCTCTACCAAATATCACAAGGAAGGCTTTATGCTATTAAACCCTGAGTCACTATCAAGAGCTAATTTTTCATGTGTTTTCCTCTGTTTATTCCCCTTTCTAATGTCATGACTAACTTTCAAAGAAGTCTGTAGAGCGCTGACATGTGGAATAATAGTAAGATCAGTTTATAAACACAGGGAAAAAAAAATCTCTTTTCATTCATATGTGATATTTTTAAATTAAATAAAACACTTTACTCCTACCAAGTTTGACTTTCATTTTTCCCAGTTTACATTTTATGAGCAGCGCCTTTCAATGTTGTAAAACTCATCCTCTGAGTACTTTTTAATAGATAGAAAATCATATAAAATCAGGTAAGCTATGAATTAAACCCGAGGTTTCACTGACCTGTTTTTGCAAGCTCTGTGCAAGTCAGGATAAGGGACAGTCACTTCCTGCCCTGAAAAAGCAATGAAACACTGTCCCAACATATACAGATATAACCAACTGTGGTCTAATATTAAATCTGTGCAGTTTCCCAAGCTCCAGATATTCTGACCCAGTCCCGTGACCAATAAATAACGAGGAAAAAACCCAAGGAGGATTTCTCAGGAGAAAGCATCTAAGTGTG
The DNA here is from genome assembly GCF_015832195.1 of Motacilla alba alba. Classification (NCBI taxonomy): domain Eukaryota; kingdom Metazoa; phylum Chordata; class Aves; order Passeriformes; family Motacillidae; genus Motacilla; species Motacilla alba. The sequence continues at coordinate 18,128,020 of NC_052026.1, forward strand.
ATTCAACTGCAGGCAGGGCACAAGGTGCCTCTTCACGATTAAAAGCTGTGTTTCATTCTCTCAGGCTAAACTCTGACCAACTCAATGAGCCAGATCCCACTAAATTCATAAAATTTAAGACCAAAAGGGACCATTAGATCATCCAGCAGACAACCCAGACTCTTACATTTCACCCCATTCCCCCGATATCGAGCCCTAAAGCCGGAGCTCGGTTAAATCCTCTGTGCTCATGTCATCCTCTCCCTGGTGTCAGACCATGGAGCTCATTACTTCAGGAGATAAAACCCTTTGGACATGAACTCTTGGGCTGGTGGCTTTCTGGTTCATGGGATGACAGCTTGAAAAAGCCAAACCCACCCTCAGCTCTGAGCTGTCCAGTGGTGGTGGACATGGAATGGAGCCTCTGAGGCAAATATTTCTTTATAAGGCCAGTGCTGCTGTAAAGATCCACAAGCTGTGAGACCCCCAAGAGTGTCCTGATCTTTATCTCTGCCTGGGAATTAAAAGTGCTCAATGCAGGGCACAGAGAAGAAATCTCCACACCAGAGGATGACGGGCGCTCATTCCATGAATCTGGGGAACGTGCCTTGTGCTCTGCGAGGGCAAAGGCCATCATTAACATTTCTTTCTTTAAAAAAAAAAAAAATCCGTAATTAAGAATATCACTCAACTTTCTGTTTTAAAACAGCGTGTTCTCATGAGAGCTCCACAGGTTGTTTGAAATCTGGGCCTCTTCCCAGTATTTTTCAGCCAGTTTCCTGAGCTTGCTGACAGAGCTGTCTGGACGGCCACTGGCTCACATTCCTCGCAGTCTCTGCTCCAAGCCAGCTTCTTTGGGCCCAATTTCAACAAATACAGACGGACCACCACAATCCAGAGCTCGACGTGGGACTGGCACCACATGCCTCTGAGATATTAACCATAAATCAGCTGTGGCCAGCACAGACAGATGTGGGCGTTAAGAGAACTGCCAGCTCCATAGGCTAAATGTGGAGCAGGACAGGGAATGCCAAGGATTGCAGGTCTTTCTTTAATGCAAATTCAGCTGGAGGAGCAGAAACAGCAGCCAGTTAGGCAGCTTTCAATAGAAAGCAGGTATTTGCTATTGAATTTGCAGCTGGGAGGCCTGGGTTCAAGTCAAGACGGGGGACAGCATCACAATGTTGAGTTGTTTTGCTCGAGACACAGGAGAAAGAAGTCAGTTGTGTGTTAGAGGAGCTGATGCTGGGAGCGCATCACTGCTGGGGACCCTGGTGGCCCTCCAGGTGTTTCCATGCCTCTGTGCTCTGAGCTGGGGGAGCAGTCACTCCTCTGAGCCCTGGGAGGAGGCACAGACACCGACCTGTTTCCAGAAAACTGCCTGAGAGGATGTGACTTTGCCAAGAGTGATGAGGCTGAGGTGGAGCACAGCATCCACCCAGCCAGTTCTGGGGGTTCCACTGGCACAGGGAGCAGCCCTGATCCCCAAGGGAAGCCACAGGTACCACACCACGGGCAGCTGAGGCTTTCAGGTACCCACTGTTGACCATCCGTCCTCATCCCAAAAGCCTGCAAGGGTGAAATGCAAACACAGCCCAGTATTCCTGACACCTCCTTGGTTTCCTTTCTGAACCACTGCTGAATTTGCGATCTTTATTTCCAGGGGTGCCTTGCTCACCTCTGCACACCTGTGAACACCAAGATCTCAGGCTGGGCTATGCTATTAAACATTAAATTGATATGTTATTAATATTTACTTATTATTAAACATTAAACAAATATGTTATTAATATTAATAGAAATAAATATTTTATTAATATGAAATAAAACTCCATCAAAAAGCTACTGTGTCTCCCAATCAAATGACTCAATAAATTGTGCCTAAATATAGTGCAGAACCAACAGATATTTTTAATGCTGCTTAATTACTAGTTCACTTATCAACAGTGACAATAACACTAAAAACATCACATGTGAGCACACCCAGGGGCTCATTTGGAAGGATCTAAGCATGGGAATAACTTTCCTCCTGTGCCTCAGTCCTGCTGAAGCTGACAGCTTCCTGGCTTTGCAGAAACCTAATCCAAAGCTTATGGGTATGTATCAACAGGAGTGGGTCCGAGACGCTGCCGAGGGCGATAAGGCTGTGGGATGCATTTTGATTCCAAAATACTCCAGCTGTGCTGGCTGCTCTCTGTTTGATATCTCACCTGCCAGCTCCATCCTGTTTGAAAACATGTTAGATGGCAAAAAGAGATTGGAGGCTGCTCTCGTTTCCAGAGCCACAGCTGAAGCAGAGAACATTATGCTTCGAGAGAAAACTCAGCGCTGAGTGTTTTATTCAGGAATCGGGACATTCCACCAGATTTTGCATGGGAAGTTTACATTGATTACAGACCAGAAACATCTTGTTAAAACTCCTGGAGCCAGAAGGGATCGAGCAGCCAGCAGCTGGCAGGTTCCAGGGGTGGACTCTCGTGGTAGTACCCCATTTGCCATCAGGTGGGCTGTAAACACCCAGGTGCTGACACCTTCTCCTGAGTGCCACTGCAGGCTGGCAGTGCTCCCCAATCACCTCTCACTCACTGCACTTCCCCTCGCAGGAAGGTGTTATTCAGCAAAAGAAGCTGCAGAGAGTTAAGCTGACAGATTTTTTTTAGGAGAGATCTGCCCTGGTGGGATGGAGAGCAGTTGGAGAGCAGTCTCGCCTCGTGGCAAACATTTCTGGTGTCTGGTGTCAAATTTATTGGAAAAGAATCGCTGCCAGTGTCAACTCCAATCTGTGTCAATGCAAAAGTTGGCATCAGTATCAGTTCCTGCCAGAGACAGAAAGCTGAGACCCGGAGGAGTCCACAGGGGGCTGAATATGGAATTCTGAATATCCCCCTTTTAATGAGACAACAAGGTCAGGGGAAGGTGACCCTGCCCTTGCTGCTTCTGGAACCTTTCTCAGCCCTTGCTGCCCTGCCTGGGAGCAAACGATTTCATTCAGCCTTCATCATCAAAATTCATCCATAAAAACTCTTTGCCTTCATTACAGAATTGCCAGATGTTCTCTTGTTTTTCTACATTATGGCAGAGAATGCAATGAAGGAAGAGAACTCATGTGAAATGCATTTCCCCCCTATAGATAAAACCATTAAAGTTTTTTGGGCATGAAGGTGATGTCTTCATTTCTAAAGTAGATTCCACCCTTCCTCACCCTGTTTTCTCTAATCACCAGAATAATTTATCTGAAATATTCGATATGAAGCATAGGAAACACTCAACAGAAAATTGAAACGAAGGTGAATTTGGAAGCTCCTGTCTGTAATTATTCTAAAACTTCCACAGTCCTGCAGTTTAAATCTGACACTCCCTGCTCAGCAGTAATAAGATTTCTTGAATTCTCAGCAAGTGAGCAAAAAAACATCAGAGGCTTGACTTCAATATCTCTTAGCAAAATATTTTTTTTCTCTTTAAAGAGAACAGCAACAAAGAAATCGATCCTTAGGAGAGCAAACTTGGGGTATGGGATACACTTTGCAGCCTGGGAGGGAATTGATATGGATTAGGGTGTTTCTGGCTGGCAGAATAAATCCATAATCCAAATCCTGACAATATTCCCAATATTGGGCTTGTTTTACATATACAAGTGTGGAGGGTTTTATGGTATGGAATTATGGACAAAACTCGTTTTCTGGTATTTAATAGCTCCATTTAATAGAAGCTAAATTTTGTAGCCATGGACTGAAAAATAAGAGAGCAGCATGTTGCATAGTGAGGGTTCATGACAAAAGGTGAGCTTAGCAGCAGAATTTCTGGGACAGTAAATGTTTTCCCCATTTTTTTTCTGCTGAGAGACATCCCTTCTCAGCCTTGGCAAGTCAGGGGAAAAAAAGAGTGCATTTGTTGTTGATTGGAAATGGTGAAAGAGTGGAAGTGGCAGCTCTATCTTTCCTTTTCTCAGCAGTAACTTGCATTTCCTCTGCAGCCAAACTCTCCCCACCACCTCATCCCTGTCCCCTGAGCACCCTTATCCTCCTTTAACTTTTCACATGTTCCCTGAACTGAAATTTCCCTCCAATAACACATGTGTGAGACACAGGGGATAAGATAAGACTTGTAATATATCTGTCTAATTTCTTTCCTTCCAGTGGAGATAAAGAGATACAGCTGACTTCTTTCCTCACTCCCATATCAGCAAAAACCAGGAAAATCTTGGAAAAAAATAAATCCCTTTTGAAGAGGTTATTGGTTGTTAGAGCATTGCTGCAGCTTTGGTGAGGCTGCAAAGACAGAGAAAATATCTCCATAAAAACAAAATCAGAAAAAAAAAAAGTTTCTGAGCTTTTAGTTTTCAACATCAGGATTGTAAAAATTAAGTTACTTCCTCGGAGAGAGCAAAGAGGAATTTCCTGTGTCAGAAGGGAGGAAAAGGAGAGAAGATCTGGTACCTTCTTCCTGAGGGCTGCTTATCAGCTGAAGAAGGGACCTGATGTTAATTTAAGGGTAATCTCAGACCAAAACTCCCAGAATTTATTAAGGTAACCCTGCCACAGCACAAATTCACCAGAACCCTCTTGGACAATGGCAGAAGATCTTATAAAATCCTTCTTGAAATCCAGTTATAGGAATTATGGAGAAAACTCAGGAAACTAAAGCCCTGTTTTCTCTATTCCTGTCTCCCTTCATGCAGCAGTGTGTAGGGGTTAGGAATTTTAATCCAATAATGATGATGATGATGATAATAACAATAATAACAATAATAACAATAATAACAATAATAACAATAACAGTAATAATAATAATAATAATAATAATAATAATAATAATAATAATAATAATAATAATAATTTGCAAACCTACCCCACACAGAGAGAGGGGATCCTTCCACAAATAAAAGGCTGTGCCCACACCCCTGGTTAAAACTAAAGTTCCTGTGCTGGAGAATGGATGTTTCACCAGGGTTTAAAAAGAGGAAATAAACGGATAAACTTTTAAAGCAATACTAATTAATTAAATAAGGATTCCTCATGAGCAAATCCACTGCCTCACTTCGCTGCTGTTAGAATTAGGAAGGCATTAACAATATATTTTGCTAAATGGAGGATTTCTCCTTGCTGGATTCCTGCTGGTGGCAGACAAATTTCAAACATTATGATTATTTTTAAAGCTCTTCAGGAAACAAGTGCAAGATATTAGAGGAGCCTAGTTAGAGGATGGATCTTAAAAGCTGGGGCTCCCATGTAATTTAGGAAAGACTTTCTCAATGCATGGCTACAACAGAACTACCCATATGCTCAGAAATCCCATTTTTAGCTAAACCTTGTCCCATCCCATCTGCCTCTCTTTATTAAGACAATTCTTATTTTTGATATGTTTGTTTCTCCCCATTGCTGAATTCTTATCTATTAATATCTGAGCTATGGAAAAGAGGTTAAGAATGCTGTCTCCTCCTCAAATTTTGTGTTTTTCCCTCTGTTTTCTACCACTAAAGCACCACTGAATAGCAACTGCACTATTTCATCTCCAGTCACAAAGCATTTTGGATTCCGAAGGCAAAGGAGTGATTTATTTCAGCACCCTTTAGAAGCATTAGGTGTGCCAAGAGATTATGATATGCCAAAGAGCTGCAAACACTCCGTACAAAAACAAAACCCGTGATGCTGCTGCTGCAAGTCAGGTTAAATATAGAAACCAGGTTTGGTGGGAAAAAAAGGAGCCAGCCAGAAAAACGAGGGCAATGTTTGCCTGGTCCATCCAGAGACACAGGTGCCATGAGGGGAATTGTTCCAGCAGACCAAAATAAAACCCAGGTCTTGGAGTTTCATGAGCTTTCCTAGATTGAGACACCCATCAAAGATCTAATAATAATATTTATATTATTTAATCATTATTCTATAACAATTTAATAATAATAATAAATAGAATAATTTAATATTTTGGTTCAATATTGAGTAAATGTCACTGAATTACTGTTAGTGAAAAACACAGTGAAACTGATGGATAATCTGTAAGGACTTGGATCAGTATCAGTTCCCAACCACTCTGTTATCCCAGCTCTGGAGGCTAAACCTCTCATTCTTCATCTTGTGGTTGAAGTTTTAGCAAATTAATTATCTCCTTTAATCCTGGAAAAATCAACAGCTCAAAAAAAAAAAATCTCTTCCTTCATAAATCGATGCTCCACAAGATCTCAGCTTTACCCTTCCCAGATTTTAACTCTCTTGCATCTCTAACTCTTCTTCAGTGAAATTCCTGGATTTCTGGAGTTCAGGTTTCCCTCTGCAGTGCTTTCAGCAGCTGCTGCTTTTACAGTGGATATAATGGATGCTAATTTGACCATGAGCACGATATTTCCAGTTTGAGCTGCCTGTGGATCACTGGCACTCCAAAATTCAAAATGCTCATGGCTCTTGCACCTCACAGACCTCTGGCAGCTCGTCCTGGCTGCCCATTTTTCTTGGGAGCATTCAAGGGGAAAGGAATTTGATGTTCTCCAAAGCTCCTGATGGCAAAAAAATAAAACACAACCCCCACGAGAGGTCAAGAGGGCAGCAGAAAAAAGTCCTGACACCATCATCCTTTGGAAAGATCCCGTGTGAGCTGTAAATACAGGCTCTGTTTCCCTGCATCTCCCAAGCTCACGATTCACAGACTGCTCGGAAATTGGGTAAGTGTATTTTTTTATTTTTTTTATTTTTTTAAATTTTTTTTTTCTCTTACCCAAACTTGAGTAACCGCTTTTAAATGTATGGTTGGAAAATCTGGCTTGCACAGCAGACCTCACAGTCATTCTCCCAGTGAAATTCAATCCTCTTGGTTTATTTCATTTTACCTAAGACACCACTGAAGGAAAAATGGGTTTGGAGTAGATAAATCTCTTTCCATCCATGCCTATAGTTTTTTTAACAGAAAATCTTGAGGGGCTGGTTTGTTGGGGTTTTTTTTTCCCCTTCAGCTGTAATTCAGAGGCTGTTTTCTCCTCCCTGTTTCCCACTGAACACAAGGGAAAAGTCCCTTGTGAGGAGCAGGTCCCTGGGTTTCCTTTGGCTGTGGCTGGGTGTCTTTGCTGGCTGTGTTTGATAAGTGACCCAGACAGCCAGGAATGATTTCCTGCAGGTCTCCCTCTGCCCTCGTGCTGGGATTGCAGCCTGGGAGGTTTTTCAACAAGCACTCAGCCCCCATTTTTAATCAGGCTTTCACCCGGATAGGCCAAGAAGAAGTTGTAAAGTCAGAAGGAACGCTGGCATCGGTTCTGTGGCTCAGAACAGAGCAGAGGTTGTCTCCCTTCCGTTTTCTGCAAACTCCCCCCTGCTTTTTTTTTTTTTTTTTTTTTTTTTTTTTTTTTTTTGTTGACCACACACAAATGGTTCTAATCAGCTTCCAAAAGGCTCTCGTTGGCATTTTAAGATGTTTGCTCTTTGCATTCTTCTCTACATCCCCCTTTCCCTCCTCATCTGAAAGCAGAGAGGATGTTGAAAAAAACCAACGAGACTTTTTTTCTTCTTTTCTTTCTTCCCTTTTTATTTTTCTTTTCCCCGAGCAATTTCGGTTTTCCATTAGCTGAACACTTCTATTGAAGGGTGTTGTGCAACGAGAGTGCAACGGATATGGAAACCTCTTTATTATGCTTGGAATGTCACTTTGGACATTTGTTTGAGTTGGACCATGCAAGGCACGGCCATGGCAAGAGCAAGGCAGGAGTTTGCTTCTCTAATGACCCTTCCTCTGCTAATGGGGCTCAGGCTGTCAGGCTGATCCGTGTTCCTCCCTCGCAGGTGAATCCAGGTGCTTGTCCATCCAGCTGGGAGCTCACAATGCCCCTGTCAATCGATGACCCCAGAGGGATAATTGGGGATGCCTCCTCCAATGGAGAATCCTTCAATCACACCACAGAGGAAGCTCTTAGAAGTTTTTTTTCCCCTCTTACAGCACTGAGCTGTCGAGGACATGGAGAAAAGTTTAAAGTTCCTCAGGAAAGAGAAAAGGAAAGATGGTTTTTGGCATGAGGGCTGTTGTGTCTTCCCTCAGAGCTTGCTGAGGAATAGAAAGCAAGAAAAAGAAGAGGATGTCATGCCCAGTGACTGAGCACATGTGTCTCATCCAAAAGATTTCCTTCTCTGCTACAATATTGTCAGTGAAATATATTCCTTTATATAAACAAAAATAACTCCCAAAAAATGAGCCTTTGGCACAGGCCGGTAAAATCACACATTCTGAGCAGGGCCAGGCCAAGATGGAAAAATACTCAGTCTATTTTTCCTAAAATCTGCCATATTTCTTCACTCTCCTTTTCCTTTTTTTAAATTTTTTTTCTCTCTTCTTTCATCCCCCTGGCATGAATGTGTCAGCAAAACGCTCGGATTTTGCAGGTGTGTTCCAACCCCTCCAGGTGAAAGCACAGTGGTCCTCAGTGACTTCTGTGAAGTGAAGCCCAATGGATCTGGTTTTGGCTGGAGGAACATCAAATGTTAATAACAAACACCTCCAGAGAAAGGATTTCCAAACCCTCAGAGGTCTGGGAAGGATTTCCACAGGTGGTCCCCATGGATATGGCAGTCCCTGGTTTTCTGAAATGCTTTTTTGCCTGGAAGATCCTTGGTTCCAGCAGGGTTTTGATTAGACTTTACACATGAGCTTCTACTCAAGCAGATAAAGTCCAATCATTCATTTACAGGATTGATCCAAACTCCAGAGATCCCTGGAAAATATTTAGATGTTGGTCCATGAGAGGATGGCACAGATTGATAGGAAAAACAGGTTGAGAAGCTGGAGAAGTTAATGGCTCAAATGAGTGTAAATTCACAACTTGAATGAGGAGAAATTTTAAAATCGAAACACTTTTTCCTAAAATTTTGAAAATTTATGTGCTTATTTGCAATTCAAGAAGAAAATCAAACAACAAAAAGGAAAGAGCAGGAAGGAAACTTCTTTCTTCCTGTCATCTGGAGAGATGGCTTTTTCAAGGAGAGAATAAAATGAATCAGACCTGTAGGTGTTATTTAGGCACAAAGAGATAAACATTTGGCTTCTTCAAGTAATCCAAACTGGATAATAATAAATGTGGTTGACTCACAACCACAAAATAATCACGAAGAAATGATTTTATGGAGTAGTATCCCCAAAAAAACAGTTGTTCCAATGTCCAGCGGGAGTGCTTAATGATCAGTGCAAACTGCACAAAGCAGAGGAGATGCTAAAATTAGGAGGAATTCTTTTTTATGCAATAAGAGCATCTGGTCTTGTGTATTCCTGCAGGTTGGAGAAATCTGGTTTATCCTGCATATTTTTTTCCCTTCTCCCTCTTCCTCGGGGCCAGCTACTCAGCAACAGCAGCGTAGGGAAAATGACAATATAATGCTCTGTTTTCATTATTTTGAGCTAATTTTGCTCTGCTATTTTTAACTACTGTAAATGCTACTGCCACAGGGAATAGGTAGAAGTGTTTGGCCATTTTAGCAGTCTGGAAAAGAAAGGGAATGAACTTTTGCATGCAGTGGGATATTACCCTTGCCAACACTTAAACGGAATGGGTTTGCCTGTGTTATTATAGGACCATAATAATGTAATTACACAGCACTAGCAGAGGGTTTTACATCTCTGCAGCAGCCTGACATTAATCTGTGCAGTAGCTAAATATTATATCCTCTTCACAGACTAGGGGAGTGAGGAAAAGAGTAAATCTCTGGGATCATAAAGGAGATTATTGCCGAAGTGCAGCTGGGAGGAGGCAGAGAGCTCTCCCTGTAGGAATAAAAGACAGGCACTAGGGATGCTCTGCTGGCTTAGGCAATTGTTAAGGTAAATTATTCTCTTGGCTTTTCATTCTTTGGCTTGTCACAGATAAATCAACGTGCTTCAGGAGTTTACAGGGCTGGTACTGCCCCTCATGGTGAGTACTCTACACTCTGTAAAGCTGGGCAATTGATGCCTATATGAGTTTGATGCATTTTTTTCTTTCATCTCTGTGAGGGCAATGAGAGATCTGTGCTTTACAGAGTTATCAGGACCACAGTGCTTGTGACCCTCCTGTTCCACAGCCCCACACTTGTAAAGTTGTCCCTGACAAAGCAGAGGGGTTTATTCAGTTTTTAAGTGCTGGTTTTGGTGTTTTTTTCCATTTTATGTTCAGCACCCATTTGTCCAGACCTGTACAAGGCATGTGGGTCAGCAAGGCCTTGGCTCCTGTGATGAAACTCCTGAAAATTTGTCCTTACTCTTTACAACCTCACATCCCTCCTCTATAATCACTCCCCAAACACAGCCACCTCCCCCAAAAATCCTGTCTGCATTAACCCCAGTCAGCCTCAGAGGCTCTGGCCACATCCCCTCACCAGCATTTCCACAGCCAGATCCCACCCTGTCCTTCTTTCCTGGACATCAACCCGAGGGAGAGTTTGCAAAATTAACTGAATGCCAGCAGCCTGGTGGAAGGGCATAGGTAGGAATTTCTTCTGGCTTCACTCATGGATGAAACAGCCTCTGTGGGCCTAAAATGATTTGTCTTTTCCTCATTCCTGGAGGCCCACTCGCCTCCAGCATCCATGGAAGAGGCCATTTCTATTAATAGCTCTCAGGCCTTGCATTTCCTGCATCCAGAGTGCTAATGAAAACCCCTTCCTGCTAACCCTCCAGGGGAAAAGGCAATTTCCTCTGTCTCCCCATCCCTATCTGTACATCTGGCCATCCGACCTTCTGGATGTTTCTGTCCCGTGGCAGATTTACATGAAACATCTGCTGCTCCTCGCTGGGCTAGGTGTGGAGCAGGGAAAGCTGCAGGCTGACTCAGGGCAATGAGGGTTTCTCCCTGCCCAGACGACTCTTCCCGTTCTCTGGAAGGGAAATTGCAGCCAGACCTTTTGCCCTGCTTGACTTCTCTTCCTGCTGCCTCTGCCCGAGCCACGCTTCCTCTGGGGCCTGCTCCCTGAAATCCTCCATCCTGCCTAATTACAGCTTCATCCTGAAGCTGAGGGCGGCCCTGACAGCTCAAAGGATGGCGTTTGGGGATTTGGGACTCTGCTGATGTTGATATGGGATCACTTGGAAGGGATGAAGGTGTGAGATGCGTCCTGTGTATGCACAGCCCCTCACGAGCAGGGCTGTTTTCTGTGGTGGCTTTGCTGTGTCCCTTTGTCATTGAAATTTTCTTGATGTAGGAGGCAGGTATTGATCCATCCCCTTCTCCTTGCACTGCACACAAAGCCACAGAGTGCAGACTCCAGCATTTTCACAGAATTCACAGAATCACTGGGTTGGAAGAGACCTTCAGGATCATTGAGTCCAATCCAGCCCCAACACCTCAACTCAACCCTGGCACCCAGTGCCACATCCAGGCTTTGTTAAACACACCCAGGGATGGTGACTCCAGCACCTCCCCGGGCAGCCATTCCAGAACTTTATCACTCTTTCTGTAAAAAGCTTTTTCCTGATATCCACCCTGTATTTCCCTTGGCACAGCCTGAGGCTGTGTGCTCTGGTTCTGTCAGCTCCTGGAGAAAGAGCCCAGCCCCAGCTGAGCACAGGCACCTTTCTGGAGCTGTGGAGAGTGATAAGGTCACCCCTGAGTCTCCTTTTCTCCAGGCTGAGCACCCCCAGCTCTCCTGGGAGCTGGACTGCTGGGCATGTCCCAGTGCAAACCAGGGGCTGTGCCATCCATACTCTGAATGCAGACAGGCTTTCATCTCATTCTGTCCCCAAAAGAAGATTGTAGAGCTTGTTCAGGTGATGCAAGAGTTAACCTTCCCTCCTGCTCTGTCCCAGCCTCACTTCTCTTCCTGGAGTGACTGCCACATCCCTGTGACCCCTTCAGAGGGAATCCTCCCCACGTTTCAGCTCCAAGCCCTCCCTAGGAGGCTGAACCATCCTGATCCTGTCCTGAACCATCCTGATCCTGTCCTGAGCCATCCTGATCCTGTCCTTGGCAAGAGAAGGGACTGAGCTGCCTGCTGAGCCAGGCCAGGAGCTGTTCCAAGGGCAATGAAACCATGGGGAAGGGGCAATTTGCAAGTAATTTTTGGGTTTCACTCATTTAGGAAGCAGAGGGGAAGGAGGGGGTTGTGTGCTGGGACTCTGATGGAGTCTACAACTTTTGAGGAAAATGGAATAGTGAGTTTTTGGGGGGGGTACATTTGCCATTTTTTGCTAAGTTTGTGTTTCGTGTAGTGATTATGACACATGAAATGCCAGCAACATTTGGTCTCCATTCCCCCAAAGAGACATTTGTTTCCAGACTCATAAATCTGAATCTGAATGTGCAACCTACTGGAAAAGCTGGTGCCAGCACGACCTGTTTATGTCTCCTGTGTCTCAGTTTTCCTGCTTGAGGAACAAACTCTCTGTTACAGGGTTTTTCAAGGTTTAAAAATGACAAGGTTTGGATCTGTCAGGAGATCCAAATCCACGCATCCACTGAACTCGATAAAAAGGACATGAAAGGAATGACTTCTTGTGTAAATGGAAACATTTTTATAGAGGATCCAGGATGGTTTGGATGGTTTTGCCTCAGTGAAGTGTTGGCTGCTGAACTCTTTCCTCCTGAAAAGAAATACCTCGACAGCAGCTAATTAAATATTGTGATTTCATCTGGCGCCTTTGTTTACAGTGGGGCATTATCTTTAACAGCATCTATTTATAATGATCTCCACGAGATAATAAACAGTGCTATCCTATTAACAGGGACCTCAGGGTTCAGCCAGCAGCAAGAGGAGCCTGCCAAAAGAGCTAGGTGGCCTTCTGTGCAGCCCAGAGCACAGCTGATGCTGGGGTTTATGTCCCTATATTGCTGTGCTCCTGTTCAAATAAATACACATTAAAGGTGTGAAGAGAAGTTCAGTGATGTGTGTGCAACCCCAGAAGCATTTGGGGCACTCCCAAAGGGGAATGGCACCACAGACTCTGTCCCAGCAGGCAGCTCCAGAAGAGTAAAGCAAAAAACCTTGGATTTTTAATGAGAAAAATAATCATATTTCCCTGAGAAACCTCTCCTCTCCTGGAGTCATCTGATGGGGAGGAAGCAGAGTCCTTCACCTCTCCCACCATAAATCTGGGAGGGTTTGGCATTGAGGAAGCTGAGGATGAGCTCTGCCCCATCACAGCTCTGGGGGCCCGAGACCATGTCCACACAAAGTCTTTTCCAAATGATCAAATAATTAAAAGAATGCCTTCCTGCCAGGCTATGGCCCACCTGGGATAAAGAAGCTCCTCAATGATTTCCTGTGAATGCTGCCACATTCCAGAGGCCAGACAGAGGCAGTACCTGCAAGGGGTAACGGGTTTGGGGGTGATTCTCATGCTTTTGGGGCTGGGAGGGGGCCTGTGTACTCCCTGCCCTGGTGCTGGTCCTCCACTCCAGCCAAAAGGGAGTTTTAGGAGCAGATCCAGCCCTTGGAGCAGCTCCTGTGTTGGATGGAGTGAGGGTTGGAGCCCTTGGTGGGGCGGACAGCCATCCCTGTGTTCATCCACGCAGAGGATTCCCCACACAAACAAATCCCTTTTCATGCAACCAGGGCCTGCCCAGGAAACTCAGTGCCCCCCACCAGGGAAAAGCCCATCCTGTTCCAGTGCCCAGCACATGGCACATCCCACCAGAAAGCTTCCCACTGCTTTCATCCCGTTATTTATTGCTTTGCTCCGTGTGCCCTGGAGGAGATGGTTTTACCCAACATCTTCCATTTTCTAAGCCAAAAGAGCCTCTGTAAATGCCTCCTGTCACTGCTGGGCTCTGTGCATGTTATACTGGACATCATCTCTGTGGCTATGAGCAGTAATTATGTGCCCAATTGCTTAGGTGGTGTTTTAATTACAGCCCCAGTTCAGCCATGGGCAAGCACTTTGGATCTGCTGCTCTTTGGAGTCAACAAATCCAAATTCAGGAGACTACACAGCACCTTTTGTACAGCACCATTCTTACCATCCGGGCCATCTGGGAGGCAAGAGCAAACATCCTGCTGAAAGGCAGGTCCTGCTGGAGATGGGTAGGAATTTCCAGCCTAAATTTCCAGGCAGATGGTTCACCCTGAAGCAGCAGTGAGGGTCATGAGAGGACACAGCAGCCGGGGAGGACACGGCAGATGTAGGGCACCAGCAAGGACTGTGTTCTGTGCTTCTTCTCACAGACAACAGGGCAGGATTATCGGAGCTGTAAAATAAATTCTGCTTTGGAGAGATGTGTGGGGTTCACAGCAATGCAGCCCTGCTGCTTAGCTGGATCTGCACCATCACGAGGCTCCCCTTTGAGAAGGACTGAGAAGCTCTAAATGCCCACTTAGGAGATAAATGCCAGCCTGGAAAAATCTCAGGCTAACCAGCCTGGGAGTCCCCAAAGTGTGTTCTATGACAAGGTGTATGATGCCCAAAAAGATGTGAAATCCAGCTGCTGAAGGGCACCATGCTTCTGGAGTAATCTCTAAAAAAACTGAATTTCTGGGTACCTTCAGTTCCTGATGACATTTCTTCTCATGCATATGAATATTAACACATCATGTATTAATCCCATTTTCCAAACTCCTTTTCCTGTACAGTGGAAATATATGGAGAAAAAAAGGGGAAAATCTCATTTCTCAGTTCCAAGGCATCAAGGAAAGCGAGCAGGGAAGGGTGGCCAGCTCAGACACATCATCTCAGAGGGAGCTGAATGTTCTTCAGGACCCCGTGAAAAATGAGATGTTCAGATAAGAACCCTTTAAGATAGGCTTGGAGGGGATTTATGACCCTGGAGACTTCACGGAGCCTTTCCATAGGTTTCCCTGCAGTTCACAGAACAGCAGAGACCTAATTCACAGCCCAGCACTAAAAACTTGGACTTCCCTCAAAGAAAATGGAGGGGAGAAAAAAAAGATATCAAAGAGATCAAAACTGTGTTTGCCTTAACATCAGAGATCAGATGGTGGCAAGGGCCTCAAAAGAAGAAAAGGCTTCAATTTTTCCTCTTGCCAGTGTCCAACCTGTAAAAATTAATGCGTCAACAGCCCCAAGAAAATATTGTCCCCATGACCTTCCTATTCCCCCTCAATTGGAGGCTGCTGCTCATCATAAAAATGTTTTCTCTTGGTATTTCACATGAAAGATTTGTAGGAAAAGCCATTACATTAATACAGCAGTAATTGATTTTCTGCACTGAATTACCCATCGAAGAAATCTTTATTCAGGGGCTAAAAAGATCAAAATACCCCCCTACAAACCCTCCCTCCTCTGCTGAAATCTCAGCCCTTCTGCTCCATGGATTGAAATATTAATTCTTTTTGGGGTGGGAGGTAAGTTTATAAAGTGGCTGAAAGGATACTTTTCATCTCCTAGCCAGTGGTATATATTTATTTATTTTATTTATTTTTTTAATGAGACTCCAGCTGAAGACTAACACTTGACTTTAACAACTGCTGAGGAAAACTTATTAGCAGGGTGATATATAGGATCCTTTTACTCCACAGATGGGCTCTCCCAGGTTAAAAAGAAAACGAGCTCTCAAGTAGCCTGTTCTTTACAAAAATAATAAAGTTTGACTTCAGGACAATGGTATGTGCCCTCGGGGCCGCTTCCCAGATCACCAGGGGGTTTGGGAGAGGCTGAAGATGTGCCCTGGATGCACGGGTGAGCTCCTTCCACAGCCCTTCCTCCACAGCAGCACCAGGCAGGTCTGCAGAAACACTGGGGATCTGCAGAAACACTGGGGACCAGCTAAAAACACTGGGGATCTGCTAAAAACACCAGGGATTTGCTAAAAACACTGTGAATCTGCTAAAAAACACTGGGGACCAGCTAAAAACACTGGGGATCAGCTAAAAACCACCAGGGATCTGCTAAAAACACTGGAGAGCTGTTAAAAAACACTGGGGATCTGCTAAAAACACTGGGGATCTGCTAAAAACACTGGAGAGCTGTTAAAAAACACTGGGGATCTGCTAAAAACACTGGGGATCTGCTAAAAACACTGGAGAGCTGTTAAAAAACACTGGGGATCTGCTAAAAACACTGGGGATCTGCCAAAAACACTGTGAATCTGCTAAAAAACATTGGGGACCTGCTAATAACACTGGGGATCTGCTAAAAACACTGGGGATCAGCTAAAATCACTGGGGATCTGCTAAAATCACTGGGGATCTGCTAATAAACAATGGGGATCTGCTCAAAAACACTGGGGAGCTCCTCAAAAACATTTGGGATCTGCTAAAAAACCACAGAGATCTGCTCAAAACCACAGCAGCTGGTGGTATTTGGCCATTGCTCCCACAGGGAATAAATCCTTACCTGCAGGAATCAGCTTTATTCTGATCTAACACAGATACTTCCCATCTGTCTTCCCCTGCACGGTAAAATTTTGGAGTTTTAAAGCTTCACCCACAAATTTCCAGGTCACTCAGGAGATCGCTGTGGCACAGTGTAAAAGACATCAGGGAATTTTTTTCATGGAAAGGGTTGTCCAGCCCTGACAGCAGCAGAGTCCCTGTCCCTGGAGGGATTTTCAAGCCTCATGGATGTGGTACCTGGGGACATGCTTGGCCTGGGCAGTGCTGGGGAAATGGTAGGACTCAGAGATCCATTTCCAGCTCAAATGATTCTATGATTGCAGCTTCTTATTACTTTTTATTCCTTTATTTTAATTTAATTTTATTTTATTATATATAAATAAATTAATTTAAATATAACAATAAATATAATAATAAACATACCAATATAATAAATATAATAATTTTTAAAATTAGTTAATTTTAATTTTATTCAGACCTAAGTTGTTTATCCCTCAATTCCCAGCCTGCAGCCTGTGGGGCTGGAGAATTTGGATGCTTGTGGAAACGTGTCAGGCTGTTCTTAGGGAAGGGGACACACTTTGCCATCCTTCACTGGCTATGGCTGTTGGCAGGGAGCGAGCCCAAAATTCAACACTCCTGCTCCAGAATATTAACGCTGTCCATTAATGATGCACTTATAAACGCTTAATTAAGGCTATGTTTATGTATATGTACAAAACAGCCATTTTAATAAAGGGCAAATCATTTTTATAGAGACCAGAAGCTGCTCAGGTTTATATATATATATATTTATATTTATATATATAGCCCAGGTTTATAACCAGCTATAAACCCTCGGATTGATGTGTTCTAACTGATGTTTGACACATTCTAGTCATGTTTGCAATTTTCTTATAAAAATCTCCTAAATATTTATTTTCCATTTATAAGACATTTAGAAGGGGAAGCATTACTCTAAAATTTGGCTGTTGCATAGAGATTTAGGATGCCTGAATAATTTGTTTATTTGCTCTCAGTCCTCATTTCTAAATGAACCAGCACATTTCCTTTTTCTTTATTCATTTTATATTTATTATTTTTTCTTTTAGGGACAGATTTTCCAGTACAAAAAGATTAATGCAACATTTAAGGTCTGGATTGTGTGGCTTTGTGCCAATATCATTGGTTATGGACATGCAATTAAATTTTTTTATTGAATTAATTAAAGTAGCCCTAAATGTGCTGTGGTCAGTGTACAGGGAAACAGGAATATTTTAAATTCCCCCAGTCAGCACCAGCTCAAGCTCCAGTTCACCTCCCACCAGAGCAGCATCTCCTCCCCACCCTCTGCCAGCCCCGAGCTGCCTTTGCTGTGTCTGTGCTGCTTCACACGTGTCTCACAGCGGAGCAGCTCTCTCCTCTCCATTTCCTTGGATAATCCCTGCAGATATCACTGCTCCCTGGAATCCTCATCCTATTTTTGGTGGTGTCCTGGCCAGCCTTTCCCATCTCGTGCTTTGAGTGCAGCCAGCAGGATGTTTCCATCTGCCTCCCCCCCCCAAGAAATTTTCCACCCTCGTGTAGCATTTTGGGATACTTAACCACACAGTTCCAGGGAAATCTGTTATAACAGACTCCCCAGGGGCTGCTTTTCACTCCTCTTCCCTCTCCCTGGCTGCTGAGATGGGCCTTACAGGGAACATCCTCCAGCGCTGGAGGGACATGGTGGGATGGAGCTGGAAGGTCGACTCTGCCTCTTGCCAACAGCTGGATAAAAGTCCTGGCTCAGCCTCTTCGCCACACTTTCTGCCTCTAAATAGAGCGATGGGACATCTTTTGATGACCAGAAAAGCTTTTTCTCCCTTCTGCCCCCTCTTTATGGAGAAGAGGAAAAAAATGGCAAGAAAATAGGACTGAAATAAAGGAACCTGGCAAGAAAAAGGGAGAGGAGTGTGGCTGAATCTCAGAATGCAAATCAGACAGAAAGTGCCTGTCCAGTTCTGGGAATGAGAAAGAGAAGGGGAATTTCCACTGAATTTATCCCTCCTTTGCACAGATCCCAACATCTCCAGTGGCTTTCTCTAACTTCAATTTCTGAAGGGTTTTGAAAAATGCCAGGGACACAAACAAGCAATGAGTGATTTTCTCGTGCTGCTCTCCCCCTGTGGGTAACACTAGCAATCCTCCTGCTCCCATCCTGTACTGTTCCAGGGAATTTAATCTGTCCCTCTCTATGCACGACCCAAATTTCAATTCTTCTGGAAAATCTGAAGAGCTCAGGCGGCCTGCTGGACTCCTCAGTCTCCAGTGATCTCAAAGCCAAGCTAGGATAATAATTTTCAGGAAAACATAACTTTAAAATACAATAATTTATTTTCATTATTTAAAATAAAACTCACATTCAGCATAATTTTTTTTTCACCCAATCTCAAATGCATCCACAGAGGCACAGCTGAGAATGGACAGCAGCTATGTGGAAGGACACAGCAACAGCAGGGTGTGGGTTTGGCAATGAGGGGTTTTTGGGATGAGGATGGATATGTGTTTTGAGATGCTGGAGCCATCTGGGGGGTAGGAACAGCACAATAAACCAACACGTGTCCTCAGCATGCACAGCAGGACGTTTTCAGGGAGGTTTTTGTAGGTTGCTGCAGAGCTCTGGAAATTACTTCTCATTTAACCCTGCCAAGAGAGCCAACACCCTCAAAACCTCTGATTTAACGCTGCCCTTGTTGCAGTCAGTGGTAATTTTTTTCTCACTTGCAGTGGAGTTCATGACTCCATAACTACACAGGGCTCGGAGTTACAGAAAGAGCAATTTCAAGAAAATGTCTAAAATATGTTTTCTGGGCTTGTCAAGGCTATAATCTTGGTGTCCTCCAGAGCTGTAAGTGGTTACAAAATCGAAGGAATTTACCCAACCAAATCTGACCTCTTGTAAGTCTCCAGTGGGTACAGGGTAGGGTGCAAACACCACATGTGGAAGAAAGGGAGGTATTTTAGTGTGTGCAGCTTGTTCTTAAGCTTCTGAAAATTATCAGTGCTATGAAAAGCTCTTTGTGAGCTCCAAAGTCCAAGTGACAAGTCGGCTCTTCGTGAATTATTTAGCCTCGAACTAATAATAACAATAACAATAACAATAAACCTAAAAAATGAAAATGGCTGCTAAGCTCTGTAATCAATTCTTCCCTCATTGTAAATCTTGTGTGGTCTCATTTCTGCTCAGCCTCGAAACAGGAAATGTTGTTTTCAAAGGAATGGTTACAAGGGAACTCTTTGTTATTTGTCCGTGAAACGCTTCACACAACGCAGCCTTAATCCTGGATTAAGTAGGTGCTGCTGCAGCGCAGGAATTAATTGCATCAGGTGGGGGAGCATTATTATTGATGAGCAGAATGACAGCAGAAATAACAATATTAGTTAAGGATTATTGAGTAGGAGAGCTTCACCTTGGAAGGAGTTTCTCAGGAAATCAGGCTGCGGCGGCTTCTGCGCTGTTGCAGGCGCCAGAAAAGAAAAATAAATGTCCAGAGGTTTCATGAATGCAGCAACTGCAGTTCCTGGTTCTCTTAGAATCAGAGTCACAAAGTGACCTTAAGGAAGAGACCTTAAAGTTCATCCAGCGTCACCCCTGCCATGGACAAGGACATCTTCCACTATCCAAGGTGGCTCCAAGCCCCATCCAACCTTGGACACTTCCAGGGATGAGGCAGCCACAGCTTCTCTGGGCAAAATTGTCTCCTGGGGTTTTACTTTTAGGTTTTCCTTGCTCCCAACATATTCTGGAGAAAACAAATTTGCAGTGGCTGCTTGTCCCCGGTGTCAACGAGATTTTTGTTGGAAGGACAAGTTTGCATGGAAAATGCCTGCTCCAGACAGGATGGGAGAGCTCAGGAGCTGAGCTTGCCTCTGTACTTCTCTTCTAAATCTGGGAAAGGGGTGTTCGAGGCTTCTCCCAGTGGAACTTTAAATATTTGAATCTCTTTCCCTAATAAACTGCTTTCCTAATAAACTGCTACCATATGTAAATGGAAACGTTTTGCTGACTCTCCATCCCACCCGGAGCTGCTCACTGGGGTGCTGCTACCCTTGTACACGGCACATACAGAGCTATAAAAAGTAGCAGACTGTGTCCTTTTAATAAATTACACCATAAATTTTACAGACTTTACCCCAGTGACTTTTTAAATCTCGCTTTGGTTATGCAACATCATCTTGCAATAGGAAACATCTTTTAAGAGTTTAGGTTAGAGGAGCAGAATCTAATCCACTCGAGATATTTTAGAGTGCAATAAATAAATAAAATGTACCCTCTCTTCAGGATGAAATATGACACGCAGAGAAGGGAGACAAGCAGCTTTGATAGCTGATGATAAGGGTCAGTATTTCATTTTCATTTTGTTCAGCATCTGGTTTTTGTCCTAAAAATCTAATATCTGTGACACTGACAAATTAACTTAAAATACATGAAGTGCTGGAAAAGCTGTTTTGCCCTGAAATATTTTCATCCAAGAATTAAGAAGGAAAAAGAATCAGGTTGATTCGAGAGTGACACAAAACTCCCACCCAGAAACTTCCAGCAAACATCAGTGCCCAAGACAAGAAGATGAGAAATGAAACTGTCAGACCCAAATAACCATCATTCAAGGTCTTTTTCTGCCCTCCTTTTTTTGTGACATTGCTGGTGAATTTCGACCAAAAATTGAACAGTTTCTCCTGCCAGTATGATGATAAATTTGGGGCTCTGGAGAAGCCCATCCTGCCTTGTTCAAATGTCCACAGTGGTACTGGAAAGCCTCAGCACAGAGAAAGAGGCGTTTGTGCTGACTCCAGAGGCAGCTGGAAAACTCATCAGCCTCTGGAAACCCATGGAAAGGAAGGCACTGCACTGAGAGGAGTGATTATCACAGTAAAAATGATTGGCAGATCCAGAGCAGCGTTAGAACCAGGGTTTATAAACAGAGGAGGTCAAATCTGAACCTGGGAAAAGCAGGAGGTGCTCCACTAAGACCAATCCTGAATTTGGCCACAGTTCTTGAGCTTTGGAGAGGGAAGCACAAGCTCTTCAGCCACTCAGGAGTGAACAGCACTATTTTTGTGCCTTCCAACCCAACCTTGTTTTCCATCCTACTGCCGCTTCACAGTCAAGGTTTCTGGGCACGTGTCCCGAGACAAGGGGATGCTAATTCATATTTAGGATTGGAGGGAGGGAGGAAAAGCTGGTTCTTAAACACCACTGCCCACACAAATCCACGTGTGTGAGTTCCTCCCCACTGTGATCATGGCACCACCACAGCTTTCCAGGGTTTTTCCATGTTTTTTGTTGGTTTTGACCATTCTCAACAATAATATTTATAAAATGATGTCATTGCCAAGGGGTTTTCCTGTAATTTAATGAACGCAGTTAAGAAATTTTTTTTTCCAACTAGAAATGGAGTGAAAGCTTTGCTTTAGGAAGACTGAACACCTGAGTGTCAGCAGAAGACAAGGTTGCTTCCGTAATAAAATCTAAGAACCACAAACAAATCAGGAGAAATCCTTGAAAAGTCAAGAAAACTGAAGAATTTGCTCTTAGTGGGGAATGGAGAAGCACAAAATGAGAGGGATGCTGAAAATGAGCCACACCTCCCATGTGGGTGAGCTCTGCCTGCCCCCAGCCAGCACTGAAAGGGACCATCCAAACTAGCTCTGAGGATCCTACAAAGAGCAATAGAAGAGCTGGGATGGGAAAAGGAACCTCAGAGCCTCCGTGGATGGCCCAGTTCCCTGCTCACACACCAAAACTGTGAGCTGTGCCGAGATAAACCCAGCTCAAACCAGCTCCGTGTTCTGAAGAGCTCTCAAGCTTTCACCAACGACCCTGGGGGGTTTTTTTGCTTTGCTTTAGCAGAGAAAGAGGCCTCACCTGGGGCTGTGAATGTGGCCCTTGACATGGCAGCGTTTATCCTGATTTGGGAGGATCCATTAATTTCATAAGTTTTTGTTTACCTTGAGAGTGAGCTCAGGGCTCCCCTTGAGTCCCGCCCTGGGCTCTTGACTGTCCTTTCTGTGTGCTGCACACAGTAGTTGGACATGGTCTGGAGACCTCTGGAGTTGTTATTTTTCATCAGGAAGATGGCTTTTAGCTGCAGGGGTAAACCTCACTCCATGCTGGGCAAATGTTGGGTGGAAAAATATTTCACAATAGGAAACAAGTTGGAATAAGTCAGAAAAGAGGAAGTCAACCAATCCACAGTGCTGTTTGGGATTGGTGTAATATTTCAAAGTTCCCTGTTTTGAAATTATTAGACCACCAAAAAAGTGAAAGGCTGCCAAAAATTACTGTAAAAGGTAATAATTGTTAATAACTTGGCATCTGCTTGCTCATTTGAGCTGCATGGGTTTGGCATTCATTAAAGACAACATTGTAAGCAAATAAAGGAGCAACTGCCTGGCACATAACATTTTTAACCACATCATAACTAAATATTAAATCTGAGGTTTTAATTCAATTTATGGTTTAAATAAGGATCTTTGCAGTAACTTTAAGGGAAAAAAATAAGAGTCAACCCTATAAACAGTGAGTCATAAGAAGATCTTAAATAAATAATTGCAGTGTCCTTGACCTTGAAATGACCCTTTTTCTGAATTAGCACAGGAATTTAATTAAAGCTTCAAAAAAAGCTTTCATTTTAGATTTGAGTTACCAAATATTTAGAGATCCAGTGCCCAGGCAAGCCAATGGAAACATTCCTGCTCATTTCAGTGAGCTTTGGATCAGACCCCGCACAGCTTTGGGTATCTCATTTCACAGGATGGACCCAAGGTCACTGCAGGAGAAAATGTTCTCCCTTAACCCAGCGTTATCTGAGGTCGCTCATCCCAGGGATCCCAGAGCAGCTGCACAGCATGGACAGGGCAGGGAGGAGCCACCTTTGCTCTTTGCCATCTCTCTGCAGCCATTTCAGGTGATTACACAGAGCTCTGAGGGCTCTCTCTGTCCTTTCCAGCAGCTGGGACCATTCGGACCCATTAACAAAAAATCTCTGCTCTCACCCCGTGCCAGAAATGCCAGAGGTGCAGCACCTGCCTGCCAGCCTCTGTCTCCCTTCTCTCTCCAGCAGAGCTGCAGGAGTCACAGCTGCAGCGTGTTGGAGACTCATCCAGAGGTCACTGAAGTCAGGGGACACCTTTTCTCTTGACTTCAATGGGCTTCAGACCAGCTCTTACTCACCACTAACGGGTCAGCATTTACCAGAAGTGATATCCAGCAATTTCCTGTTCCCAGTAGAGGGTAAGTGGTGATAGCTGGGGTGTCATCCAGTGGTTACACTTGGTGTTTCTGACCTCTAAATGAGCTTCTCTATCCCGTTCCTGCATATCCAGGGCTCTGTGCTTCACGACTCGGGATGCAGGAGAGAGGGGAGCAGGCTGCAAGGAGTGCAGCTCTCCTTACTCCCCTCCTTCTTGTTGTGATTTTAAGCAGAACATAATTTTTATGGAACTTCAAATTAAAAAAAAATAATAACAATAAATTTAATAATGATATTTTTAAACCTTCCTAAGGTGCTAATGAAACTCCTGCCCTCCTTCTCAAGTCGGGTTCACAATGAAGAGGGTGGCAATTTTGCTTGAGTCAGGAGAAAATAAGGACAAACTGGAAAAGAAGCCCTCAGTCCCGGCACACAGTCAACAGTGTCATCTTTCAAAAGAAATTTCTGCACGCTCAGAAGGATCAATGTCTTCTTATTTTGGTTCAACAGAGGCTTGGTTTATTACACAGCTTTTGTTTTTATTAGTGAAATGCACTAAACTGTTTTCTCAAGACTTGCCAAACAGTTTAAAATGTAATACCATTAAATTTGAAGTCCTACTGGGAAAAGTAATGCAAACTTAATTAAAGTTAACCAGAGTTTTCTCTCTGCGCAGCCCCGTGTTTCTCTGTGCTGGAGTTTGCTCGTAAAGCACTTGTTTGCTCAGAGCAGAGCAGTGCTCAGGCTGGAAAGGGTGGTGGAACTGCCAGGGTGGGAGATGGTGAGCAGAGAAGGGAGGAACGAGCAGCTGGAATAGCTGGGGAAATAAAAAAATAACAAAACCAAAAGACTGCTTTCTTCCTCTGGTGTAAAATATTTCAATTTTCATCCTAAGCTTGATTGCATCCCCACAGCTTTCCTGGGATGGGGTCTGGATCACAGTGTGGTGCCTCCAAGGGGGATGAAGGCTCCAACTCCAGAAAACAGCTACAGGGGTCAGACATCAATCTCTGCAATGTAATCTTTGCAGCCTGGATCTTTGTAATATTTCTTCTGTGGCTTCTCACTGTTTCTACCTGTTTATCCCCACGCCAGCTCTGTGGGATGGCTCCTCTGCATGTGGCAGGAGCCTGGCAGGGACTGAGGGCTCCAAAGGGAAGGATGAGCTTTGCCTACAAGAGCTGTGACCCTGCACCCTCGGTTCCTGAGCAGGAGGAGGTGAAACTCTGATTGCAGCTCCACATCTCGAGTCTGAAACGAATCTTGTATCCTGGCTCCTTATAAAATATTAGGTTTTCCCTGGTGTCTTGGGAAATGGGTGACAACATGGCCCATGATGCTTGGCTTGGTGCCCACATGGCACAAGCATGGTATACCCATGGCACATGGGTAATTGGATATTTTGCCCATCAAATATTTGCCTCGTGGTTTGTGCTGGATCCTTGTCCTGGGACTTGCTTAGAAATTTGGGGGGCTACACCCCGGAGTTGGAGCTTGAGTGGAGCATGCAAAGAAATAACAAATGTTAAATTCCTCTAGAGATTAATTTAGACCTGGAAATGGTCAGATTACAGAAGAAGGTCCTCTAAATCCCATCTTTTTGGCATTTGTTGGTCAGAAGAGGCTGGAAATTTGGCAGCAGCACCAAGCCTTGCAATGGGATTAGGAAGCAAATCCAACTGACTGGTCCAAAATTCCAGGATGCCATTCCACGCCATGGCTGGGATGGACTGGGAAGCACTGATAGAAGGCTTGGGAATATGAAAGTTATTTTGCCATGAGTTGTTTCTGGGATTTTACCTCATCCTGGTCCTCCATCTATTTTTAGTCTACTAATCAAAGCTTATTTCTGCCTCAGGCGTTGTAATGCACTTTCTGTAGCCTGAACGAGTTTATTACACATGGTGCTGTGAGCAGCACTGGCAAGAAGAAAACAGGTGGAAGTTTCCATAATAAATTCATTTTTAAAAAAAGAAAACTTTTAGTGATTGTTCATCTCCCTTCTCTTCATCACCAGCCTCAGGGATGAGTTTCCAGGCCATACATCTTGCAAAGCAGCACGTAGTGATGGATGTGTAAATGGAAAGTTTAATCTTTGAGTTGTTGAATTAGAATTCTGCTGCTCAGGTCAGAAGAAATGAAGCTTTCTTGTGATCTGTTTGTCCAGTTAGAATTTCATGAATTTTGAATAGTATATTTGAACTGGTTTAGGTTTTTGTTTTTTGGTTTTTTTAAAACTTAGTAGGTGTAATTAATTATTTACCTTAAGCTAGAAGTATGCGGGAAATAAGCAAACAGAAATGGAGATGACATTGAGCAATGGAATGATTCACTGTGGGTTATATAACACCTTCTAATTTTTATAGAACATTTTTTATTGTTTCCCATTTATAGCAGATATCTGTAATAGCTCTGACTAGCAATTTCCTATCCATCACCTTTTCTCAGCTAAAATTTGGAGCTCTGATAGCGTGCATGATATTCCGTTTACAAAGAGTCTGGAATGCTACAGTGCAGAAGAAGAGCTCTGCTGCTACTGAGATGGTTTTTTTCTTGATCAGATGAAAACTAAAATGATGTGGCCTCAGACCGCTCATTTAGTCTGTTCTTTCTCTCCCAAATTTTAAATTAACTTCACTCTCCCTGAAGGTGGGGACAGAGATTGGTTTCAGGTCTTCCTGTGAAGCACCAAAAGCTTTTGAAGTGAGGATGTAAATTAGGATGAAATATTTATATAGGCAGAAAATATTCTTGGATTCAATTCCTGTGGAGCAGAGAGGCAGTTCATGGGACCCTATTTTTTATTTTCCTTGCTGCCACCTCATGGATACCTGGAGCATCAGCATTGGTGACTTGTTTTTGTTTTCCCTCCCACGGCACTTTGACACGAGCCCTGTGGAGATCGCTGCTGTGCTGATAAGAGGACAAGAATAGCATTTTGGTCCTTGGGGAATTCCTTTGTTTCCTAAAAGCTGCCCTGGCTGTGAGGCTCTCACTGTCCCTCCTGTCCAAGCCTGGGGGACGCCAGAGGTGGCCAGGCCTGGAAAGCCACACGTCCCTGTCTGCAGGGGCACTTCCTGACCAGAAACGATCGCTGGGACATCTCTTTCTTTCCACTACCCCTGGAGAACAACAATTTTTTTGGGAGAAAACTACGCCTACATGGAAAGTTCCCATTTCCTCCTCAAAATAACAAAAAAAAAAACCAACCAAAAAACCCACAACAAATCCCAAAAAATAAGGCTCTTGTCTCCTCTGTTGCGCGGCCGGGGCAGGTTCCCGCTTGCGCGATTCCATGGCCCTCGCCTTGGCTGCCTGCCCAAAACTCCCGTCTGTTTTCCAGACAGGAAATATGAATCAAAATAACATGACATAAAAACAGTAATTAGCTTTTGTGTGCGAGGCTGCTAAGGCCTTAATGAGGAACAGGCTTGTAATAAAACTCTTGGCTACTCTCTCCCAAACTCGCTCTGTCGCTCGCTCCCCGTTTCAGTTCATCATTTATTTTCTTGCAGGGAGAAGTGAGGAGAGAAGGAGACACTATCTGTAAATTGATCCTCCCCACCCTTGTTAAATTATCAGGGAGTCTATAAATGTTTTGACAGTTTTTTTTCCCCATTTGTTTTGGGCTATTTCTGTCCCACCCACAATGCTCATCTTTCCCTGTCATCCTTTGCTGCTTTTCAGGGCATCTTAAGAGCTTTGGCTTGAGCAATAGCTGAGGTTTGATTGAAATTGGGAGATCCTACAGGTCACCTGAGGCTGGCACATGCTTCCAAGGATATTTTCTGGATACTAGCTCCATCAAGCCACCCAGGGCAGCTGTGGTGTCTCTGAGCATCTTTGTTCCTTTGAGGAGAGCGAAGGACGTTGTGGAGCAGCAGGGTCACCACGAGGCCAAAGGAGATGGGCTGGTACCAAGGGTCACTTTTGCAACCTTTAAGCAAAAACTGTGATCTCACGTGGAAAATATTTAATTTCTACAGGAAGAAGCTTCAGGTCACAGTAAACTCTTCTCAGACCTGGCATTATGTGGCCTCAGACTGACGTGTGAAGCCAGAGCTGTGCTGCACATGGTGTGAGAGCTCCGAGGTGAGCAGAAGTGTAAACTCCTGGGATTTCCTCCATAAACTCCTGGAATTTTCTGCATCAAGACAAGTTTGCTCACAAAGAGCTGTGTCCCCTTCCCAGACAGATGTATTAGTGACAAGTGACACGATGTTATAGTTCTGCTGGAACTGAGGACCACCAAATACCCCACTGGTCTTTGCCCAAAGCATAACCCCTACTTTGACAGCGCTTTTCCTGATAAAACCATAAAAAAATCTCTTTGTGTAGACCCTAACAATTTTCCTGTCCATGTCTCTGCATGTTTATAGGCTCCCCACTGATTTTTCTGAGTTGTAGTTCAAAGTCCCTCTGTGGTCAGTGCATTCAGAGCTGCAGATCAGTGGTGAAA
Organism: Motacilla alba alba; assembly: GCF_015832195.1. Classification (NCBI taxonomy): domain Eukaryota; kingdom Metazoa; phylum Chordata; class Aves; order Passeriformes; family Motacillidae; genus Motacilla; species Motacilla alba. The sequence goes on from NC_052026.1 coordinate 18,155,898, forward strand.
GCCACGGATTGCAAAGGATTTTAGCAATGAATGGTAAAATTTCCCCAGGATCTGTCATTGTCCATGCCCATAACACCCTGCTGGTAGCAGATCTATTGGGTTCCATCAAGTGAGAGGAAAGAGAGAAGGTTGTGTCCCTGCTTCCAGAGCCTCTGCCCTCATTTCCCACCTCTCTATGGGCACAGCATGGAAATGACCTCGTAGAAGTGTTTGGAGAGATAATCCACAGAAAGTCTGCTCTGAAACCAACCATGGATCCTCCTGGAAAGCTTTCTGATGGGATTTACCTCATGCCAGTGCCCTGAAAGTGGTGTTCACCAATTAATTAACAGCTCTAGGAACACCTTGGCTGCTTATGGGTATTTTTCCATTGCTTGGTGCTCTAACTCACAGCTGCCAAAGCCCAGAGGTGCTGCTGGAGTCGGGGAAAATGAATTCTGGGAGAGCTCAGAACGTGCTGCAGTTTTTAACTCCAAGCGCTGCTGTCCATGATAACATCAGATTAGAGGTAGCAAGAAAAAAGCTTTTCCCTGGCAATTTTTCAATGGAAAATGCCATGCACTTGAAATCCAGACTTCTCATCAGAGTACATTGTTGTCAATGAAGTTTTGCTTCAGTTTTTTAAAAGATTTGTTTTGACTAGTTTGAAGTATTGTGTTTGGACCTTGTTGGAGTGAAATGGCTTGATTTTCTGTCCTAAGTGTCTTTTTATAACAGAAGTGATTTAATTTTATGCTTTGAATAATGTATGCTAAAAAGGAAGGTATTTTGTTCTGATTTAGTTTTATCAGAACATGCTATTTTATTTCATTCCAAATCAATTTTTTAAATGTGGTTGAAGAGAAAATGTAGCTTTCAAAAGTTTTTTCTCCTGATTTGGCACTGAACCAAATTTGAAATGTCAGAATTTCGAGTGGCCTTCCAGTGAAGTACAACCCATGCCATGGCGTAAAGCAAGAAGAAAACCCACATAAAACAATCAAATTGATGTAGACATTTATTACTTGTGAGAGTTGTAAAAGCATCACATGGCTTTCTCATAAAAAGTCATAAACCCTATTTACAGTCCCTGCATTATTATTCTAGTAACTAAAACCAGGGACTCTATGAAGTGCAGGAGTGTTCAGCGAATTCTCTCCCGACTCCGTTGGAAATGCAGAAAATGCTCCCTGTTTTCAGAGCAGGGGGATCGTGTTTTACATGTATTTATTTATTGTGTTTACCCCTTACACTTAGAGCTTGGCCCCTGCCCAAGAGGTCAAAGCTATAATTACCTGCATTTAATGATAACAAATGCAGAAATTAATTCAGCAAAGTGCCCTCATGTTTTGGGGAAAACCGGTGGTGTTTAGGTCACATTTCAGCACTCAAGAGGCTTAAATGCTTTTTGTAGGAAAAGCTTAACCCTGCCTACAGTGTAGCATCCAACACTTAGAGCCTTGGGCAGCGTGTGGTTGCAGGTGAAATTCATTTGAAATGATGATAAAGATGGTAACAGACATGAAAAAAAAATTCCACGAGGTTTTGGATCAAGTACAGAAATACATAGGGGGGAAAAAAAAGATATATTCAGAAAGATTTGTTTGTTCTTCCATCTTCTGAGCTCAGTGAAATCAATGAGAAAGGGTCACTGCCAGGAGGGAGCTGGGTTGTTCCGTGAACCAGCGCTGTTGCTATTGCAAACACATTGTCTTGGAGTGTTGTCATCCCTGGAATAAAGTGCTGGAGCTTTAGAGCGAAGCCAAAGCTTCCCTCAGAATTTCTAATGTGAAGAACCTTTGTGTTGCCTGTAAAAATGACACCCCCTCCTTTTTTAGGGGAAGTCCAAGGCTTCTCCAAAGCAGGATCAGCTGGAAAAGTTTGAGGACAAGGGAAGGGAATGGGAAAGGGAAATGGGAAATGGGAAAGGGAGAGGGAAAGGGGAAAAGTAAAGGGGAAAGGGAAAGGGAGAGGGAAAGGGAGAGGGAAAGGGAAAAGGAAAGGGAAAGGGAAAGGGGAAAAGGGAAAGGGGAAATGGAAAGGGAAAGGGAAAGGGAAAGGGAAAGGGAAAGGGAAAGGGAAAGGGAAAGGGAAAGGGAAAGGGAAAGGGAAAGGGAAAGGGAAAGGGAAAGGGAAGTCATGCTCCTCCTGCTGGCTCCTCCTACAGAACCTGGACTTTTGGAACATCATCCTCTTGACTTAACTACTGGTGATTTCTTACTTTATTTTCTCTCATTTATCATCCTTTACAGATCCAACAAGTTCATCTAAGAGTGTGACCAGCAGTGGAGGATCTCTGAGGAAGCCTCTCCCTCGTGGGTTTCCCACCTGTGTCACTGCACGGGCTATTTCCAGCTAGAGCAGCTTTTTATATCCTTGTCATGGTTATTTTCGACTTCTTGCTTCTATACAGGACCCATACATAAGCCCAGGGCTAAAAATACTTGAATCCAGCCAATTTTTCCCTAACAGATCTGGGAACTTGCATCTGTTGTCTGAGCTCAGCCAGAAGCTGATTTCTAGAGTCTGAAACTCAGCTCAGCCCAGTGTCTCAAACAAAGGAAGTGTTGGAGGATGGCCCTGGGCAGTTTAGAACTCCATCACCACTCTCCCATGGATGAAGTGAAGCTACACCCCGCTGGCTCACCTCACCTGTGAGTACCTCCAAAAATAGCCTTCAAAAAGCTGATAAAACTGCTTTTCTGGCTGCTAGGAAGAGTTAAAATATCCGAGCCATGCAAAGAAAACACTTGTTTAAAAAACTATTAAACAAATAGCGGAGTTTCCTTCTCAGAGAGGAGATGCCCTTGGGCTGCCAGAGGACAAGTGCTGCTTGCCCATCCCCTTGGGAAAACTCAAGGCTATCTGTGCCATGTCCTGCTGGACCCTGTGCCTGCCCACAGCATTCCCTGACTCGTGCACAGGCTGGGAAGACACATGGAATTAGTCTTTATGATTCAATTATTCTGCGGTAGAGCTTGGACGTGTGCAATATATCGAAAGCCTTTGGGAGACTATCAAAATTTAATAGGGAAAGTATGGCATTTTTAAAAAATTTTTACTTCCAGCCCTTGCTGTCAAATGATTTGTTTGCTGTTTTTATAAACAGGCTGCAGTGCCACTGAGGAGGTACAGGGACAGCAATGAACAGGGCTGGCTAATCCAGTTGCAAAACAGAAGGATGGATTAACCCCTCCAGTACCACTCATTGGGATTTCCAGATGTCCAAGGAAAACAGCCAGGTCTGACTGGCAGTGCAAAACTGCCTTTCCCCGTGAGGTAAGAGCAGTGGCTGCATTGCTTTGTATCTCAGATACCCTGGTTGCTAAGTTTCGGGTTAACTGTCCATACAAATAATATTTTTTGAGGTAATTTTTCTGCTGGTTTGGCTCTGCTCTTGCTCTGGTCTTCTTGGAAATAACGCTGGATGTGGAGACCTTTCCCTGCTATGCCATTTCTACCTCTCCTCCACACTCTTAACCTCCTCTTTGTCTTGTTGTTCTTGGAATTACTCATCCAAGCCTTCAATCTCTCCTGATTCTCCCAGGATTTTTAAGATCAGATATTTAACATTCTTCATCATTCATTTGCCAAGGTCTTGGAGCTCTGTGCCTTCGTCTTCCTCCATGGGCTTCCTACCCAAAGTCCTGGTCAGGCAGCCTGCTCTGGTTCTGGATAAATATCCCAATCTGCCCATTTAACAGCTACTCATCAAATCCAATTTGTTCTTTTCAACCCTGCCCTTCTGAGGTCTTGCTCACCTGCCACACAGTAAAATTCAGCTCTTTTTACCTCCTCTCCCTCAGGGTCCCATTCCTACCTCTCTTGGCAGCTCCTCTGTCAGCACCTGCCACCTTGAAGTTGCTTTTTAAGCAGCTCTGATTTCAGAATTCTTCTTCTACCTATTTGGATCTTCTGCACCAAACATCTGGCAGGGACAATGTGCAAGCCAGGATTTTATTTCACGCTATGGAGATATCCAGAAATCCACCCCCTCACTACTTTAGGAATTTTTCCTTTGAAAAAGCACAAGTCCTCCTTTCCTCTCTCTCTCTCGACAGCTTCTCTTTTATGCTCAGGACAAGTGGTATTCCTCAACCAAGCACTCAGCACTTCCTCCTTTTCCCTCCCATTCCATTCAGCTCCTAAGGAATTTGCTACACGCTTCCTTTTGGAGGTCCAAAAGCTACACACCACTAATGTAGCGTTGAGCTCGTCATGGGCTGGCAGCAGTGAAATGCCTCCCAGTATTCCCTGGGTTTCACTGGCTGCTTCAGCACCACCTGCTCCCCAACCCACCCCTCTCAGACGCCACGATTTATTTTTGTACTCATGGCAAAATACACTGAAAAATAAATGGCGTGCTCTTCGTCTTCAGTTATTTCCTTGAAGAGATGGCCCTGGAAGAGAGCTTTGAGTGGATCTTTACCTATGAATCACTGCAAAGGGTCTGCAGCTCCCGCTACTAATCCCAGTGTGGAAAGAGGAGGGGGTGGGGTGTGCTGTACAGAAACCTTGACGTTTGCATCTGCCTTTGATTCAAGGAAAGGGCAAAAAGAAGCAATATCACTTTACACAGACAGGAGACGGTTCCAAACCATGTTACATTTTGTACAATAATGGTTTTGAAAGATGACTCATTCGAGCTTGTCAAATTAGCCATTACATTTGCATAGCTCCTGTGGGAGCCGTTTCAGCGAGCACAGAAACCTAAAAAACAACTCACACACACGGAAAGAGACGGAAATTCCTTTTATCCTCAGCGCTTCTTCTCCCATCAGAGAGGCAAAGAGACAGGTAGTAAAGCACCTCTCCTGAACATCTCCCTCCTTGGAGCACACTGGGGATTGGAAAACATTTTGGCAAAGTTCATTTCGTGTCCCATGTGTGATTAAAAAGCAGTTTTCTGATGAGGAGGCAGTTTGGTGAGGACACAGGCGCTGACCCCCTGATCACTCCAACACTTGTCCAATATTCCTGATGCATCCAAGCCATTGCATCCATTCTTGGCACCGTGGCTCCAGGATCTGCAATCAGTCTCCACACTCTGCTCCCCAGTGAACCACAGCTCTCTGCCAAGGCGGATCTTGAAGTGTTTGGGGCTTTCTAAAGCCAGACTTCTCTGTAATCCTGTGTCCCTGTTAACCTCTTCACTCAAGCGTCCTTGGAATGATGAGAAAGCTGTTCCTAAGAAAGATGACAGTCTGATGAGGATTGGGCCACGGGAAAGGCAGACTTGAAGGGGAAGGGGAGAGTGTTGAACTGAGTTCTTTCACTCAAATCTGAACATTAACACATAGTTCCAAATCAGTCAGTCCATTGCACAAATGCCTGAGTTTCTGCCTTGGAAAGATAATTTTGGCCTCATTCCTGCACCCGCTGTGGTGTGAAGACTCCAAGGAGCACTCACCCACTTTGCATTGAGTTTCCTGGGATGAGATGGGGCTGGATCTGATGCCCTCAGCCATCAGTGTGAGGACTCAGCTTTGCTGGAACTCAGCTCCAAGGTAGATGTGGTGCTTGGCATGGAGGCTCTGCCTCTTGCTATCTGCACACGTCCTGCCACACGAGACTTAGCTCTGAAGTCCATGTTCCAAACCTGTTTTAATTATCTTCATTTCCCCTCTCACAGCAACCTGAGTCTCAGTACAAGCAGCAGGCAGAAGAAACAGAACTTTTTGATCATATCTTGGCATCTGTCTCTCTTTCCCTCTTGTTCCCAATCTCAGTTCTTGTGGCTGGGTTGTGTTCATTTTTTTTTTTCCTTCCCCTTCTTTTTTTCATTTCAACCATGACTTGAAAAGATTAAAGCCCGACGTTACTACTTAGCAAAAGGGACCTCTGCCAACAGGGTGTCCTGCAGGATGCAGATGGGGAGGAGCAGTGTGAGTCTGAAGGGCTTTGAAACAGCAGCATTAACGTGTGGGGAGTGCATTGCACTCAAAATTTTCCCTGAAAATACCAGGGGCTGGATTCTCTCTCCCTCACTCCTGTTGGATAATACTTTTGTCCATGACTAAACCTCAGAAGGACAACTTGCAGAGCAAGGCAGCAGGTGGAGGCTGCCAGGCTGTTAAATTTTCTAGCTTTCTTATTTAATGAAAATCTTGGTCTGTTTGAGACCTTTTATAGTGCAGATTCATATTTATGTAACATGTCACTCATTTTTATGTCTTTTTAGTGTGGCTGCTTTGCTTAACCTAACACAGAGCAAGGTTTGACTGGTTTATGGTAGGAAATCATGAGGAAAATGGACTCTGGAAGGGAGGAACCTGTTCTGGTGGAGCAGAAATTTCTGTATTTCAAAGAGGGGACCAAGTGGTGCAGAACTGAAGGAGATTGAGCTGTCCCAGCCATTCAGCCAAGACTGTGATCCACCCCTGTCACATCCCTACCAAGGACTCGTGTGACCACTGCTTGAAAAAGCTTTTTGGAGGAGCTCTGGCAAGTTCAGTTCGTGCTGTCTGAGATCTCAGTGACCCTTCCAGCACCCTCATCTCTGTGCCAAGGCTTGCTCTCCCAGCTTCCAGTGCAGCAGGCGTTTCAGCACTGGAAGCTGTTGGCTCCTGGGTTAGTCCTTGGTGCGGAGTGGTTGTGATTAACCCTCTTCAGTCGTATCAGTGAGGGTCAAGTGTGAGCTGTCACGAATCTCAGCTCTCTTTCTGACATCCCCTGGCTTGTGCTGCTGGGGTTCAGGGGCTGTCTGGCTCCTCCATGTACGTCTGGCTCCTCCATGTATTTCCAGCTCCCCTACAGATTTGTTGCCATCATGATGGGCTGCACGACTGAGCAGCCCCTGCTGCAAGAGCCAAGAGGCAAAATTGATTTAATGTGCACAGAAACCTCTCTAGCTCATATCCGCCTTTATCTGCTTAAGAAAAAGGGAGTGTTTCACTTCAGGTTTCCCTCTGACACCCTCTAGTTTTGCCTTAGCAGTGGAGGGTCTCCCATCTGCCCCAGAAAAGTGTGGGGAGCAGTGCAGAAGAGCTGTTGGACAGTGGCAGGGTTTTGGGGAGATGCTGCAACTGCCCAGTCATTTCCATATTTCCCCCCGTTTACATTCACATAAAATATTTAATTTACATCTTTCTCTCTACCACACATCTTCATTTTAGATACAGACCTTCAATGAAGATTATTTTCTAGACAGAAAAAAAATATATAAGCATATGCTCCCTACCTGTGAGAGGAGGAAGACTCTTCAGCAAGAGTGAAAAAAACATTTTTTTTTTGTAATTTACTATAAAATTAGTCAAAACCACTGATGACTCCCAGTGGCATAGGGGTTTATTGCAGAGTTTTATGCTCACCTGGCCCTGCTGCAGGTCTGCTTTTCATGTTTTATGCAGCTCTGCATCCACCACAGTCCTCACCAGACATCCCCTTTGCCCACCAGAGGAGCCATCAGCCTAATTCATGTAGTCACACTATTTAGACCTTGAGCAAGTTTTCTCAGCTATGGCTATGTCCAAGGCATAAATATTTTCCTTGTGAAGCACAAACGCCCTGCACCCTTCTGCTTAGGCACCCCTCGAGGAGCTCACATGAGAGCTGTTAACCAGCACCATATTTTGAAGACTGTCTCTTTTATTTATTTTCTTAAATTTCTTCTTTTTTTTTTTTTTTTCCAGAAAAGCAAGCAGCCTCTGCCCCTTTCTCACAATTTTATTTTCACATTGCTGTTTGCACACACTATCCTGACCAGTCAGGTTGTGTTAACTTCCCTGATTGGCACCGTGAGTAAAGTTACAGCTTGTGTTTCATTTCCAGCCTCCTGTTCAGAATTCCAGCTCCTTCATGGAGCAGATACCACCAGAGGAATTTGATGGACTGCATCTGCTTAGTGGAGACCAGGCTGCTTGACTTACCTGACACTTACTCTTTTGGTTTTCCTTCCTTTCCCTCAAAAAGTTGGGATTACAGATCACCTGGCCTGAGGGAGGAAAAAGCTAAATATTAACAACAAAATACATTTTTTTTCGGGAGAAGAGCTTTTCTGTATTTCAAAGAAAACAGGCATTGCAGCATCTGTGGGTTTCCTTAGACCCTGGAGAGTGCAGTGACCTTTGAGATGGATTGTGGGCCATCAGAAGCTAAATATGCTGCCTTTGGTTAGCTGGACGTGAATTATGACTCTGGAATGCTGAGGTCCATGTTCCTGATATATTTAGGTATAACCAACGGCTGTAACATCAAATTAAATCAACAGATTGCTGGCTGGCAAAATGAAGGCTGAGAACTGCTGCAGGCCACAGGGTAATGGAGTTACAGTCAGAGCCTGGTCGCTCACTTGCCCGCAGCTACAAAATCTGCAATTTTTGGGACTGTTTTCTCCAAATCCTTCCTCACTTCCCAGTAGATCTGCACAGATTTGAAATAGCACAGCCCAAAGCCCAGCAGGGACATGGGGCCAAGACCAGAGTGCTCCAAGCCCCATCCAACCTGGCCTGGGGCACTGCCAGGGATGGGGCAGCCACAGCTTCCCTGGGCACCCTGTGCAGGGCCTCACAGGGCAGAATTTCTCCCTGATGTCCCATCTAAACCTGCTGTCTTTCAGTTAAACCCATTCTCCCCTGTCCTGTCACTACACACCCTTTGAAAAAGTCTCCCCATCTTTTTTGTAGGCTCCCTGGGTCTGAGCTTGATTACACTTTCCGAGGGTCTTTCTGATGGTTTCTGGATCTAAGGTTGATTATTATTTCAAAAATCTGTTTCATGCTCATGCCCAACATCTGCTAGGGCTGAGCTCTGCTTGGAATACATTATTTTCCTTGGATTTGGGAAGGTGCTAAAGTTTCCCTGAGCACTTGTGACTGCAGTACCTTCCCAAGGAGCACCAGTTCTGGCCTTTCATCTTGGCAATGAATGTTCTTCCCCACACTCCTGATCAGAAGTGTGCATGTGAGTGATTTAGTGCTTCATGTCAGCAAATCAGGATGTTGATCTTAACTATGTTTTCCCTCTCCCAAGGCATGTTAGGAGCCTCAGACAGGACTGCAGACACCCTTGTGTTAGGTGGAGTCAAAATACAGGCTTGAAAATTGGTCTTCAGCTTCCAGTTTTATAATTGAGATGCATCTGTTGTTGTGTCACTTCCAACATCCTCAGGTGTCATTAAAATCCCCAAGAGCACGGAGCAGTTACAGCTGGGAATCTTTGTCCCACTTTGCCAGAAGTCTTCATGTAGAAAAAATAAGGAAAATATCACATATGACACAGAGAAACATCCTCCTGGAGCCATCCATTTCTCAGCAGGGGCTAAAAGGAGAAAAACACACCCAAGCTGAGTTTATCTTTCTTTCTTCCATGCATGGGCAGAACTTTGATTGTGGCAAAACAAACTCACCGTGCTCAGTTCTGGCCTTTGCCAGAACAGAACCAGATTTTGGTGCCTGGGCAGCAGCGCGACAGGAACTGGGGCAGAATTTCTTGTCACAGGCAGAGCTGTGTGAGCCTGTTTGCTCTGGCAAAGTGCCCTTTTATTTATGTGAACTTGCAGCCGTTTTCCGCTGCGCGGGGCCATCCCCTGGAGAGTCTCCTTCAGAGGAAATCTGTCCAAACTTTGATGAAAACTGTCTTGTTACCTCCCTCTCCTAATTCACCTTGGGTATATGGGCCAGAAGAAAAATGCAGCCACCCACCAAACTGGTGAGAAGAAGTTCACCCGCCCAAAATGAAACGATTCAGCGATTTCTTTTTTCACACTCCACATCTCTCTGCGTTGCCCCACCAGCCAGGCAGCAGTAAAACCATTTACCAGCAAGCAGGGCTGGGGCCACCTAATCAACCATTTTTAGAGTCATTTGGGCTTCCAGTTTGGCTGGAAAATAAGTTCTCAACAAATTCATTAAGTATTGTTACCACACAGAAGCCATAAATAAGTACTTGCTGCCGTGGCCATCTGCTGCTGAAGGTCACTGAAAAATAACTATTTCAGGAAAAGGTTTAAATTCTTATTGGTAATACCTCTAACCAAAGCCAAGCCAGTAGGGAGATCGTATGTTGGTTAGTGGGTGGCCTTAATGATTTTACCTTAAAAGTAATTCCAAAAATACACATATCAGGCGCTGCGGCTAATTCTGCAGCTTGATTTGACAAGTATGAACCAAAATATATCCAGCAACCAGGCAGTTATTAGTGGTGGAGCAGGAGCATTAAAAACTGCTAAAACTGCCTTGGCAGAAATGCCAGTGTGGTGCCTTTGTTTGAAATCGAGGGGAAAGTTGGAATTTTGTGCCGTTCCCAACATTCCCTCCTCTCAGAGGGAAAGCCAAGGAGACTGTAGGTCCCTCAGGTATTACCTGGAGTTCTCTCCCCCTTGGAAAATGCCCCCCCTTAATGCTGGGATGGTATTGGGATGGAGAGATGAACACTTTCCACTGGACCAGGTTGCTCTAAATCCCATCCGGCCTGGCTTTGATCTTTTAGTATTCCCAAATTTCTTTTTCGTGCTGTGCTCTCTCCTCAGCTTGCCACTGGCTTGGTCCCTCACAGGAAAATCAGAAAAACTAATCAAAGACATTCGTGTGAGCCCCACAAACACAGTGGCTGAGCAAAGAGCCAGACCCCCATGAAATGTGAAGGGTTTATTTCCATTCCCCAGGCACACACTGAACCAGGGCTGCTGGGGCTGAGGAGAGGTATAAAATCACTGTCATAATAAATTTGGTTCCTTTGTCTGTGAAGGCCCCTCCCAAACTAACCCATGAGGTGGACTTGGAATGAAAAAGCTAATCTTGAAATACACTTCATTTTCAGCGTTGTTAAGCATGGCATGTGATGTTCATGATTGGCAGGGTGATAAAAAGTTGCGACAAATCAGAAACAAAAATATGGGGTCAAAATCTATTCAGTGCCAGCTATTGACAGAGAACTTTCATTGCAGAGAGGTTTCTGAGGTGGAGCAGCCCTTCAAAAACAACTTCTACCGTCCTGTCCTTATGTTTTGCAGTCACAGCTCCCTGTCCCAAAGGATGGGCAGAGCCCTGGGTGCCCTGGGCCAAGGCAGCTGTCCCTCTGTAGGGCCAGCAGAGCAGCAGGACAGGAACCCCACGGGCTCGTGGGGACCTTGGGGCACACAGTGCCATCAGCAGAGAGCAGGGCTTAAGCACAAATCCAGAAGGGAATGCTTTGCTCAGCCCCTGAGCCACTCATTGCCACAGGATATCGGAGCAGACACGGCTTGGAAAAGAATTTAGAGAATCCCCATGGGATGTATCCATCAGCAACCATGGATAGCCAGGACACACCAGCAGCCTCCAGATGAGGAAATCCCCATGCTGGTACTCACCAGAAGCTGGGAGAATATTCAAGACACTGCTCTTAGTTTGTAATTTTTTTTTTTTGGTGGAATTTCCCTCAGTGCCTGTTCATGTCTGTCAGAGGAAGCAGACAGGATCCTGTGTGGCCATTCCAACCCCTTTGCACATGGCTAAATGCTTTGGGCCCTAAATGTGCTGTCCTGCTTAGTGGGAAGAGGATTCAGGGCTAGAGGCATTTAGGAACTCACCCTCCCTTCCAAAAAAATTGTTTTTCTTCACCTTGAGGGAGCTGAAAATTCTTTGCCCTCCCCAATGGTGTAAGTGAAACAAAAGGACCTTTATTGTTGTGAGCACCTGCTAATTTTAGGATGAATTAAGGGGAAAAGGATGTTGCATTGGCCTCAATCCCTGGGATCAAGAAATTATAATAATGCTTGTAGCTGTGCTGTGCATCCCATGCCTCAGGAATCTGCTGCTCAAACAGACTCTTCGCCTCCAGCTTTGCTTCCATTCATGAGGTGACATCAGTACTTTGCTTTTCCTTGTAATTCCTGACATTTTGCCATTGTTAAAGCCATGGGGATATTGCAAATTCTAATTTGAAATGACCTAATTCTTAATAAAGGAGCTTGAGGGGACATATGAGTGTGTATATGTCGATATCTATCTATATCTATATCTATATCTATCTATATCTATATCATCTATCTATATCATCTATATCTATATCTACATCTATCTATAATATTTGTATAAATTTTATTTTTATATCATTCTGTTCCTAACAGCAAAATGTTAAGGCACATTCAAGTGCCCAGAGACAACACTCTTGTTTTTCTCCTGAGATACATTTTGCTGTCATTTGTGTAACCTTTCCTTTCAGTTTGTTAATCAATTACACTTCGGGCTTCATCAGAGGGGTCCAGAGTGTAACAGCAGCCACTATTGTTGCAAGGGAAGGAACAAATTGATTGATGGTGGGTAATCAAAGTAATATAGAGACTTGGCATAGGTGAAATTTACTTTACATCTGTCACTGAAGATATTTTACTGCCAATCAGGGCCTTCAGAAGGCTGGCTGGAACAATAGAGGTCTTTCTACTTAATTCCTCCTATTGACTAGGGCTTACACTGACAAAGTTCACTTGCTATGTAATCCTCAAGGCATGCACTGGCTGCTGCAGCCAAGTTTTGAGATATATATCCCCCTGTGTCAATGAATTGGAAAAAAGCAGCTCTTTGGAGCCAAAGCATTGAAGGTGGTCCCTGAAACACGGCCCACGACAGTGTTCAATTGGCGTTGTTGGCTTTGGAGGTGTCAAAGTGATAGGAGAGCTTACAGGAACCCTCCCTGCAGCTGCTGGAGATGTGAAAGGCCTTTGATGGTTCACTGGTGACCACTGTTTGCAGGTCAAGTCTGGCCAGGAAGATCCTCTGCAACAACAAAGGAGGGGCGGTGGTGGGAAGCGGGAGGAGGGGGTCATTTTTCTCCATTTCTCTCTGGTTTTGTTTTTTTTTTTTTCCCTTTCCTTTTTCTGTTCTGTCAGTCCTGCTTGCTGCAGAGATTGGTGTTTACAAGATGAGTCAGAGCAGCCACAGACCAGGGCTGGAGTGGGGGATCTGGGAAAAATGCCTTGTGCTGATTTTTGGGCCCCAGGGCGCGTTGGATGCCCAGCGCCAGGAGCAGAGGGGTGACAGCCACAGCCCTGTCACCTCAGGGGCTGGCTGGGGACACAAAGCTGCTTTCACCCTTCCTGGTTAAGGTGAGGAGCTGGTGAGACCAGGAAATGTCCCTGTCAGCTGGAAGTCATTGGTACCTACAGCACATTCCACTTCCAGGCACCAACTCTCTGACCCTGACCGAGACCCATCAGAGCAGGGGAATGGCTTTAGGCTGAGGGAGGGTGGATTTAGATGGGATATTGGGAAGAAATCCTTCACTGTGAGGCCAGGCAGGCCCTGGCACATGTTTCCCAGAGAAGCTATGGCTGTCCCTGGATCCCTGGCAGTGTCCAAGGCCAGGTTGGACAGGGCTTGGAGCACCCTGGGAGGGTGGAAGGTGTCCCATTGCAGGGGATGGAAATGAAAACCGCCTTTTTCCCTGTTTTATTCTCAGGTTTTCTGGACCTCCCCCCACATGGATTTAGGGCACATCTTGCCTGTAGCTGGTGCTGACTCAGTTCCCAGTTTCCCAGTGCTCTTGTCACCTCATTCCTGTGGCAGTTCATCTCCTGGGCTGAGCACCAGTTGAGAGCCTTTGGCTCACAGGCTCTGCAGCTCCTTCTCACACAGCAAAACCAGATCTCTGCCCTCCCTAGGGCACACTCTGAACTGTTATAACCCCCTTCTGCTGAGGACTTATCAGCCAGATTGCAATGTTTTAATGATTCTTAAATTCAAAGAAAGAAGCCACATCTTTTTCATACTTTAAAGACCAAAGAGGGTCTGGACCTTGTTGTCCTAGAGGTTGTTCTTGTTGACAGTCTTCTGTCTCACAAATGGCAATTTTCCTGCGTGCACTATTTTGACTCCAAAATATCCTCAAGAGAGTTGAAAGTGAAGCACCAGTGGGGTTTCCTGGGTTTCAAGACTCTCTGCTCCAAATAGATTCTCTTTTTATTTATTATTATTTTTAAAGGGTGGTGGGGTAGCAAAGGGGAAAAAAAAAAATCCTGGATCTCTTCCAAAATAGCTAGCTAACTTCCAAGACGTGTCTGTCAGTAGGCTTGCTCTGGAATTTCCTCTGCAGTTACTGGAGGGTTCAATTTTTCCATGAAACCTGGTATTATGTAAGGGGCACTGACAAATGTTTCCAGTTGGACCCTGGGATTGCAGATGCATTTGACAAGAGATAACAACCCAGCCTCCCAAATCACTGCGGTCACCCTGGAGCCAGAGCACACTTGCAGCTCTTCTGCTTCTCCATGGATCAAAAAGAACCAGAATTAAGGGTCGGGGATTTAACCAGATTATAGTGGAGATAAAAGAATTCAATCGGATTTAGGTGCGTAAATGACAACACAGTGACAGGACAGGGTTATCACAGCACCTGGAGCCTTGGAGCACATTCAGGGTGGTTCAGAAACGTCCCCAAATCGTGCATGTCTGTGTTGACGGGGATTTCAGTGTCAGCACATTTTTCAGGAGGGTCTGGAATGGCAGAGGGTGTTTCAAGGTCGAGGCTGGGGAGCCGTGCGTGGGAAAGCCTGACCTTGTGAAGGGTCTGGCCACGGCCGCTGCAGTCACACTGACCTCCCCAGGAGCCAAATCCAGCTTCTAATTAGGCTGGGGAAAGTAAAAGGAACCTGGCATCTGTTCTGCAGCTCAGAAAAAGCCTGGTGTGCAATCAAATGAGAGTATGTGTAGGAACACTCCTTCTGTAAAACCCACAGATCTGCGAGCATCAATACAGCTGGAAAAAATGGAATTACATGGGGTGGCTACGAAGAGTGGGGATAGCTGTCCGTGATTTATTGCTCACATTCTGGAAGAGCAGTAGACCTAGCTGAAAGGACTGAGCTGAAGACCATTTTTGGCGTATTTGTTAAGGACAGGGACACAAACACAGATTACTGCATTACTTTCCAGCAATGCAATAATGCCAGCAAAAGCTGATGCCTTTAATGTTGCTCAAGATGGGTTTTTTTATGTGCAGTGACACTTTGGTGTGTCACAGATGTGCCTCATTTCCAGAATGTGTCACCTGCCACTTCTACATCCTGTCACAAACCCTACTGACCCTTCAGACCACTCCTGGACTTTGTCTCCTCTTATACCTGGGACCATCATGGAATCACAGAATGCTTTGGGTTGGAAGAGAGTTTTGTAGGTCACTGAGTCCACCCCTCTGCAATGAGCAGGAACATCTTCCACTACATGAGGTTGCTCAAATCCCCGTCTAATTCTGGAATTTTCCAGGGATGGAGCATCCATCCCTTCTCAGGGCAACCCACACTAGTGTTTCACCATCCTCATTGTAAAACCTTCATCATCACCCTCAAGGATGCTCCACCATCTGGCAGCTGCTGGGGCTGCCAGGCTCACCCCTGAAAGTGAGCAAAATGTGCTTTAATCTGCAAATCCATCTGAGCTCCCTGCAGTACCCTCCAACATTTCCAGTGTCAGCCCAGGATGAGAAACACGGCGAGGAAATGGGGTAGAGAGGGAATATTTTGCCATGGAGCTACACTGGAGACCTTTCCATGATTCAGTGGAGATCAGGGCTCAGTCTGAGGGGAGGAAAGGGTGAAGGGAGCTGCCTTGCTGATAGGTAAAAGGTAAAAGTTCACAAGTCCACATGCACAGATGCTGAATATTTCATGAACTTGGAGGGATTCGGTTTCAGATCACGCTGCTGGAATGCAGCCCTGGCTGCAAAGACTCAGAGCAGAAGGGACGCGGGGGTGACAGAGCCAGGGTTGCACTCCAGCTCTTTGCAGCCTCAGGAGATGATGAAAAAGAAGAGAAAAAGGGGATTACTGGAGTGGGATGGTGATATCCTGGTAGATTCTCCCAATGGAGGGGAAGGGGAGTGCAGGGAAACATTGCTGGCTGCGTTTGCAACAGCTCACACTCAGGTTCTGGTGGTTTTATTGATCCCTCAGGGAGCAGAATTGAGCCTTTCCTGTCTGAATCTACCTGGAATCCATGCCCAAATACCTGGTCTTTGTAGGTTTCTCAACCAGCTGAATCTAGTTAAAAATCAATGGCCATTTCTTCCCTCTGAATAAATAATTGTAATTCATGTGGTCATAAACGATTTTTTTTCCCCTAAGAAAGCTCCCCTTGATATGCAGCCACTGGTTGTCAAACAGAGGCTTGTTTCCTTTCCTGGTAATAAGTCCTGTCTCTTTTTTTCCTGAACCAGGCTTTTTGGGGCATTACATCACCATGCAGCAAGTTGTGTCAAGGCTGGATGGAGATAATTCACATCCTGTCAGGTCTGACATAAGAGAGTGGGCGACCTTCCAGCAGGCAAAAATATGAAAGGGAAAGTAAAATGGATTTATTCTCGTGTAAATGAGGGCTAGGGAATACCTGACAGATGGATTTGGGAGGTGATTCAGGAAGAAGGTTGCGTGTTTAATTCTGTTCACTTTTTGCTCCCCTTCACCTCGACTGATTATGCCTTAAAAGCTTTGTGTCATGGCCAATTGTCATCTAAATACCTGCAGTGAGTTACAGCTCACATTATTGCTCCTTGGACAGTGAGTGCATTTGGGTACTGCTCTGCCACTTCATTGAAAAATGGGAAGACAAGGTAAAAAAACTGACCTGAAAAATGATCAGAGCTGAAAGTTGTGACCCATACATGACAAAATGAAAATGTTCGGTCAGAATCATAAAATCATGGAATGGTTTGGGTGGGAAGGGACCTGAAAGCTCATCCAGTCCCACCCCTGCCATGGCAGGGACACCTTCCACTGTCCCAGGTGCTCCAAACCCCATCCAACCTGGCCTTGGGCACTGCCAGGGACAGAGCCACAGCTTCTCCAACCTGTGCCAGGGCCTCCCCACCCTCACAGGGAACAATTCCTCTCCAAGATCCCATCTAAATCTACCTTGGTTCAATGTGAAGTCTTTTCCCCATTTCCTATCACCCCAGGGCCTTGTCAAGAGTTCCTTTCCTTCCTTTTCCCAGAAGAATTGTTCTGCATTTCCTTAGAGTTTCACAGCCACTGTGTCACCCTCGCTATTTGGAGATTTTATAATTTTTAATTTGAGCCTTTTTTGCTGCAGTGCAGTCCCACTCTTTCTTGTCCCCACCACTTCATTCTCTGTGAATGCAGCTTTTAGGTTTTCAGACCTAAAACATTGCCAGTGTGGAAAACCTACAGCCTAATTATAGTCCCATTTTAATTAATGAACACCTACTATGAATTTAACTAGATTCAGGATGAAGCCAAAGCCTGAAACCTGCTCTTACTCCACAGTTACCAGAAACAGGCCACCAGAAACAGGAATTTCGGATTCTGTTGCCCATGTTTGTCCCTCAGGGCTCTGCTCTGCAATTAAAATAAGGAAGAACTGAAAAGTCACACTTTATAAAAGTGACCATAACTTTGCATCAGGCCAGTTTGAATTACAAGCTGTGATGACTTGGAATAAACCCCTTTTCTGGAGATATGTCACTGATACTTAAGGAGTGGGATCTCTGCTCTGATCTGCCCTGAGATCTGCTCTGTAACAGTGTAAAATCAGTGAAAACTTCACATTTGGGAAGATTTACTCTGGGTTTATGGTAAGTGAAGGAGAAGCATCATTGCACATGAATCTCAACTCAAAATAAATTTACAAAGTGCTTTAATACTTCACATTTGGCCTCAAATTACTACTGTGTGACAAGATGTGAGGGCACGTGAAACAGGAGAAGCTTCAAAATTAAAAATCTCACAAGTTACTTCTATTTTGTGTTACTAAAAACCCTTCAGAGTCCTCCACATCCTTTTGGTTTCTGATTTTTAATGAAGCCATCATAAACCCCACAGCAAATTTTGCTCAAGGAATTCCAATAAAGCCTTTAGGAAAAAAAAATACCTTCCACCATACTATATCTGAAATGACAAGTGTGTTATTACAATCAAATGCAGACTGACTAATGTTTATTTGGGGTTAGGGAAAAATGGATTTTAATTCATGACAGCTGATTTTTATACTTTTTTTTTTAAAGAATAAGAATTATTTACCTGTCTGAGCCAAATTATGTTGTTTGAATTTGAACATTTAAGGATGAAAATGCGACTGAGAAAGGTTATCCACCCATTTTAACATAAAAAGCAGTTAAACAAAGAGCTGTGTATGTAAAAGTGAAAACAAGACTCCGTCATTATTGCTTGTGGAGAAATGTGCAAAATTAAGTAAAGGCAACGGAAACGTGGTTTTTTGCATGTGCAGCAAATAGGGGTATTTCACTGTGGAACTTTTCACTGCCTCATTTCAGGCACTTTATTGCTCCTCCAATTTCATTTTCTGTGTAATTTGACAAAATTACAAGTTCCTTCCCGCCCAAGGATGGCTTTGCTTTCAAACTGTAAATGTGTAATTTCAAGCTCCAGCTTCATAATGCACCTTTAAAACAAATTGAAGCCAGATTGCCCCAGCCAAGGAGCCGTGTTGGAAATGAATAAAGGTTTCTTGCAGAAGGGTTTGTGTCTGTTCTTGTACCAAAAAACAAGTGGGCTCCACGTCTGATGGCTTTGCTGTTCACCACCACAGGCTCTCACTCTGTCATTCATTAATGTGCCCATAAAAAAAGCCTTTTATTATGATTGAGCTTTCACACCTACATCCTGACACAGAAAGCATAAAATTTCACAAATGGTACAGAAAATATCCACCTTCCTTATTCTGTCTGTTCAGTGATGCTCAGCTGAGCCTTTGGAAAATATTCCTAGAAGCACTGTTGGCAGAAAAATCTGCTTTTCTCACTAAAATAAATGTACTGGAAATACTAATGAGTGGGAAAACTTTCCAAGAAATATCCGTGTTGAAGGATGCAGGACCATCATCTCCTGGCAGTGGTGATGATCAGTATTTGTCCCCAAACCTGCTATCAGAGGTGAGCCCCACTCTTGTGCTCCAAACTGGGATTTGGGGAACCACGAGTAATTTGTGACCACAATTAATGCTGCAGGTGCTGTTTCCATCATTAATATTGTTCCTATCATTTAAATAAAATTGCAGAAAATTCTGGGATGGTAGGGACCCACGTGGATCATCAAATCCAAGTCCTGGCCCTGCACAGCACCATCCCCAAGAGCCACACCCTGTGCCCAAGAGCATTGTCCAGACACTTCTGTCCCCCCAAAAAAAGGAAAAAAAACTTATTTTAATCAGGTAAAATGCAGTCCTTGCTGTTTTTCTCTGCTTGGGAATGTGCTCAGGTCTGCTCTGAGTGGTTGGGCTGAATCCCTGACCTCTGGATGCTCACAGGGTGGTCTGACAGCCACCACAGTGCTCGGGGACCTTCTCCTGACACTTTCTTCCCTATTTCAGCACCTCTCTTTTGGGTCTCAAAGGATGTGATAGAGTGGGAAGCAGGGTCTGGGAGTTCAGGGAAGGATTTTCCCCTCGTCCCCAGATGCTTTTTTCAATTAAATAATCTGTAGGCTCAGAAACTGCTGGTGGATTTACATACCATTAAATATCCCTGGGTGTGGGTAATTGAAAAATGTGAGGAGTGAAGCATAAATCTGTTAAAAAACCCTCTACAGAACCTGCTTTGGAGATTATTACTTAAGTCAAGGATATTAAAACTATGCTGAGGTTATTGGCTAATCCACCAGCATCCTGCCAGTGGGATTTCCTACAATTCTCCAACAGATAAAAAATAAGGTGATCCCAACTGGCCTCCAGCTCCCTTGTGTCAAAGGGAAGCCTGTTGTAATTACAGGAGACAGAGAAAAGAAAGATTTGATTTAATTTAGCAAAAGACCAGCACAGCATCAATATCCTGGGGGAATTGTTTGGTTTTAGACATTTGTAAAAAATTAGAATTTGTGGTAATGGCACTTATTTATACCTTTCTTCCCTCCCCCAAAATAACTGTAAAAGCTTCAAACCTGGATTTTGCGCCCTCAGAAGTGGATCTGCAGCAGGTTCATAGGTCAGTCTGCAAGATTTGAGGTGATGTTTTGAACTTTGAACAAGTTACAAATACTTCCTCGAACAGCAAATGCAATAAATATCTCAGCAGAAGAAATTTCTTTGACTTCTTTCCCTGGATGAAGTCCAGGGAAGAAAGTGGGGCCAGAGCCGTTACATGATGAGGAGGAATTTAAAAAGTCAGCTTTAGGAACCTCAGCAGAAAGCTCATTTCAGGCTTCGTGTGAGTTTTTGATGAACATTTAAGGTGCCTTGAACCATTTTACTCATCCCTGTTAAAGTGGGGCTGCATCTGTTAAGTCCGTCAGCCAGGAGCCGCCGTAAATGTGAAAAGCAGAAAAGCCTCTGCTGAAGGCTTGAAACCAGTCCTTATTTATCATTTTGGGTGGAATTGAGGGCTTGTTTTCCTTCTGTCTGGAAATGTCACCTACAAGATCTTCTAAATCCTCCGTCCTTCGCAATTTGGGTTTGCATTTGATTGGAAATTTGTCTCCAAACTCAGCGGGGTGGGCTGGGATCCCCAGCTTCCACGACAGACAGTGCTTTTAGAGTAAATAGATTTTTATGCTACGTTTATGATCAGTGAATGGTGAAGGGGGAGTGACACGCTTTCCTTGATGTGCTTTGTCACCCAGAGCTGTTCGAGCTCGGGGCAGTCAAATTATTGGTTTAGGCCTGCAAAAGGTGAGTGATGTGCCCTTTTCTCTGAGGTGAAGAGATATTTGTAGTGGCATGAAGCAAGCTGGGAACATTTCTTGTAATATTGCCCAAAGGAAATAGCACCGTGAACAACTGGCTTTTTGTAGGGAAGACTATATTAAAAGGGGAAAAAAAAAACAAAAACAAAATGCATAGTCTATATTTATTAAAAAAAAAAGGGGGAGAAAAAAAAGATTACATATTTCAAATCTTGCTGAAACGCCTGAAAACTTTCCCTGTGACACCAAATGATCTAAGTCATGTCTCCAAAGAGTAGCTCATCATTTCTCAGACAACAGCAGGAATTTGTGGCTGACCTCCTGAGGGAAATGGTCAACTTTCTCCATCTTTCCTCTCCATGCCAATGTTTGCCTTTAATTTATGTTGGTCTGTTGAAAATGGAAAGTTCAGTACCAAAGCTGAACTAAAGGGGGGAAAAAAACACAGCCTGAGAAAGGACTTGTTTTGTGGGCTATGTTTTCCACAGCAGCCTGGTTTTACCCAGGCTGTTCCCGTGTGTTTTCCAGCCTGTTTCTCACCCCGGTGCTGCACAGTCCCAGTGCCCTCCCCAGATGGAGAAATGAAAGGCTGCAGTAATTGAGGTCAGTTGTCGTTCCTGCTGGCTGTTTGCAGAGGGTTTTTTACAAGCTGTCGGGCCACCTCCATCTGGTAGAGAAGCTCCACATCTCTCCTGACCAGGGCAGCGTGTTTTCTTTCAAAACATCGTGGAGGAAACGCGTTCCTTCAGGAAAGATACAGGGAATTTTCAGTGAAATCCAGTTACCCGGACTCCATGATGGGCATTGGTATCTCAGCCTCTTGTAGATCTGCAGATTTTTAATAGATTTAGTAGGAACTGTCCTGCGGATTTGTAGAATTTTGTTTAAACACTACGCCAAAGTAGCTCAGGTCATGTGAGTGCCTCAATGAAGGTGAAGAAAATGAGGTTCACCATGAGAACAGAACCCAAAAATGGCACAGGAGAAACTCATGCTCCAGGTAATGAGAAGAAGAGGGGTAAAAAAAGCTAAATTTTGGGTTTCTTGACCTTGCTTTGGCAGGATGAGTGCAGGGTGAACCTGGCTGTGCATCTCCCTGCACCAAAGGAAGATCTGAGGGACAGCAGGGAGTTCAGAGCTACTCCCATGATGCTTCCAGAAAAGCACTGAGGTTTTACTACCCCAGGAAGACACAGCTGCTTCTGCCTTCACCAGGCTGATGTTTAACACCAGAGGAGATGGGCTTTGATTTTGGATGGGCTAAACGTGCCCAGCCTCACAGACACCTATGAGAAACCCTTCTGCTCTGACCTCTTTGAAAGCTCCCTTAAAAAATAACAATTCAGGTCTCCAAATAAGCAAAGAGAAACTGATTAAACTGCAATCTACAGAGCAAAGGTGATTAATATTTTGTGATGAGTGGAAGATTTTGTGTCACTGGAAGGAGCATCACAGTGATGCTGTTTGCCAGACAACATGAGGCACTGGTTTTGTGAAAGATAATTTAGAAGGAAGATTTGAGATTTGTGATCTATCACAGTTTGGAACAGATCTCCATCCTGCAGATGTTTATTGCTTCTGCGATTCCTTTTCTATCTGTAGTCTGCTTTTTGTTTGTTTGTTTGTTTTTCTGCTAAGGAGCCTTTATCAACCTGTTTGAGGTTTTTATCATTTCTATAAGGCTGTTTTTGCAAAACACAGCTTCCAAAACTGGAGAAATTTAGATTTTTATTCCATAAAAAGGTATTTACAGGCATGGCAAACATAAATGCCATTTAAGTTGAGTTTAAAATAATAATTATGCCAAGATAATCCCTTGAATGCTATTTTACCCACTTGGGAGAAACCATACTCTCCTGAAAAGAGGAATTTCAGCAGGTCACACACTTTATGGTCCTAATGAATAATCCCAAATTGTGTAAACATGAATAGCAAAGGGACTGGGTTGTCTGTTTGTCATCTGGTGGTTTGTTTATTCCCCTTCACCCCGGCACATCATGCTGTCTCATGCTTTTCCACACCCAGGACATTGGGAAGAAGTTGTTCAACAGTTCAGCTCCTGCCAGAATCTCTCGGGCACGAGCTCATTTCCAGGGCTTCCACCCAAGATTGCCACTACCTGACACCTCACTGGACTTTCTCCCTGATCTGAAAACATCTGGACTTCCCCACAGTGCACATCTGGATGAGGCACAGCTGCTGGAGGGTCAGGGAAAATCAGAGATGTTGGGAATATCTCAGAGCACCAGGCAAACACGTAACCCTACAAACACCATCAGTCCAACCGTGGCGATTGAACTTCATGGCTGAAAGGTTTCAGCTTTTTCCCCTATAATCAACCCTTGGCACAAGCTCCAAATGTATCAAACTGAATTCACCTTTAACCCCTCAGGTTCCCTGGGTTTTTTCCTAGGAAAGAGTCTCCAGCTGGTGAGGGGAAGAAGAAGATGCTCACATTTCCTAGCAAGATCAGTGAGAGGATGAGCCACACCCTGCTCTGGCTCCTCCATCCCTCTCAAACTCGAAAGCTCAGCTGAAGCACAGCAGACTCTGAATCCTGCAGACCACGGACCTCTGTCAGTGATGCAGAGAACTCTCAGAATTCTGGGCCAGATCTGGAATGACGTATTTTACACGTAGATTCCTGGGAATGGCCAATTTTTCCCAGCTGGGAGTGTGCAGAGGGTGCTCCTGTAGCCCAGGGCGTCTGTGCCTTGTCTGTGACAGCCCTGGCAGTAGCAAGTTGGGCCCTGTATATGAAATATGGTATTTTCACACATCCAGGGAATGCCACAATAAAACAAGGAACTGGTGCAGTTTACGACTGGGCCTCATGCTGAGTCCAATTAAACCTACTGTTTCCAATCAGGTTTAATGTGAGGATAAAGTGAATGCTCCCTGAGATTTGGAGGAGGATAATTTGTCAGTAATAATAAGTGTAGACAAACAGGATGTTCCACAGTGCAGGGGCCTGATTAAAACCAAATGTGCATCCAGGGATCCTCTCGAAACTCCTGGCAGCCAACGCAGCCAGCCTTGCTCACAACTTACAGCAGCTCTTTTGCACAAGCTTGCAGCCTTTGCAATTCTTCCTAAATCCCATGGAAAAAAATCAGAGCCAGGCCATTGGGTCACCCAAGAGCCATCTCTGTGCATTGCTGTTGGTTTTTGAGGGTTTTTTTTTCAGAGGATGTTTCAGCTTTCTAACCTGTCAATGCAAGGACATCCTAACAGGAAAGGGAAAATGTCTTGGATTTTCAGCCTGGCCCTATCCAGCTTCCTGACAAGAGCCTGTCTAGCTGGTCTTAGCATGGCAAAAATGCCTTTGCTGATCCAAATGGGGTTTCCTACAAGAGGTGAATTCTTTCTTGATGAACTTTACCATAGAAACAAAATTTGCCGTCATCAGACCACGGTCCAAAAAATCCCTTCAGCATATTGAAAAGAAACAAAGTTTTAAACTATCCCAGACTTCAGGTTTTAAATTAGACTTGAGATCACTCTAATAACCTTTTTTCTTATTTCCTAGGAAAGGATTTTCTCACTTTTTGGCCAGATGGGAGCCTGGGTACCTCAGTGCTCGTTAGTCAAGTTACAGTCCCTGGGAAATCAGCGGTTACCTGGTGCTGGAGAGCTGCTTTTGTTTATTAGAGACAACCAGCCTGAGGTCAATGTGCAGAGCACTTAACATACTAACAAACCACTAATTAACCCAACACAGAAGCAGGAGCCCGTGCCCAAAATGTGTCTCTAATTCTCCATCTCTCTGCTTCCAGCAGCACAATGGATTGTGTGTGGAGTGGGGGTTGTGGCACGGGGGACCTGCCCCGGGAATGGGGTCCCATCCCAAGTTTCCAGAAGTATGGATCGGGATGGGGAAAATCTCTGAAATAAATGCAAACCTGGATGTTGTGTACTGCTAATTTTCACCTCCTCAAGCGCCTTCTTTGGGGCTGCAATCTCTATTTCAAATTTATGTTTTGCCTTAAGGATGGTTCAGGTTTACTGGAATTTTTCTGTCTGGATCCTCTCTCTCCATCTGCCCTGGTGGCACTTGCTTTTTTCAACAGCAAATTATGAGAATCAGTGCAATCCTCAAAAATGTGGATTCTGCAGATCTCAATGTTTTTTTGGTGCCTTATTTCCAATAACATCCTCAGAAACCTCCATTACTTCCTTACATCTCATTCCTTAATGACTTCTTGTTAGGAAGGTCTGATGAGCTCCTTCCAGTGTCCTCAGGACCAAATATATACTCTTACGTTTTAAAATATACTTTATATATGTAAAGACAGATAATAAACCCCATTATAAGCTATAAACAGGCTTAGAATCCCAAAGACCTTTGTGGGTGAATTCCCATCAAAAATGGAGCACACATAGAAAAAGGTGGAAGTTTTAAAGTCCCAAAATAAAGCTCTGATGTAGTTTTGGGCATGTCCCCGGTGAAGCGGCCTTGCTGGAGAAAGGCTGGACAGGCACTGAGGGGTTTATTTCAGTCTCAAAATTGATGGAAAACTCTCTCCTTCCTTTCAGCCTGGAAAAAAAAATGCAGGTGAAGTCACAGTGTTGAAGAGGCCTGGAAGAAATCAAACCTTGGGGAGAAGATATTTTGGGGTACCTGAAGATTTGCATGTCTCTGGCATTACAAAAAATAGAATTTCCACAAAACTGGGAATTGAGGTGGGAAAATGGCACCAATAAAGACAAGAAAACACATCCTGGATGGGAGCATGGATAGAAAGAGGCCCCAAAACAGGGATGCCAGTCTGACACAGTCACGCCTGGCTTTTTCCTGACAGAAGGGGCAGTGGCCAAGGTGTCCTTTCAAGCAGCAGCAGCTTCTCCAGAAAGCCCTGGACGTCTCTGAGCAAAGCTGCCCCAGACAAATAAACCGTTTGATTTAATTTAGAGCCACAGCTTGTTCCCAGGGAAGGGTAATTGGATCCACGGCGGAGAGCTGGGAAGGGGGCCTGAGATGAAACAAAGGAGGCAGCTCTGCTGCTTGGGATACTTCTGTTCTCCAGTGGAAATTTCTTATGGAACAGAAGGGAACAGAACCCCTTCTCCAAACAGCAGGGCACTTTCTGTGACCTAATTTCCTGCCACTGTTCCTTCTCCTCTGATAATGGGGAAGAAGGCTGGTTTTCTCCTCCCACCACTAAACAAACAAAGCACGGAATGAGTGGGAATGTTTAATGCCAAAAGCCTGCAGAAGGAGAGCTGCTCTGGCCGGGAGACCTGTGTGGACAGAAGGTGAAAGCAGGGTTAGAAGGTGGGTGTTTCTGCTGCTGCTGTGCTGCAGCTTCCAAGCTTGGTGCATCCAGCTGTTCTGAGAGCTTCCCTTGAGTGGTGGGGAGCTGGGAAAGAGGAGAAGCTGCCTCTGAAAGGGGATGGAGCTGGGAAGGGGCTGGAGCACCAGGAGAGGCTAAGGGAGCTGGGAAGGGGCTCAGCTGGAGAAAAGGAGGCTCAGGGGGGCCCTTCTGGCTCTGCACAACTCCTGATAGTAGGGGACAGCCAGGGGGGTCAGGCTCTGCTCCCAGGGAACAACAGGGGGAGAGGGAATGGCCTCAGGCTGGGCCAGAGGAGGGTCTGGGTGGGTATTGGGAGAATTTCCTCACAGAAAGGGTCACTGAGCATTGGAACAGGCTGCCCGGGGCAGCGGTGGAAGGATTTAAATATTGTAAAGGTGTCACAGGTGGGGACATGGGTCAGAGGTGGCCGTGGCAGTGCTGGAGGAATGGCTGGACTCGATGACCTGAGGGGA
The DNA here is from genome assembly GCF_015832195.1 of Motacilla alba alba. Taxonomy (NCBI): domain Eukaryota; kingdom Metazoa; phylum Chordata; class Aves; order Passeriformes; family Motacillidae; genus Motacilla; species Motacilla alba. The sequence goes on from NC_052026.1 coordinate 18,182,207, forward strand.
CATTTCCAACCCAAATGCCTCTGGGACTCCATGCCTTGCCTCCTCCCTTCCTGACTCCGAAGAGCTTTGGAGGAGGACAGTTGGGTTTTCAGCTGTTGGCCATTGTCCCACCTGGCTCTTGGCGGGACACCAAGGTGTGCAGTAAAAGCGACATTTGGGGCCTGGGGGGGCTGGGAGGTGGAATCGAGCCCTGTGGTGCCAGGGCGTTGTGGCAGCGTCGTGGGTGGTACCATGGACAGTGTGCCCATCACATGGTGCTGTTTGCTGAGTGAAAACCTGACTTTAAAAGACCAAAAAAAAGGGGAAAAAAATCTAAAAATATCCCATCCCAACACATGGTCACAGGCTGATCTTGGGACTTGCAAAGAGCCTGGAAAATGGTATCAGTGTCTGAATCTGATCTGAATCTTCTTGGGTCTTCCTGACCCAGAGTAATTCAACAGTGACCTTTTCTTGAGCTGTCACCACTTAGGAACAGCTGTGGAGCAGAGCTACATGGATATATCCATAAGATAAGGCATTTACAGCTTTTTTCTTTTTTTTTTTTTTTTCTGTTTTGGGATCAGTAGAGAAACAATAACACTGGTTTGTGGTGTTGTTTGATGGGGTTTTTAAAATTTGAATATAAATTATCACTATTTTCCTCTTTCCTTCTCCCCGCTGCACATCATTAAACACTCAGCTCTGGGTTGCTCTTCCCCATGCCTCTCAGATGTGTCATTTACTCTGTTGAAAAGAAAGAAAAATCCACGGCTATTCAGGATAAAAAAACAGTTGTTTGAAATTCTGAGGCATAATATAAACATTTCCCTCAATGCTGGATTTCCTTTTTCTGAGCAAGTGCTGTCACTATCATTGCTTTCAATCTGGGCACCGTTCTTGTAACTTTATATACTTGTTTTGTAGCTGTGACTGGCTTAAAATTCAGAGTGAGGATGGTAGGAAGCAAATTGGAGATTTTTTTCCCTCTTGTTTTCATTGATTGTTTAAATTTCATGCCCCTGAATAATGGAGCTGGTCGTGTTCACAAGACTATTTTCTCATTTTATATTCTCCCCCCAAAAAGAGTGCTCAGCCAGGGAATTATTTTAGGAAGATTACTTTTAATAAGATCCATACAGTTATAAAACATAATCAAAATATATTAACTCTTCTTTAGTCCTTTGCTTTAGGGTGGAATTCTCTCTGCCCTTTCATGCCTGGAAAATTTAAAGTAAGTTTAAAAACATTCAGCTTTTTTCTCACGAGGGAAAAGGTGATTGCTGCAGAAGGCTTCTGTTTTATGTTGTGTTTTTAAATTTCTTTTAAATAAACGTGGGGAGGTGTCGCAGAGCTGCTCAGCAATGTGCTTGGCAGAGATGGAAGTTGCATTTAAAGCTCTTTTCCCGATTTTTTTCCAAAGGAAAATGCTCCGGGAGTCCACTAGAGGGTCCAGCTCGGAGCAGGCTGCAGCCTCTGGGTGAGGCAGGTGGAGCAGAGCCCCCTGCTCCCGGCTGGATGCGGCTCCAACCCGTCCCCAGGTTGGAGAGAGAGAGGAGAAATGGAGCGGATCAGTCGGGAAATTTATCCTAATGACGGCCAGGAAAGGGGCAATTGTTCCTCGGTTCAGTTAATTCGAAGATGGGCATTAATGGCAACCAGAATTGCTGCTCCTTCTCTTTGCTCATTTCTTCTCCCGTCTCATTCCTTAGGAAGCTCGCTGGACTTTTAAAATTCAGTTTTGTTTTAGTTTTGAGCTTTTTTCTTACAACCAAGGGGATTATATATATATTTTATTTATTTATAATATTTAATATTATACATAATATATATTTATTATATGTTTATATAATATATGAATATATTATATATTATATATATAGAATGTATGATTTATAATTTATTATATATTATATAATATGTTATATATTGTATCTAATATATTTAATATATTATATAATATATTAAATATTGTATATAATATATTCTGTATTCTATATTCTATATAATATATTCTATATTCTATATTATCTATTATAATATATAATTATTTATTATATAGCATATATTATGTTATCTATTCCATATATAGATATATATAGATATATAGATATATAGATAGATATATAGATATATAGATATATAGATATATAGATATATATATTATATATGAAATCACCTGAAGCCTTTGGAATTCCAGTTGGCTTGTGCTGCACTCATCAAGTCAGCCTGAAATACAGAGGGGCAGCAAAATTGATGCCTTACCTCAATTTTTTTTTGCTTTTTTTGGTTTTTTGGGGTTTTTTTTGTTGTTGTTTTTGGTTTTTTGTTTTGTTTTGGTTTGGGGTTTTTTTTGTTGTTGTTGTTTGTTTGGAAAGCACAGAATCCTCTGAAATGGACCTGTCTGGGGGAGGCTGGGGCTAACACGATCTAACCCGGCAGGGGGTCCTCGGGGGCGCTGTGGATCCCAAACTGGGAGGGCAATTAACCCCTTATTGGCCCATCCGTTCCTTTTTGGCACCTTTGCCAAGACCAAACGCAGGAGAGGACCAGAGAGAGAGCGGCTTTTATGGGAGCACAGACGGGAGCTGTCAGAATTGCCCTCGGGAATGCCATTTTGGGCAAAAAAACCCCTCTTGAATTTCAATTTTACTGATCATTCTCCTGGTTGACAGCCCTGGGAGCGTTAAATAAACACAGGGTGATAACAGATGGGACCCCACGGGGGGCAAAGGTGGGCACGGGGGGAGCAGCCCCACACTGTGCCCATCTCCTTTGGCACCTCTGTTCCCAGAGTTCCCAGGGGACACCTTAGAGGCTTTGACCCAAAAAATGTCACCTGCAGAACTCGGTGCCCCCAAACCTCGGTGCCACGTGCGGCAGGAGGATGCCCGGGTGCTGGAATTCCACCTGGCACGGCTCTGCTGAGGAAGATGAGGAGATTCCTGCCCCCAAACCAGTGAGACTGCAGCAGGGCAGGCTGCAAACACCCCACAGCAACTGGCCAGAAACAACCGCCATGGAATATTGCTCTTTTATCGAGATCAATATTGTTCTTTTATCAAGAACAGTGTCTTTTATCATCTATCTTTCCCTTAACTCAGTGGCAATATTTCCCCCCGTTTTCTGGGGCTCTGGATTTTGGTTTCATCGTGGGGATAGGGGGATAGAGAGGTGATATCCACAGCTTTATCCTCAGAGCTGACAGCTACCGAGAAAAACCTTCATGTAATGTGGCTCCATCACACTGGGATTAAGTTTAGGCGTGTGAGATTCCTGCTCCTGCCTGAGCCCTGAATTCTGTCTGTGCCATGTCATGGAGAGTTATGGCTTGGCTTTCACAGGAATAATTCACTCTGCTGCTGCCCTGCATTCTGCTGCCAGCACAATTGTCATGTTTTGTGGACAGATCCAAAAATGTGCAGTTTCAATGGAGAGAAAAGGCTCGGATTGCAGCAGTCCCCGCTTGAAAATGCACCTTGGAAGAGTGATTATTTTCCTTCCTCCTGCACCAAAGCATACCAAAGCTCCCATTTTTATCCAGCCCCCCCACTCCAAAGGCCAGGCCCCAGACGGGGCTGGGAGCTTTGCTTATGTTAAATACAACAAAACACAGAGAGCTGTTCAGAAAGGATCGATACCAAGGGGTCCTTTACCAGGCTGCTCAGCCTTCCCTTTGAAAGCAGGGCTAAAATTTCCATCGATTTCAGCCAGAACCAGAGATTTACCTGCAAGCAAGCATGGCTTTGGTCTAAACACAGCCAGCTGGGTGCAAATAAAGTCCTGGACTTTGGCACCAAAGTTGCACCTTGAATAATCCTCTTTTTTTTTCTTCCCTAGTGCCTCACTTTCCTCACCTATAAAAATGAAAACAAACGCTGCTGGTTTTCATATTAGACTTCAAAATTAGAACAGAATTAGGTAAACTAGCAGAATATCTTTCCAGTTACCACCTGGATTTGTTTCTTTCTGCTGTTATTGCTTTTGTTAAAATCTGGCGTTCGTGCTCTCTGCTCCCCTACAGTCCACTCGAGCATCCTTAGGTTGGTAAAACTCCACTAAGGAGAAAAACTGAGGATCCAGGATCAGGATTTAAATTTCATCAATTCCACTTAATCCATGCAATTATCCATGGATTAGACAAGCAGTGCCAGTTCTGAGGGGCTCTCCCAGCTCCTTCCTTGCTGTGACCATCCCCAGGGCCTGATCCCTGTGACACTCGGGTCCAAGGGGGACTTGCTGCCGACTTTAATTTGAATTTAGCTGGACCACACATGCTCCACCCTCGGTGACTGTTGGCAGGATTGGCTCCTATTTTCCATATTTTTAAATTTGCTTTTCTGGCCAGCCTGTGTACATGATGAAAAGATAAACTTCACTGAAAAGAAATTACAGAAAAGACACCCAGGTGTTTTAAAAATATATGTTAAGACCCCAGTCACTCCACCCAGGTTATCTTTTATTTGTTTTGTAGGCAAACAGCAAGATTTTAAGGATTTTAATCCACAGAATTACAACCCACCAAACAAAAACAAGGAAAGGGTTTCTCCTGGCGCATCAAATCAGGATTAAATCCTCCGGTTCCAATAGGGACTAAATAAATATTTCCCCCGGGGAGTTGACACCGCCAGCCTCTCCACATGCTGAGGAGGTGAGTGTGGGTTTAATGGCTGTGTAGATAAGCCCTTATCTAAAGGACACAACTTCACTTTACAGCCTGCACACTTATTTACCAGCTGCTAATGCCACCGCCTCGGTGGCACTCGTGCCTCGGTGACAACAGCCCCGCTTGTCTGGGCCAGGTAGCCCGATTTTACAATCGCGCCCCAAACGGCCCCGAACAGGAGTTTTTGGTTTTAAAAAAAAGCGATTTACAGGGACCTGCTAGGAAAAAAAAAAAAAAAAAAAAAAAAAAAAGGTGTTTTGCTCACGCCAGACGCTGCTCTAAGCGAGCAAAGTTTGCCCCGGGCATTAAAAACACCGCGATGAATTTGGGAGTTTGTTTGGGTTGCTGGGTCAAAACGATCACCGAGGTGATTTTTATTATTATTTTTTTATTCTTTCACAGAGAAGAAAAGGAGAGGAAAGCCTCCGCAGCCGCGTCCCTGCCGCTGCCGGAGGAGGGATGCTGCCTGCCCGGGGAGGGCAGCCACGCCGGGTCCTCCTCCCAGGTGATGTTTAAGGCACAGAAAAACCTCCCCATGCCGGCGCACAATGGCCACATTGTAAACGCGTCCCTTCCCATCACGTAGGACGTCGGCATCGTTAGTTTTGGCTGGAAATAAAATACATATTACACGCAAAGCGCTCCGCTGCAATGTTTCTCATTATATTTCCCCTTTGTTCCTAAAAAATGACTGAGTTATTGCATAATGCGGGAATCGAGGAACGGGGAAATGCAGCATGAGGATGGAAACGAAGGCAGCCTGTCAGTTTGAAGCGCAAATGAATGCTCGGTTTCTTTTACAAAGAAATCCTGCCACAGGACTAATCGTCTGAAAAAAAAAATCCCATTTTGACAAGTAAATAGTTTGTTTCCTCCCCATTTCAAACAGCCTTGAAAGATCTCCAGCACCGAGTCAGAGGATTTATTTAGGTTTTCTCGATTCTTGAGTTTTCCCCCGAATTTTGCGTGCGTGCCTTTTATTAGGTTAATAAAACTCGATTTCCGAGCTTTTGGGCGCCTCGGGGGTACAATGAGCTCGGATGTCAAATGCATCAAGCAGCTAATGAAGGGATTTCAGAGGTCTCCCAAGTGTCCATAGCAGCAATTTGTAGCGTCTCATAAAGGTGAAGCCCATTCTGGCTCCAGCGTGTTTTGTCTGACACTTTTCCGGGCGCTCGAACTCCCATTTGCTGGTTTATTCCGATTTTATGTCTTTTTCGAGCTCCCCGGTGTCGCTGTCACAGGGATTGTGGGCAAAGCGAGACAAACCAGCATCCCCAGGCGAGCTCGTGCCAGTGGTACTGGGAAAGGGCAAAAATCCCAAACCCATGGTGCTTTACAGGGATTTACCAAAAGGGATGCAGAGGCGAAAACGATACAGGGGAAAATCCCTATCCAAGGAAATATTTTACTGTGTAAAGGTCTTGTTGGGAGTGGGGCGGGGGAAGCTGAGTCGTTTTTGGTTTTTGGTGGTTTTTTTTTTTTGTTTTTTGTTTTTTTTTTTTTCTCTACTTATTCTTCTTTTCTTTTCTTTTTTTTTTAATGGGAAAAAAATCCTCTTCTCTTCTCTTCTCTTCTCTTCTCTTCTCTTCTCTTCTCTTCTCTTCTCTTCTCTTCTCTTCTCTTCTCTTCTCTTCTCTTCTCTTCTCTTCTCTTCTCTTCTCTTCTCTTCTCTTCTCTTCTCTTCTCTTCTCTTCTCTTCTCTTCTCTTCTCTTCTCTCTCTCCTCTCCTCTCCTCTCCTCTCCTCTCCTCTCCTCTCCTCTCCTCTCCTCTCCTCTCCTCTCCTCTCCTCTCCTCTCCTCTCCTCTCCTCTCCTCTCCCCATTGTTTTTCTTGCCTTTTCTTTCCAAAATATATTTCCTCTCCTTTTTTTTTTTTTGTTTTTAATTTCCCAAATTTCCCTTTTCTCTCCTCCCACCCCTTTTTATTTTTTTTTTTTTTTTTATTATTCTTGGTTGTTCTTGTGGCTTTTTTTCCACGGCTGTTCGTATTCCAGCTCTCCTCTCCAGCTCCATGCCCTGTCTGGGCTGAGCTGGGGGCGCAGGCGGGTGGCAGCGAGGGATGGAGGGCGGAGCGGTGCCTCCGAGGGCTCCTCTGGGCTCTCCCCCGGCCCGGCCACTCAGTTCTGCCTTCACTCTTTCATCCCTGATTTGCTCCTCGTTCCCCTCCCCAGCCCGGTGCTATTTTGGCAAAATAACAAAACCAAGCATCTCCCGCCTCCCAGTCCCAATCCCGGGGCTCCTCTTCCCTCGGGATTGGTGTGCTGATGGAATTCCTAGGGGAATGACCTTGCCGTTGCCAGTTTTCCTCCTCCTTTTCGACTTCCAGAGTTCCCCTAAAAGCCGAGCCGCGCTCCCGCTCGCGGGTTCTCCCTGCCCCGGAGTGCGGGAGGTGGCAAAGGCGCTCCTGCCAAGGGGCCGCTGGAAAACCGCGCTGGCAGCTCGCTCTGGCATCGGTTCCCGGCTCTTCTGGGCCGCCAAATTAAAGATATCGTCGTGATAGTAATAGTAAAAATTGTAATTTCAAATTAGGGGGATTTTTGAAGCGGCTGGTTCTGCTGGGAGGACACCCAGAGTCTGTGTAACGCCCAGGCATGGGAGAGATGGGGATGGAGAGGGACTGGGGGGACAACAGAACCCCAAACAGGGAGAGATGGGGATGGAGAGGGTCTGGGGGGACACCAGAGCCCCAAACAGGGAGAGATGGGGATGGAGAGGGTCTGGGGGGACACCAGAGCCCCAAACAGGGAGAGATGGGGATGGAGAGGAACTGGGGGGACAACAGAGCCCCGGAAAGGGAGAGATGGGGATGGAGAGGGTCTGGGGGGACACCAGAGCCCCAAACAGGGAGAGATGGGGATGGAGAGGGACTGGGGGGACACCCAGAGCCCCAAACAGGGAGAGATGGGGATGGAGAGGGTCTGGGGGGACACCAGAGCCCCAAACAGGGAGAGATGGGGATGGAGAGGGTCTGGGGGGACACCAGAGCCCCGGAAAGGGAGAGATGGGGATGGAGAGGAACTGGGGGGACAACAGAACCCCAAACAGGGAGAGATGGGGATGGAGATGGACTGGGGGGACACCAGAACCCCAAACAGGGAGAGATGGGGATGGAGAGGGACTGGGGGGACACCCAGAGCCTCGGAAAGGGAGAGATGGGGATGGAGAGGGTCTGGGGGGACACCCAAAGCGTCGGTGACTCCCAGGGAGGGGAGAGGCGATGATGGAGAGGAGCTCAGAGCGCCAGGCAGGGCAGGGCTGGTGATGGACAGGGACCGCGCTGGGGGCTGTTGTCACCCCGAAAACAGAAGGGCTCTTCTGGGGCGCGCAGATCAGCAGCAGCGAGAGCCCTCGCAAGGCAGGGCTCTCGCTATGAGGTTGGAACAGCAGTGTTAATCTTCTCTGCGGTGTTTACAGAGCCAGCTCATCCGTGGGGCGGGTGGAAGGCGGCCAGCTCGCCCGAGAACGCTCTTTATTAAAAAATACGGACTCGTGTTGCTTTTAGCCGTGACCCCGGAGCGCGTCCCGCATTTTTGGGGGAGGGCGGCTCCCCTCGCACCCGCGGGAGATGGGAGGTCCCCGGCCGCCTTCAGCAGCACCCGGGGGAGCCCCCGCCTGGGAGAAAATCCCTTGCGGAGGTTTTGGGGGTGATTTTCCCCCGAACGGGAGCCTAAAGGAGCCGCTCAGCCCTCCCTGCCCGCGGAGCGCAGGGCAGGACAGGGCAGCTCCGCTCGCACAGCTCGGGGAACTTCCAAGGATCCACCGATTTGTTTGTTTTTCCTAAGGAAGACACGGAGGGGGATGTGAGCGGCTCGCTCCGTACCGGCAGGCAGAGACGAAATTCCGGGATGAGGGAGGAACGGGGGAATTGCAGAAAAATTAGGAAAAAAAAAAATATATATAAAACAAACTCCTCTCAAACCTCTCCCTGGTACCCTCGTCCTTGCACAAACTGCACTTGTAGCAGAAACACCAGCACGGAACTGGCTCGTTTCTCCATCCTGCCTGTCCCGGCCCGTGGGAAGGGAGGGTAATTCCTGGGAAATAGCCGGGCATCCCGCACGGACGCGCAGCGAGCTCTTTTTGCGGACAGATGTGGGCATTGCTGCCGGGGCGGGGGACACAGGAGCCCGTCCCTGCCCCGCGTACCTGGCCGCAGAGAAAGGGTGTCCGTGGGGTAAAACATTCAGGAATGTGAGGGAATTGCGGGCGGGAGCCCTGGGAGCGCAGCGCAGCTCCCCGCGCTGCCTGCGCGGCTCTGTCCTGCACGCCCGCCCTCGCTCCCCCGCCGCCAAAGCGAATTTGTTGCATTTCCTCCTTTGATTGTTTAGTCAGAGGTTTTGCCAACTTCCTGACGGTTCGTTTTCTGATTCTGAAAAAAAAAAAAAAGAAAAAAGAAAAAAAAGAAAGAAAGAAAAAAAAAGAACCGCATTTCCTTTTTGACTTAAGAGGGAGAGAGAGAGAGAGAGAAGCGGAGGCTGGGGGCTGGTGGACGCATCGAGCTGTATGTACTGGACTTTTTGTCTTCCCTCTCCCCGTCCCAAAACCCTCCTCCTCTTCCTCTTCCTCCCCTGCGAGCCCGGGCTTTGCAGCGTCCCCTTCCCCGCTGGCAGCTCCTGCCTCGCAGAGCTCCAGGGACCGAGCCTGAGCAGGGGAAGCGGCTTTGCAGAGCTGCTGCTGCTGCTCCGAGCTCTTGGGTTTGTTTCCTTCTCCTTAAATTGCTTTATTTTTTTTCATTATTATTATTTCTTTTTCCTGTCTTTTATTTCCCATTCCGCACCCTATGCTTGCAGTTCTTGTGGCTACGACAGGGGATCCAACAGCAGAAAGAAAAGTAAACACGGAAATCTGTCCCACTCGCCTTTATTTGCTTCGGGTTTTCTGTTGTGGGGTTTGTCTGAGCTCAGTTTACTATTATTTCAATTTTTTTTTTTTTTTAATTGAGAGCAACAAAACGCCCTTTGCATTTTATTCCCAGCTCTACTGTCTTTAATCCCTCTGCTTAAAGTGTAAAAACTCTACAAAACTATGCAGTTTTTAAATCCTAAATCTTAAATCCGTATCTTTCTCATAGTTAATTTTTATCCCTGGTCTTGCCATACCAGAATATGCTTAAAATCGGTGGTGGCAGTGGTGCGAAGCTTGGCATAAGCAGAGCAAGCTTTGTGGAAAATTGTTGTCTTTTCCCCCCGTCCAAGCCCCTTTTCTAAACTGTTTTTGTGTTGGCCGATATTTATCATTCAAAGCAGCAGCGATTCAGCTCCGGAGCTGCAGAAGGGCAGGGCCCTGCCCCAAACCTCCCGAAATCAGCGGGAGCTTTGGATCCAGCCCTACAGAAATAAACCAGGGGGAAACCCTAGGCACGGTTTGAAGAAAACACATTCTGCTCGGAGAGAATGGGGCTTTGTTCAGCTGCGAGGGGGACAGGGCGCAGCGAAATCCCAGCTGCTTGCTCGAGTCCAGGGGTGTTTCGCTGGGAAATCTCCAACCGCCTCCAATGGGGAATCTCAAACCTTCTTCAAACTGGGGCCTGCTTTGGCAGCCAGTCCTAAAAGCTGCTCCTAAAGTGGCTGGGCCCTGTATTTCTGTGTGTGCACGTCTGCAGTGCTGCCCCGCGGGTGTGCGAGCCTTCCCGGGGGTGTGCCCGCCCCGAGAGAGGTTCGGATGTGCTGCAGAAACCAGAAATGACACGGGAAGGGCAGCTGGAGGCAAGGACAGATTTCTGCTCTGTCTGTCCCCGCTCTCGGTGTCCCCACGTGTGAAGATGCTCAAGCGCCCCTACCACGCCTCGGGGAGGGGGATTTGCGCATCCCGGGTTGTTTCCACATCCCTCCGCGCCGTGGGCCAGAGTTTTCCTCCTGGCAGGAAAATCTCTCGGCGGAGATCACAAATCCGAGCCGTGCACCCGCACAAACCCCGAACTCCCCCTTTGGGGACCGCTCCTTTGGAGCATCCAGCGAGGCATCCCAAACATTTGCGCAGCCTTCGCCGCGGGGTTTTGCTGTCCCAGCACGGCTCTGCGGAGCTCTGCGGAGGCTGGAAAAGCCCGGCCGGGATCGCTGCGAGGTGCGGGCTCTCCATTAGGTGGCATTGGAAGTTTGGTGCTGGGACGGGGAGAGCCGCCTCTGCCTCGCCTTTGGGAGCGTATTTATCTTTTCAGCACTTGTTGGATACTCGCGGCGTAATTTGCTTTATGGACAGGCGGTTTAATCGTTTTATCGGGGAAAAGAGACCCTCCCCTGTCCCCTCGCGGAGCTTTGCAGGCAGTCAAAAGCGTTATCAAGATAATTGGTTGTTGTACACCACTTAAAACCCGTAAGAGTGTAATGTGTATATAACACAGTATAATGTGGAGCAGATATGTATAATGTATGTATAATAATGTGTAATGTAGAGCAGATTATACACAGCCCTCTCCTGTTTTCTAGAGGCTCAAACACCTGAGAGCTCAGCCGCGCCTTGCTGCGCTCATCGGCAAGGGAATTTTACACACATCTTGTGGGGTGTTGTCTGCTGAGCAAAGAAAAGATGAAAATAAGGAAAAAAACCCCTTTTTTAATGTGTATAGCACTCAGTAGTTTTGTTCTGATGGATAACGGGTGCAGTTTTAAATAGTAAAACTAATTAAAATTCCTTTAAAAATAAAAGTCGATATTAATCAATTGGGAAAAATATTTTTCTACCCACAGCAACTTTGTGGGAGTTCTGCTTTTACATCCCATTCCAGCAGTTTTTGTTAAATTAGGGGAAAAAAAAAAAGCCCTTCAACGGTTAAATTTTTTTGCAATGATAGAGATCGTTTTAATCGTAGGATAATGAACCTAATTCAATTTACACTGGTGAAATCTCATTAACCAAATTAGAGCCAGCCCCTTATTTACAATGAGCAGAATCAATCTCAAACTGTTTGCTATTGTTTGGTTTGTTTTGGTTTTTTTTCCCCCCTGACTTCTTGCTGTCATTTAATTTAAAGGGCAGACTCCACATTTATCCTCATTTGGGGAAAACGTTCTAAAGAATTGAATCTGGATTTTGATTTCAAGGCACTGTGTCTGAATGGCTTAAAAACCTCCTGATTATTTAAAACTTCATTATAATTATTATTTAATAATAACAACAGTATTATTTGTCAGAATTATGACTGACAAGCTCCATCAGAAACGTCACCTGAAGATTTATACATAATTAAATATATACATGTACTAATGGCAAAATATATGTTAAAGCATTTATTTTGTTTTATCTAGAAAAAAAATATTCTAGGCTACAAAATTTTCTCATAGTACAATTTTTGTCCATTTTTGCATTCCTTACCGTGCCTTTTTTTACCTGCCCTGAAAATGTGTTGAACTTCTTTTAATGACCCTTCCTCCGCTCCCATGGGAGGGAATATTCTGCTTATTTTGACAACTGATGTTTTCAATTATTTTTTCAATTCTTTTAAAATGCAGTGGGCTCATAGTTTTGTTTCAAAGTGTGACTCAATGATAATTAGTAAAAAATTTCTCATTTTAATGGCTTAGTTCTCTACACTCCAGCACTAACAAAATGAGTATTCTTGTCCCAGATTTACTTTCAAATGTAAGTTTTAAATATTGTCCCTGTAATATCCACAAGAGCTCAAGAGGGTCAATAAACACCAACATTTTTGTTGATTTTTCTGAATAAAAAAAGGGGGTTCAACTCTTGGGAGCACGTTGGGAATATCCCAATCCAGTTCTGCAGCAATTAGCAACAACAGTGATTAAATTTTGGGGTTTCAAAGGTCATTTTTGCCCCTTGCACAACTGGGACACACACACACACACACACAGAGCCATAAATTTCCACTGCTCATTCCATCCATTTTTGATGGAAAGTTGGAGAAATCCAAACCATTTTCCCGCCCTTGCCTCCATTTGCAGCTGAGAGCAGAAGAGCTGAGGCTGAACCCAACCCAACCCCGCCAGGGCGAGCTGGGATTCCCAAAAATCCCATTTCAGACTGAATTCTGCTGAATTCCGCCACGCTGAGCTCGTTATTCTCCTCTGCACCAAGGCACGGGCACATTCCCATCCCCTGCTTTCTCCGACTTTTTCTTCTGCTCCTTCTCCTTTTTCTCAAGGTGGGTTTCCCCAGGGCTTTGTTTGTTTTTTTCTGAGGTTGCCCCTGTGATTCGGCACCGACCTCCAGCACACCGGGATTTTTCCCTGTGCAGCAATAACGATGTCACCATCCTGAGCTGAAACAAAGCCGGGCTTTATTCGTGGGGCAGAGCAATATGATAATCAAGGAGAAATCAGAGACCAGATCTTAAACAGGAGAAATTGGTGAATTTCCATGAAAAATCAATGAGGAGCTGGAATGATTTTTTTCCTCTTTTTTTCCCCCCTTTTTTTCTATTTTTTTCTATTTTTTCCCCGTGGTGGAAGAAAACTGATATTAAAGTCAACAAGCTCCGAGCTTGCCCCAGTGTGTGGAAATTTCGACATCCATTACCTGCTTTCGACCTTTAGCAGGGCAGCAGAAAAAGCAGCGCTCAAACACTCGGCAATGGGCACAGCATGCGCACAGAGTTTCTCTTTCACCCACGACAACCGGAGGGGAGAAATTCAAATTAATTGTTTTTCTAGAATTAGAAAAATTCTCTTAAAAACCACGTACACAAATGAGCGACGTGGTTGTAGGCATTAAAGTTTTTTCGTGACTTTTTTTTTTTTTGTTTTGGTTTTTTTTTAAGGCCCCCGGGTTTGCTCGGCGGCTGAAACTCCTGGAAAGCTCAGGAGAAAAAACAAACAAACAAACAAAAAGGGGATGTTTAAGCCCTGGGGGTCAGGTTACCCTGCTTGCCTATTCATCACCGCCTCCTCTAGGAATGTTGAACCACATTTTAGGGTCCTCGCGGGCTGCGAATTGTTTGGTTCGAGTCCTCTCCGTGACGGCATCAAAAAATGCGCAGCATTTTGGGGAGTAAGAGATCGTGGGATGAGGCTTGGGACATTCACACTGTGGTCTTGGGCAGTGGTGCAAGTCTGAATAAATACTGAAAAACTGCAGGAAGAGTTCTGCACGGGCTTCTAGTTAAAGTAAAACTGTAATAATAATTAGGGAGCATAAACTAGGAAGGGCCGAACTCTGCCTGCAGCAGCCCTAATGATAATTACCTTGTGGTAATGAGTGTGCAGGCCAGTTTTAAATAACATAAAGACAGTGGCTCTGTGTTTTTGCCTTCAGAACGTTTCAGCGGGAATAGATCCCATGTAGAATCCTTTAAAAATTCCTATGAATTCCCATCAGCTCTGACCTGATGCTGTATTTAGGCGGATCGGGGCTTTAGGGTGGCTCTTCCCCATCGCTCCTGGCCCCTCTGAGGCATTTCCTTGCCTTGTTCGTGGTTTTGTTAAAAAGAGATAGAAACCACAGGCTGGCTGTGATGCCATTCCAGGCTCACACCCACCTTCCAGCCTTGGGAATGTTTCAATCTGATGTCTCCAAAGCAAAAATCCCATCGCAGGCAAATCTCTTCACGCAAATATGGGGGGGTGAAGCATTACCTGGTGAATGAGAGCAAGGAAAGGACTTCTTGCCCGTGATTAAAAAAATAAATTGGTTTTAAAAGAGCACATTCCATTTATTCAGTTTTGAGTTTGGCTGAGGTTTGTTATAAAAATAGTGCTGTAATTTTTTAAGAAACATTTTCTGTTTGGATAGATTAACTGTACACGCAGGCACTTTAGCTTTTGATTCCTTTCAGTAATAGAGTAATATTCATTGCTGGCATACAAAAGTCCTCCTAATAAAAACAGTTTGGGAAATCTTCCATGCCAGACAGATAAAATCTCTTTGAAATGTCGGGGTGATGATAAGCAACAGTCAGAAAATTGGATTTTTTTTGCCCCCAGGTTCCAGCGCTGCAAAAGCATTGCCATCACTGACAGAAGTGCATCTCTCTAGTGTTCTGCTGCAAATTCCTGGGTTAAAAAAGGCATTTGGGACTGATGTGTTCCTAGCTGATTGCCGTAGCCAGAGTTTTGTGTATTTGGGACAAAAATAATATGGGAGTCACATCACTGTGGGGCCTCCCTCCCTCTCTGTGCTCTATATCTGGGGCAGCTTTCTGGTACCAAGCAGGATCCTGGCACATCCCTCCCTGCCCATCTTGTTCTTTGGGTTCCCTCAGGCTCTCAGAGAACTGTTTTGCTTCCCTTTAAGTGTGGGAAAAGGCTGAATGAAGCAGCAGGGCTGGGGAGCCAGCACAAGGGATCCTCTCCCCTCTGCCTCTGCGCTCACCTCCAAAACAGCTCCTTGTGCCCCTTGCCTTTAATCTCTCTGTCACAGGTTTTTAGCAATAATTCCTCTGCTGGCCTGAGAACCTGAGAAGTTCCTTTCTCTCATTTTGTGTCTGTTAAATCAGGGCAAGGTTCATCTGAGTTAAATTTTCATAGTTCTCTGAAAATCCCCACTTCCCTGAGCTGAGGCTGCAGCCCTGAACCCCGCGCTGCTGCCGCCAACTCAACATGAGCAGAAGCAAAAATTAAAACAAAGGAGAAAAATAGCGAAATACTGGAAGAAACAAATATGTCTCCCATTTTCTGTGTCAGTGGGTGAAGGCCAGCCTGGGAGCTGGCTGGATCCATGTCTTTGGTACCCTTCTCATCGATCCAGCCCACAGGATCCATCCCAACCCCAGCACATTTGTACATACGGGGCTGTTACCGGTCCAGGTTTTGCTTGTATTTGTTTCTGCCTTGCACTTCTCTTTTGTAAATCCTGAACCATTTCTGTGCTGTTCATTTCAGTCCTTTTCAAAGGGTGAAAAGGACTGAAATGGGTGTTTTCTTTTTATTTCTGATGTTTTTACTTCAGCGCGTCCGTGGATGCGCTGCCAACACAACCGTGAACGCACCCAAAACTGAAGGTTCAATTTAGCAGCTCACTGCTCTTTTGACATTTTAATTTCATCTCCTTTTTTTTTTTTTTTTTTTAAGAGAATTAGTGGTAACTTTATCTCTCATCAAATTCCAGGATTTTGTCTAATTCAATTATGCCTATGGAGGCTCCTTTCTTCTTTCTTTGGCTTTACCGAAGTGACAAAGATGATTGTAGATCTGTTTCTGAGAAAATCCAAATCGCCCTGGAATTATCTGCATTTTTCCTTCTTTGTGTATGTCTAATATTATCTCTTATAATTCTTCAAGACTAGAAAGTTCTGGTCTATTTTATTTTTTTTTTACATATTATTATTAAACAACTTTAATGATCACTTGCAGAGGTTGGTAATTTGTTCCCACAGCAGTGGTGATGATAATACAAAAAAATATTAGGAAGCAGCACCTCTGTGCTTTAGACTTCCTTGCCATGTTCCCTGTCAGCTTGCATCCCCTTCTCCTCATCTGTGGGATAGAAATAACCTTGGGACTGGGAGAAAAGTGTGTTTCTCATAAGAGCACAGGACAGGAAAGCCTTTTCTCTAAATCAAAAGCAGTTGGCTGCTGCAAGAGCCTGGAGGCAGAAACTCTGCTGCTGCTGTTGATGTCTGTCAGCCCCTCCACCTGCCCACAGGCAAAATTCTCTGGGGTTAATATCGACCCCAAAGTCCTTACTTTTAATACTGCTCTAATCTGAGACCTGCTGCAAAGCTCCGTGCTCTCCGTGTGGGAACAGCCTGCGCGTTCCTGGAGGCTGGAGAGAGCTGCCTGTGGCAGTGGAATGGGTCACGGGACATTCCCCAGCAAGCCCCTGACCTCCCGAGCTGCTGCTGCTGGGAATTTGGGCTGGGCTTTGCCCAGAGCCCCTCTCCTGGAGCTACACTGAGGTTTTTTAGGGGGTCTGTCCAGCCTGCTTCCACCACCATCCTCTCCTCCATCAGGCACATCACAAGGACAGCAGCGATGCCTGGATGCTCAGACCATTTTGGCTTTTCCCTCTTGGCAGGGAATTTCACCAATTTTCCTTCTGAAACGTCCTTTTTTGGCCAGCTATGGAACGGAGATTCTCTTCCCCTGCACAACCCTTTTTTTCCTGAGTAGAGGGAAACTCTGTGTGTGCCCCAAGAGAATAACAGGGATCATCCCCCCTTTGCTATCCAGTAACCCTCATGGGCTGAAATACAGAGTTGGGGTTGGGAAGGACCTTAAGGATCATTTAGTTCCAACATTCCAGCCCCACAAGCGGTCCCACAGCATTGCCGGCGGTGTGGCATTGGAGGTGATGTGACCCTGTGAAAACTGATGCTGCTGGTTTTACACAGCTCCGCTCCAAACTTCTCAAAGACGAGGATGGACGCGTTGGGAACGCCGGGAATTCCGGCACTTGCAGGCCTCGCGTGCTCTGCAGGTGGATTGGTATGTGGAGAGGTCACACCTAACCAACTTCTTAGGCCTCTGGTGTGAAAGATAAAGCCATCTGGTCACCATTTGACAGCTGAAATTGTAATTACACCATTTGGCCTAGGAATTGCTGGCAGCCACCGTTTGAAGCTGTCCCAGATAGGGATCGAGCCGTTCCACGGAAGCCGGGGCGCTGGAATTCATCTCTCCCCATCTCCCTGGCCCGCTTTTCACCTTCCCGAATTTATCTCCGCAGATCCCTGGTCCCGATTGTGAACTTGGCAGTGGCTGTTTGGCGTGAATAACCCCAGTGGCCACTAACCAGGAACACCTGCTGGCCCCGTTACCCGGAACGGGAGGAGAAGATGGGCATCTCCAGCGGAATTCCAGCGCGGAATATGGAAGTGGTTAAAGGAAGACCTTCCCCGCTCGGGGTAGCAGAGATCTGAACCTTTAAATTGCAGCCATTCCCGGCCTGACGATAAGTAAATAAACAATTCACAGCTGCGAGGGCTAAACACAGAACACATCTATCTCTCGCGGGCCTGATTGCTGAACGAGTAATTAAGTGCGAAATGTGAGCCCTGGAAGTCACCGGGAGATGATAAAGGTCTCCAGTTGTAAATTAGCTGAACTCCTCGATTTTAACCCTTCAGGAGCCCTTGGGTGGCACTGGGTGCCTCAGCGTGGCTCCAGTGCAATTTGCATGCAATTATTCCTGACATTTGCCCCTGGGAATATGGAGCTGTTATTTTAACAAATTAAAAAAACAAGGGAGGGAGTTGCTTTGTCTCTTCTCGCTGAGCTAAGGCAGGGCACCCTCGCAGTCCCAGCTCCTGGCTCTGCCACGGTGCTCGTCCATCACATTCCCCTGTCAATGTCCCTCCTGGCGATAGCAGAGGTGTCACAAACCCAAAATGCATTAAAGCCTCTGCTCAGGCTCTGAGATAAAGGGGGCTTCTGGCTGGGATGGGCAGATATCCATCAGTGCCTCCAAACTGTGCTCATTCAGGATTCACCTTGAGAATCAGGGTGTAATGAATGACCAGAGATTGAAGGATCACCACTTGTTAAGTAATTCATTAAAAGGGTTGTGGGGTTTTGCTTTCTTTGGTTGTGGCTGTGGTTTTGGGGTTTTTTTCCTTTTTATTTCTTATGAATGAAAACTTTACTTTTTATTTGATAGTTAGTTTTAAGGACTCAGCTCCTGCAATTTTATGACTATAATCAATGCATTTTCAGATGCATAACTAATTATTTTAGCACACAATGAAAACTTTGTCAATGTCCAACAAGTGTCCAGTTTTCAACCCAAAGGACTGCTACCTACAAGATAAATAAAAAAAATTCAAAGTCGAATTTTAAAAAAATAAATAATACTTAAGCCATCCAATAATTTTTGAGTGCTGGATACCAACCTGACAACTTCTAGGGTTGATTTAACTTAATGGAGTTTTTCTCCTTAGTTGATTCACAGGCCGAGATGACCTACTTGATGCTGGAGCTGGATTTGATTTGAATCCTGGACTGTGATTCCATGGAGGGATGGATCTATGGATCTGGATCACACTCAGATCACTCCACAGTTAATTTTTATGTGGACCAAATTAATTCTTGGGCTCTCTGGTGAAGGGAGAAAAGTAGGGAGTGATTCACAGCAGGACCTCAGCTTCCTTCTCACTGAATCACCAGGTTTGTTTGGGACTGGCCTCTTTATTACAAATTTCTTCAGACTTAACTCCCAGACTTTCGCTTTTCTCCTGTTCTGAAGCAGCTGCTTATATTTTACAGCTTTTCCTGAAGCCATGGCAGGAGCTGTGCTGGAAATGGTGCCGTGGGAGTCTGTATCCCAGGCCAGGAGACCAGACATCAAATCCCTGGTGCATCTTGGCAGCTGGGAATGCTCCAGCAAACCAGGAATGCTCCAGCAAACCCTGCCAAAGCAGCTGCTGGGAGCACATCACCAGCAGTGTAAATGGTAGGTGGGCTCAGAGGAGAACCAGCCGGGGATCTCCGTGTTGGGCAGAAGAGCCTTGTCTTTCCCCAGCCCCAGAGAATCCGTGAAAACCACTCAATTTCACACAGCTGCTTTGTTCAGAGCTGAGGCCACGCAGAACACGGCTCGTCCATTTTAGATCCTGCTTCCAGTGGGAACTGGGCAGGGAGACAGCAAACTTTCAAACCCCAAGCTGTGAAGGAGCAAGAACACTCCTAAAATGTCCCTTCTAAAAGGGAGCCTCCCTTTTGGGTTTCAAATGCTGTCTTTGTTACCACCCTTGGTAACCTCGCTAGCAAAGAGCTGAATGTTATTAGAAAACAGCCGAGCATGGGTGGGAAGACAAGAAAACAAAAGGAAATGGAAGTCCTGGAAATTGATTTTCCATTTGAATCTTTTATTTTTCTTCTAATTTTTAATAAGACGTTTTATGAAGTTTATTGCACTGCTATCTATTTTCTTTTAGGGTGTGCTATCTTTTGTGACTTAGACTAAAATAAACCTCTAGTTGCTAATTAAGGATAGAAATGGAAATCCAAAGATTTGCTTCTCATCAATGCCAAGCAGTAAATCCTTTAATGCTCTGGGATTTTGCTCTATAGCTCTAAATTTCCCATTGGTATTTAGTAATCTGCTGATTGCATTTACTTTAATTCTTTGGTCTTCAGCGTGTTCATGTTGAGGCACTCACTCACAGTAGCTCTGCGTGTTAAGGGCAGCGAGTTAAAAGCTGTAGAGGTTTTTTTATTAAATTCCAGCTCTGTTTTTCCTATTGAGTTCCCAACTACTGTGTTATATCACACTAATAGGAGTTGTACTCTGGCTGGACAAATGGCAGCGTGCTGCAGTGTCCTGGGGGAGCCATGACATCATTTTTAATTTGCTTATCTGGACTCGGAAAAATAGGAGGGTGTTTGGTGAGAAAGTGAATTTATTTTTGCTCCAGCTCACCTCTTCTTGCTGTGACGTTATGGGAACTGTGTCCCTGTGCAGGTTGCACCCACCGGCTGCTCCCTGGAGGTCTCAGATGTGCCCATTCCACCACCTCTGAGGGAACGGAGGGATTTAATGGCCCATTTTCCCATTTTCCCATTCCCCAGGAACTGAGGAGGAGAGGGCCACCATTTCCTCTAATGCATCCCTCAAGGTTTGCCTGCTGAGAGAAGCCAAGGAAACCTTCCAGGCAGTTTTGCGGTTGGGTTCCACAACCAACTTGACACTGGGATCAGCAAGAAAAGGGACTGGGGAAATTATTTGGAGCACCTTGGATACCTTTGGCTCTGTTTGGACTGCATTAGCTCAAATAGGATTTAATTGCTAATTTTTTTTTTCATTTCCTCATTCCAGCTGAGGCTGGAAAAGGTGTTTTATTCCCATGGGAGCTGGAAAAATGCTTCCTAACAGAGCTCATCTAACCTTTGCTGTGGGCGTCTCTTTTCTCATGGAATTAGGACAGGGGACAGGAATTTTAGAAGAGGAGAGAGCTTTTAAGTCGTATCATTCAGAGCAAATAGTTTAGATACAGATAATGTTGGATAAGTAGTTACTACATCATTAAATGCTTTCTAATTTGATCCAAGTTTTTAGCATTTGCTGAAATAATGGCTGTGTCTTCTCCAGAAAGATAATTTTGACATAAAGCCTTTAATAACTCTGTAGAACTCGGCTCACTGGGAAATTTTATTTTCCCTAAGTGGAAGTCTGGCCCTTCTGTCCACTTGTTTTGCAATGAGAACCTTCAAAATGGAAGTGCAACAACATTTTTTATCATTTATTTACTTATTGCACTCATTCCAGAGAATCACTTGTGAGCTATAACTTGCACTTGCACTTTCCCACCCCAAACACAAACACACATTTAATTAATCTCACTGATGCTCTTTTAAGCTTCAAGTCTCAAAATCTGGATGTTTAAATCCTCTTTATCAATTTGGATAAACTAGGTTTGAAGAAGGGAACCAAAGCTGTGTTTCCTGAGTGATTTAGGAAAAGAGAATCAGTCTCAGCAGCTTTCAGTCCAACCAGTGCCATAAGCTCCTGGCCACCTGGAACAGCTGACTTGGCATTCCAAAGGCGAGTGAGGACCGAAGGCTCCAGCTCCCTGCAGTGGGAATGACCTCACAGCACGAGGAAGACCTGATTACATCACGGAGATAACCTGTTCCCGTAAAAATAGCAAGGTCAGGGAGGCAATAAAGCTGTCAGCATGGCAATCACAGCTTGTGTTGCACCAGCTCCCCAGGCTGGGGAGCAGGAGGGTGGGGACCTCACAGCGAGGATGGCCACGTTTGGGTAAACAAACCCATGGCAATACCCCAGTGCTATTGTCTGCTCAACAGCTCTATTTGTGCCAGGGATATTTCCAGGTTAGCTCCTCCTAGGCCCATAAAAATCTTCATTTCATTCTTTTTGCTGCTCTTTTTTTCTTTTTTTTTCCCCCTGGATGCAATGATAGACGGAGTGCCCATAAAAACCTCACGGCTCCATGTAGGACATCCCCAAGCACCGAGCCAGGTGTGGAGCAACTGGTCATGGAACAGGCTTCCACCCAGGCCTGGGCTTGGCTCCAGCCCCTGGTCCAGTCGCTGGGATGCCTCACTCTTTGTTCACATCCAGCTGTGGGAATATCTCACACCAGAGGCCAGGCCGAGAATGCAAAGCCATCCAATCTCTCCAGCCAAGCAGCCTTGGGAGGTGCTCGTGGTGCAGGTGGCAGCACAGCCCAATATTTTCATTGTGCTGGGCTGGTTGGTTTTCAGCAAAGGAAGATGTTGTGGAGGGTTCACATCCTGTTGGTGCCTCAGATACGTTTCAGCTATTGCTGTTTTCCTTTGGATAGCGTGTCCCTTGGCTCAGCCTCCAGTTTAGCTGGCCTTGGACAATGGGTCAGAGTGATGCAACTGATTTGGGGACTTTCGGACACAAGTGTCAAACTGTGAGGTTTTGATAACGATTGAACATGTGCAAAGCAGTGTCTAGGGATAAAACATTTCTTACTCTATCCAAAGGGAAGCATAAACTTGTGCCACTGATTATACAGCAAGGCTTTGTCTGTTAAACACTGAGTCTTCAGCAAATTTGGGTGAAATTTTTGATTTTTAAGAAACTTTTCAGCTTAAAGCCATGCCAGGTGTTGAGCTCAGAGATGAGAAAGACCAAGAGAGGCATTGGCCTCATGTGAGTGAAATGTGGCTGCAGTCAGAGCAGCTGCCACTGCCTTGCACAGCTTTTCCCTTCCTTTGGTGCTGGCTCAGTGTTGCACTCAGAACAGCTCCAGGCAGTTATAACCTGAAATTCCTGACAGTTACATCCACCTCCTCCCATCCTGGCCAAGAAATCCATTTGGAAATGAAGCTTTAAATCCAAACTTCCATTGCTGTTGAAAAGGGTTAGACATGGGATGAGATTATGAGCAATCAGATGGGATAAAATTGGGGTTGACCAGAAAATTTAGTTGCAACTCAGAGAAAACTTCAGGAGTTTCTATAAGTATATTTGCTACTTTGCATAGTATTTTGTTATATTTTCACCCTTACTGATTTTGATGGGGCCCCAAAACCAGAAATACTGTGAGATGAGGCTGTTTCCATGGACTGTTTTTGTTCTGTACTGGAGGGGAGAAAACCTGTTCTTGTAGGATTTTCATCTCAGAAAGAAATAAGAAAAAAATAATTTGTTAGTGTTTTTCTAAATGGAATAATTAATCTGAAGCTTGCCGATCACCAAGTCCTAATTACATGCTGGTGTTAATTCCATTGATTGTCCATAGGTGAGTCAGAGTTCTAAGGCAATGAAGGAATTAAATTGGAATGATTTTTCAGTTTTTTTGGGTCTATTTACAGACTGTGGTATGTCCATTTGATCGAGTGCCAGAATGTGAAACTGAAACGCCAGTGTTTTCTTCTTGCTATAATTGGAATCTTTTAAGACAAGATTCCAATGTTTGAAGGTGTTCACTGCAAGGTTTTGGTTCTTTCCCATCAAGATTTCAATGCTAATACATAAAATATTAAACCCAACGTTGGCTGCCTTCCTCTTCCATCGAACTCAACAGGGATTGAATTCTTTGATTTCTATCAGGACAATGTTTAGCACTCCTGGCTGCCCAAAACACACCGTGGTCCAACCACCTGCTCTGGATCTGATCTCCACAGGTGTTACCAGCCCTTCCCAAGCCCCCACTGGTCTGGAAACAGGAATTTCTCTCTTTTTATGAACAAATTATGGTGACCTGAAACACGACTGATACTTGGGGCTTCTTGGGAGCAGCCCTGTCAGGGAGGGAGCTGAAGGATGTTAATTTTTGGGATGATAACAACATCTTTTAATGAAAGGGAGGGGTTTGGCCTCCAAGGGCTTTGCCTGGGGGAGAGGGCGTGAAGGGGAGCAGCCCCTGAGCCCCGGGTTTGCCATGCTGGCTGGGAGGCCGTGAGAAGAATGGGGTTTGTGCCTCTGCCAAGCCCTTCCCTGCTGCTCTTGGAGAAACCAAGCTGCAAAAAGCTCTTTCCTGCAGAGTGTCGCAAGGACTGTCTTGAATTTGGCTTCAGGAAATGGTTCAATTCTTCTGCTTTTTTTTTTTTTTTTTTTTTTTTTCTTTTTTTTTTTTCTTTTTTTACTCTAGCTTGCTCCACATTATTAAAAATAAATATATGATTTACATGAATCTGTTGCATGGGGCATGAGACCTGTATCACCTACAGGGATGGTGATGGGGAGGCAATTTCTCTGTGCTGGAGCAACCAGTCAGCCTTAGTTTAAATCCCTTCCATCATCCAGTGCAACAATAATATCTTTTGGACAAGGGATTTTGGAAAAGTTGAAATGTTTGCTTTACAAAACAGACATAAAATTTCTCCTTCAAGGTGCTAACTTTGTGCTGAGCTGGTCCAAAACACGACTGCATCTGGCTGTGTCTCGTGTCTGCCACTAAAAAAATGTCCTAAATTCCAGACAACCTCTGGGGCTTTGAAATAAAACTCATTAATCCTGCATTTGAATTTAATATTTGAAATTTCATCCTAATCTTTTTTTTTCTTCCACATGAATTAACTTTAGAATACTTGGAAAGGAACACAAGGGTGGGTTTTTTTCTTCTTCTTTTTTTTTTTTTTTTTTTTTTTTGAGAGAGAGAGGGATACAGAACATTCTTAACAAAGGGTATAAAATTAAACTAAATTTGACCTCTGCCTTTAGCAGATTTTCCACCTGGTCTGTGCAGGAAATCAACTTCTATATAGCAGCTCTTTCATAAGGAATAACATACATGAGTCTGCAAGTGACAGTTTTTCTTGGGTGGACAACAATGTTAGTTACTTTTTATGATTAATTGATAAATGTTTTGATATGGTGCCTGGGCTCGGAGTCAAAAATCACTCCAGTTAGATGATCCAACACTTGGGAAGCTGAGCCAATTACAGCTCAGGCACAGTGAAAACAATTCTAAAATATTTCAGCCTAAAAATGTGCATAGTTGTTAAGGAATCTTACATGTGGGTGTATGGTGGTATCCTGAATTACAACGACTTGGTGGGCCAATTTCTTCAGGAATGCAGGGAAGCACAGGGATTCGAGACTCTTGCATCTATATTTCAAAAGACTTGGGAAAACAGAAGAACCACATGGGCTCTTGTGGCTGGGCACGTGCTGAGGAAAACCAGAGCATGGGCCAAAATGTACTTTTAGTCCCTTGGGTTGCACAAATCCCTTTGCTTTTTTGGGAAGGTTTTAGGTTTCGAGTCTCCTTCCCTTGACTCTTAACCTCCTCTGAGCTTGCTCTTTTCTTTTTTTAGGCTCCAGAACTTACTTTCTGCACCAGGCTTCCGACTTTCATCCTCAGATTTGCACCCTGATGGATTTTTAAATGGTCCGTGAGGAGCAGGATTTCATGTCTGTGATCAGGTTGCCCCTACCAGCAGGGTGGGCTGGACTCAGAGGTTTTAGGTATAGCCCAGCACCCAAAAAACTACATTAGACACAGCTCCTGGAGGTCCTCCAAAAGAATAAACTCGTTTGCAATCAGAGTTTATTTTCTCAGATTCTTGGAAGAAGGAAAAACACTCTATTTTTCTTTCTTCAGGTAAGTGAATACAGAGGCGTTTTTTTCAGTGGGATTTTGGGGTCATCAACCCCAAAATTTGATTACTCAAAGACCATTTGGAAAACTCCCTGTTGCAGGTTGCTGATGGCTTTGTGTGTGACAGAGCTGTTCCCAACAAAGTCAGTGGAAATAGAATATCTGTTTTCTCTTCTTGTTCCTCCAGCCTTCAGTTCCTCAAATGTCACATGGAAATTTTGAGGGACGCATGCCTGGAATTCAGGGCCACCAGAGATCTGGAAACTGAGGGGCAAATCCTGAACTTCTGAAATCTCAGGGGTTTTTGGCTGTTCAGCATTTTCCATGCAATCATCTAATCCTAGTCCCAAGCATCTCAATGTCTTCAATGGATTTTTACTCCAAGGCCAAGCTTCACTTTAGAAAAATTAATGGATACAGCTTCTGCTGGAGGCTGTTTGACATCACTAAGGCCATCAGCTTCTGAAAGGCTTCAAGATATTTGAATAGAATTAGATCTAGGTATTACTCCACCTTTTTAGAGCCCTTGACTCTTGATATATTGTGAAGGAAGTGAGGAGAGCTGAAGAATATATTTTGAAATGGAAGAGCATCTTTCCTATCCTTGTTTTCCAGTGAAGATCCCATCTGCTGTGTGGTTAAAAATGCAATTTCCCCAGAAAATGTCTCATTTCGAGTATGATTTGAGTGGCATGACACCCCCTTCCCAACCCTCCCTCCATCCCTGACACCCTGTTTTGATCCTGGATCTAAACACAGTCCTGCTTTCACTTTATTTAACCCTGATTTCATCACTGTTGATCCAAAAGGAAAATTTCCACCAGCACACTGTAAGCTTTACTGCTCGTGACTTCTTAATCATGCAGATTTTATTTCATGTTAAGCTAGCAACTGAACTCTTCTAATAAACAGAGCAAAATCTAATTAGGCTACTGGAGGGAAATAGAGGAATTTATACTCCTCCAGACACACAGACATTAGGAATTCTGCCTCAAACATACAGCCAGGCTTCCTGGCAGCCGTCTCCCTCAAAGAGTGGCTAATGATCCTACTAATTTGCACTTAGCTGATACTGCGAGGAGTTCCTCACAGATGGAAAATATACTTCTTCCATGAGATCATACAGGGCAGCAGGGCCTCGTGGATTGTGCACAGAGAAAAAGAAATCCCAGCTCCTAATCCCACGGCTCCCACTCCTCGCTGTGTGGTCTCTCAGTTTCTCCATGCACAATCTCGCTGTTCATTCATGGGCCCATGGTGATTACTCACTCCTTTTTCTGTGTTCCCAAAGCAGAAGGCACAATTAAAGCACTGAAACGCTGTGGTTAGAGACTCAACACTACCTCCAGAGCATCTGTGGAGAAGATTGACAGCACAGATGAATTTGGCTGATTTTTGGGCTGGTAATTATTTCAAGTATTGCTGGGGAGAGGGAGATCAGAAACCACCTGGCCTTGGGAAAGCCGACACCCACGGAAGGGGACACATCTCCCCACAAGAGGCCACAGAGCCAGGCTACACCCAACCCCTCAGGGACGTCTCCATGCACACAATCACCCCTGCACACCCATGGTCCCTCCAAAGGGGGATGCTCCCCAGAGTGGCGGTGGAGTCACCATCCCTGGATGCATCCAAAGAGCATGACACTTTGGGATATGGTGCAGTGGGCATGGTGGTGATAGCTCAAAGGTTAGACTGGATGGTTTGGGCGGTCTTTTCCAACCTTTCCAGCCTGTGATTCCATGATACCACCTCAAGATTTTACCCCTTACAACCGAAAGCAGCTCAAAAAGGCAGTGGGGTTAATCTTGGCCTCTCTGCTGGTTTGGGCTGGGGTTGATGTATCGTGTGAGGGGCAGGGAGTCCTCCAGCACATTCCCTCACTCTTCCCTGCAAAGGACATCCCAGATGTCCCACAGCAGTCCCAGCTGTCCACTGGCATTGGGAACCATGGGATATGTGTCCAGAATTGGCTGGGAAAGCGTGAATACCATGGAAGCAACAGGCATGCAACCAAGGCATGCAACCCTCCCCAGGAACTGGTGCTCAAGGCTCTTCCCCAAGCCTGTGTTTTCCAGCAGCCTTTTTTCAGAATGAGAGCTGTCATGTCCTTTCCGAAGACTGTGTAGCCCTTCCATTCTTGTTGGAATTGCTCCTATAAAACCATCAACCAATCCTTTGGCTTGAATGAAGGGCAGGGAGAGAACACAGGAGTAAATGTTAATAGAAAACCAGAACAAAAGGGGGTTGTTCATAAGCAAATAGAATCATAAAATTATAGGATCACAGAATGGTTGGAGTTTGAAGGGACTTTAGAGCTCATCTTGTTCCAACCCCCTGCCGTGGGCAGGGACACCTTCCACTGTCCCAGGTTGCTCCAAGCCCCATCCAACCTGGCCTTGGGCACTGCCAGGGCTGGGGCAGCCACAGTTTCTTTGGATAATAAAGCAGGACATGACCCAGCCCCTGGTAATCTCAGGAGACAACTTTCCCTTGATGACATTAGGGCAGAGTGCCAACAGCTCTGGCCCCTGGAGATGCACATGCTTCAGGAAGGATTCAGGTCCTGCTGAGCACAGGTCTGTTCAGGGAAGGGTGTATTCCCAGGAGTGGGAGGAGAAGACCTTCCTCCTCGTATTTCAGATTTTTCAAAGTCAAAACACAAAAAGTTCCAGAAAAAAACAACCCTGCAGCGGGCTGAAGCTGATGTATCTTTTTCTAACACATGGGGCTTTTGTGAAATGAAATCCCTGGCCCGAAACCTGGAGGCATGGCTTACTTTTAACTTTTACTTTATCCAGGCAAACCTCCAGCTGATGTGAGAGAGCACTGGGTCAGATTAGGATTTGGCCCACGAGGGCAGAGCAGAGCCAAGCTCCGAATGTCACACAAACATTTTAACTGGAGACTGGGCTTTCTGCAGGATCCCAGGGACGGAGCAGGGCTGTGATCTGGTCCTCCCTGAGGCATACAACGAGGTTAAACTGCCTAGAGCATGAAGAGAACAGGATCCAAACATCTGCACAGCCATCTGTATCATCTCTTCCTCTTCCCTGAGATGTCTGGAATATTGTCTGCTTTGTGTGATGGGTAGAAACGAGCTAAAAACTGCTTAACCTGTTCCCTGTGGGTGAAAAAAAATCAGAAATCAACCCCTGCGTTGTTCATGCTGAGGTGGGAAGTGTGTTCTCACTGCTGCTGAGGTATGAAGAGGGCATATTGTTCATTTAAACCACACTCTATAGTTTTTGCAGCAGTAAAGCATTTTTGAAAGTTTACAGCTGTAGGAGAAATTCCCTGGAGCTTATCCATCAGTTTTCTGCCAATCAGAGAGCTGAAGGCACTCCGGTTTGGGCTCCAAAAGTGACATTTTAGTGTTACACGTCTGAAATGTGGAGCAGCTTCGAGAGAGCATCCTGACAGGTTTGGAACTCCAAAGAAATGATTTTCTTTTCTGGTGCCAAGCTACACAGTCTGGGAAACGCTGCACGCCACACTCGCTCCTGTCCCTCTGCCAGAACCCAAAATATCGATTCAAAAGAGAACAAGAAGTATGGCTCAGGACTCTGCTTTGTGGATGCATTTCAAGCAGGAGCTCTCTCTAATATTTAATGTATGAACTGCTCTCTCAGCTATAAGAATTCCATGTAGGAGGAGGTCCATGTTCATGTAGATCACGTAGCAACGCTGTGGAGAAAGGGAGAGACTCTGCAGGAAAGAAAATGTCCCAGGCTGACCAAAAAAACAACTCCAGTGTGGAGGAAATGGTAAAACTTGGGCCAATCCACTGCAAGCCCATTAATTTATAATTTTAAAAGTTGTTTCAGAGTGGTTTCTGAAAGGGAAAACACGGGTATCTGAGAAGGTGTGGATGCTGAAGCATTGATGTGGGAGCCATCCTTCAGGGAACCAGAGTGCCAGGCCATGCCTGTCTCCACAAAGTGGTCAGAAGGAGGAGATTGAAAGACCTTTAGAATTATTGCTTCAGAATAAACCCAAAAGAATGATTATGAGATGGAAAAAAAAATTCATTTGGTTTCTCAGAATTATTTTACTTAAGTAGAGCAGAGAAGAGCTGGGAGAGGAACAGGCCACATTTTTGCTCTTAATGAATGGTTTTAAAATGTTCTTTAATAGGGTGATAAGAACAGAGCATCTTTTAATTAAGGCCTGGGATGAATCAATTTGCAATAACTTATTTTAGCTGGTTAGGGAAGGAGCTGCACTGCCATAGGCAGGTTTATCCACAGGAGCATCCCTGGAATGTGATTGCTTCAACCCCAGTTAGGGCTGGAAAGAAGCTCCTTGAAGGGGAACAGCTCAGATGTGGATCTCATCTCTCTCCTGGAGAGCCCTGCCAGGACACCAGGGGAGAGGATTTCTGAGCTCAGCCCCTTCTGATGTCCTTGAATGTGGGAAGATTAATATTTTCAAACGCTCTGTCACGGATTCGATGACTTTGGCCCAGCACCTTCTGTTTATTGTTAATGAAAGTCAATACAAGTGTGGAAAAGTACAAAATGTCAACCTACGACCTCGTGAAATCCATGGCAGGAGGGAGCAAAGAAAGAAAACCACCCTTTGGTGCACGCTTGGTGCCTCCTGCCGTGTTGGGATCCAGAAGTAAACGGCTTTTTTTCTCAGGACTGGGGTTTAGTAAGTCAGGAATTTTGTCTCTCCTTGTTTTCCTTGCAGTTAGTTAAATCCTTCGGCTCCTGTTAACACTGAACTCCAAGTTGATTTTTGTGTTAAAATGCTGAAACCTAATTTTCGTTTAACAATTTTCTCTTGGAGGCCAACATCAAATTAGTGTGTTTTCCACTGGCAGCCCCTAGTAATTTGGTAGGCAGGAGGCTCACACATACTTAAGTTATTCAATACATTTTGTTATACTCTGTACAAGAAACCCAGTCAGAAAAGGCTGATTTATGATATTCCTCAGGTTTCCTGTTACTTTAAACCACCAGCATCCCATGGCCAAGCCCTTCAGAGGCAGCCAGCACATCTGGCCCAGAGTGCTCCTGTCACCCCTGGCCAAAATGCCATATTTATAATCAAGTCATCATAGAAAAGAAAGAATTGATTATGATGAAAAGGGGAAAAAAAATGGAAATCTAAAAAAGCAAATTTATCAGCGGACATTTGTAAATATGTTCAGGTGGGTTTTTTCCCAAACATCCATCCCAGACAAAGAGGAGCCCATGGCACAACGAGCAAGTTTATTAGATGTGTGCAGTCACCTCTTTTAGCCTAATTATAAATCACTGAATGCTTTGATTTTCCCATTTCACCCATTTTTAATGCTATTTCATTTTCCATTTGTACAGACGAGCCACCCCTGGCTGAAGCCAAAGCTCCACAGTCCATGTGAAATCCCACCTGCAATTCTGCAACTGCCCGTGGAGAAGTGAGTCTGCTCCTCACAAAATGTATTTTAGCTGCCCTCCTTAGGGACTTCAGGCTTAGGCAGTCCCTGGGTCTGGGTTGTATCCGTGTGTCCATCTGTCAAATGGGATCAATGAGCCAAACTCTCCCTGAATATTAACTTCCTACATGTTTCATAAAATAGTCAGAGGCAGAAATTTGGCTTAACGTCCTCCTTGAAGGGAAAGCTGGATTGCCTGTCTGCGCTGTAAAAATCATACACAAATCCACAGGGCATCAAACGAGGCTCACAGCACAAACCCTTAATTTTTTCTCATAAAGCTGTGGGTTTCGAATATGCTGCACAATAAAGGGAGTGAAACACCTGCAGTGCTCAGGCTGGTCCAGGCTGTGAGGTCAGGCAGTGCTTTGGGGTCGCAGGACAAATAAACTGGCACAAGCAGGGATTTGTGTGCACCCCAAAAGGGCACAGGCAAAGCTGTATTTTCTTCTCTGGAAGATGCATTTACAGACATTCATTATTAATGAGAGAGTCCTAAAGGAAGCCTATAGATGGTAACAAGCAGAGGCTCAGCTGTGTCACACCCTGGAATGTTGCTGTGGGAATGGGAAGAGCTGCAAAGGTTCAACATCTCTGAAAATCTGATCACTGAGCATTTCCAGTCAGTTTCCCCTGCCAAAGGAAAATGAAATTTTCCAAATCTGTGCCAAAATCTGACGTTCATGAGCAGTTCCTCAAGTAGGTTTGGATGATGTAACCAACAATCATGAATCCCTCCTCCACTTTCTAAATTACATCTGGTTGGGATGAATTTTTATGGTTTTGGGTTTTTTTGGGGGGTGGTTTGTTTTTGTTTTTTTTTTTTTTGTTTGGTTGGTTTTTTTTATATTTATTTCTTTTTATTGTTCTTTATTTTCATTTTTATGATTTTTTAAAAATCTGAATGACTCTGCTTGGGCTAAACCTCATTATGCAGTTGCATAATGACATATAAAATTCAGGACAAAAAGGAATTTTGCCTCATGAGGGTGGGCAGGCCCTGGGACAGGGTGCCCAGAGCAGCTGTGCCTGCCCCTGGATCCCTGGAAGTGCCCAAGGCCAGGCTGGATAGGGCCTGGAGCAAACTGGGACAGTGGAAGGTGTCCCTGCCCATGCAGGGGGTGGCACTGGTTATGTGACCCCATAAATAGCTGGATAAATAAATAAAAAGAAAAAGCCTCAAATTAATTGTTGCAATCTTAGGTACCTTTTGCCCTGGAGCCCAAACACACATTTCTATCTAGGAATTTCTAGGTGAGAATGCAATTAAATCCAAATTAATGATGCCATTCGTGGAGGAAGGAGGCTTTGTATTCCCTGTATGTGCCCAGCCAGGCTCTCATAGATCATGGGTAAATACAGAATGGGCATCTAAATACAAATATGGAGGTTGCACACTCAGATTTAAAACTCAGATTTGCTTTTTGCTGATAGAAGATTCACTTTTAATGGAGAAGAGACCAGACAATGAGGCCACGTTGTCCTGGCTCCAGAGGTAAAGGGAAAACTGGGAGAGAAACTCAAACCCGCAGCCAGACATGGAAAACAGGAGCATGTCAGTGACCACTTGGAGATATCAGGGTGAGAGGAACTTAGGGGTCTAAAGAGCCTCTTATCACCCAGGAGGGACTGATAGAGGGGGATTAATGGTGCTCAAATACTTCCTGGCAATGACCTTTCTGCAGCTATTCCTTCTCCTTCACAAGGGCTTTGTTTGCCCAACAATGGCAGGAATTATCATTTATTTTGCTGTGATTTTACTTCTTCCTTTTACTAAAGGACTTGAAGAAAATCAGAGCTGGTGGCAGTTCTTGGATTTGCCATAAAAATGGCCCAAAAAAGCAAAAACTCTGTGAGATTTCTGTCATTGAATCTGATTTTTATGGCATTGATTTCCTGCCATTACAGAAAAACATCTGGCCCTTACTTTGTCAGCCTTATTTTATCAATCTGGCCCTTTGTGTTCATGAAATGCTTTCAGAAATCAAGACTGGACAATGACGTTAATTAGAATATTAATTTTGTTTATTCAGAGGATTCTCTTGCTTTGCCACAAGCCTAGGTGAAAGTGCGTGCAAAATTCAAGAACGTGGAAGTAATTCCATAAAATTCTGCATGGAGTAAAGGTTTCTGACTGAAATCTGTGCCTCATCCAGGGCCAGCAAGTGTCAGCATCAGCTCCGTCTTTGAAGGAGGTTGGGCTGAGGTGGAATTTGGTTTCTTTTCCCGAGTAACCAAAGTGGAAACAGCCTCAAGTTGTGCCAGGGGAGGTTTAGGTTGGATGTTAGGGAAAATTTCTTCACTGAAAGATTTGTTAAGCACTGCCCAGGGCAGTGGGTGAGTCACCATTCCTGCAGGGATTTATGGAATGCGGATGTGTCACCTGGGGACATGGGTTAGTGCTGGGACAGGGGATGGACTCGATGATCTAAGAGGTCTTTCCCGAGCTAAATGACTCTATAATTCAAAATTCTCAATTTTTTCCCTGCTTTTTTGACTTTACCATAGGGTTTTTTTGTGGTATGATTATACTCCTTTCGTTTTTTAACTTTCAATAATCCCAATGAGGGAAAAAAAAAGAAAAGAAAAGTCTTCTTTGGAAATATTTGAAATATTCTCCACTGGAAAAATAATGTCTTTTAATAGATGGATAGTCATGCAAACACAACAAAACCAGCCTGGATCCATGGGAATGACTTCACATGGCATCGTGGGGAGGCAGCAGGAGTTTTGCAAGGAATGAGTACACCAGGTTTGACCCCTTGGGGAGGAGGGCTCCAGTTTGGGCTCTGGTTGGGAAGGAAAAAAATCCGGGAAAATCAGTGTGGTGGTCTCATTAGCATTCGTTACAGAAATCAGCCACACGATTTGGGGCCGTTGGCAGCTTTTTGCTGGGTAAATCCAGGGCTGGAATAACAACTTTTACTGCAGGCTAGGTTTGAGGAGCATTGGAAGGGGGAGAAGTTTGCACAAAGCCTGGCTGTACCCAGGCCAGTGTTAACATTCCCTTCACTTCCATTTGCTCTGAATTCACTCAGATATTTGGATCAAAATCATTTTAGTGCTTTTTTTCTTAATTTAAAAAATATACATAAAAAGAGGGAGTAAAAAAGACAGACAGGTTTTGAATTGTTAAACATGTAACAGAGCCCATTCTCAACAAGTTTTATTGCTGTTCGAGGAAATCCCTGAGGTCTATCTTTGAATTAGCTGAATTAGGAAAGATGTAAAACTAATCAGAGCGTTGCCATCCTGATACTCCTTTGTCTGAAACACAGGAGTTTTATCTTCTGGTCAAATCATTATAAATAACTTTTTCTAAAGGACTAATAAATCAAGCAGTTTGCATTTCTTGAAGGAATGTTTTTTTCCCAATTAAACAACCTCAGCAAATTGCATTTATAAAAGAACGCCCTGGGTTTCCTGAGCGTTTTGCAAAGCAGTTTGCTGCACACCACATCTGAGCAGAGCAGGGGGGATGGATGTGTGGAGGTATCCCCCCCTCCTTCCCAGGGGAGTCCCAAATGAGCCAAATATTCAGCTGATGTAAATCAGTGTTGTTCCAGATCCTTTTGGACATGATATCGTGCATTAAATCAACGGCCAGCCCCGCACAGCCCAGCCCATCCCTGGGCCTGGAATTAAAGCCTGGGCTGCTCAGGACTTCGTACCCAGCAGCCTCCAAGGATTAATTAGGGCTGATATTTATTTCTTCTGATAGGAAACCCAGATGTGTGCAGTTAAGCCAAAAAGCAGAGGGAGAGCCATCCTGCTTTTCCTTCCAGCAGACAGAGGAAAAGCAGCGTTGCCCACCCAGAGTTAAAGAACAGGAGCAAATAATTATCAGCACAGGACAATTTGGGGTTTCATCATCTGCTAAACCACTTTACCTGGCTGATTATGAACTCATTCAGATAACCTCAACTTTTTGGTTTTTTTTGTTATCAAATGTTGTAAATATATGTATGAGTGTTGATTTATTTGTCTGAAAGCTGGGAAGAAAAATATGGAGGGAATATTCTTGCATTCCACAGTTGCAGAAATAAATCAGCTTGGATTTCACTCCAAGTACATGTTCTTGAGTAAGTTATAAGAGCACCTGTCCATTCATTAAGGAGTTTTCCTTCAAATTAATTATTAAGACTGGAAAATAGACACTTTAAATCATCAGCAAGTGCAGTACCACCTTTGATTCCCACAAGAGAAAGGGCATCTCCATCAGGAAATTGTAACTCAGTTTTAGAAAGATGTTGCACTCAGAACATTTTTATTTTGAGTGCCACGGGCACAGCTTTGGCAATATTATTTCACTCAGAATATTCCCAGAACTGAACTGATTTCACTCGAACCATGGAGCACTTTCATATTTGTGCAGCATTTCTTTGTCAGCCTTTTGTCCCAGTGGGAAAAATGATCCAGTCCCATAGAGAGCATTTTGATTTCTTCATTATAGAAATAAAAGAAGCAAAAAGGAGTGTTTCCAGCCTTTAAATATAACTTAATTTTGATGTATTTCAGTTGTTCATTCCCAGCCTGTAATTCCCTTCTTTTCCAGTGACAAGATGTAAGCAGTAAATCTCCAAGGAGTAGGGATCACCCAAAAAATATTATTGAAAAGAAACATGGAAAAATCAGAACTTTAAATAAGTTCTTCCCTTATTCAATTGGAAAGAAAACTCTGAACACTTTCAAAATATATAATTTCAATATTTTTGCTAACAATTTCTATTTGTTCTTTTTTTTTTTTTTTTTTTTTTGTGTACCTGACTATTGATTCCCAGTAATGAGGCTCCCACTGATTTCACTGAGTTTTGGATTAAATTCCTGGGCAAGATCTGAGCCAGTGATGTCATGATACAAAACTGGAGAGCCCATTCCTTTTCCCTGATGCAGCCAGCACATTCTACTGGAGAAATGCAACATTTTTCCCATCTGAATAATTCCTATAGAATTTCAAAGAGCCTAATTTTTCTCTCTTTGTCACTGGTTGCATCAGTCTCTTCTACAGCATCGTCAAAAACTCAGTCTGCAGGGGAAAAAAAATGGTTTGGACAACAGCAGACTCACTTTGTTCTCATTTTTTTAAAATTGTTTTGGATGTTTCTGATATTTGTTTTTGGGCAAGACGTAGAAATCGGGATTTTGGAGCTTTTCTCTGCTCCTTTGCAGCTCTTTAAACTCCGGTTTTTATTTTGCCTGGGGGCATCTCCGCACCTCAAAATCATCTAAAAAAACAACGACACTCTTTTAGCTCCTCCAGTTGGCGCGGGGTTGAGGGAAAAAGTGGGGGGAAAAGGCAAACTCGCTGTTTTTGGAGCTGGAAACTGCTACTGGAGGTGTCCTGCTCCCCTTGGATGTTCTGGAGAGCATCAGCCAGGCTGAGCTGAGCCCTGGGCTCCGATCCCTCTCTGCTCCCCCCAGGTCTCTGCTCTGCTTAATCCTGTCAGAAAAGTCTCCAGCAAACATTTGTAATTGCAGGGAGAAAGAACACTGCTGTCTTTCTTTTTTTTTTTTTTTTTCCTGACTTGACATCTATCAAATTTAGTTTAAGCGTTCCCCTGGGTCAGGCGAGTTGCTGAGCTATAAACTAAAAATAATTAAAATAAAATTTTAAAAAAACCCCTCAAGCCTGCTTGCCAGGAGGGTATCATTGGGAGTTAGCAGCTCTCAATCATGGGTTTCAGAGGGCTGGAGCAGCTGAAACAAGGCAGGTAGGCTTCATGCAGCAAAAAAACCTGAAATTCTTTGAGATTTTAATGCTACAGGCCTGATCCTTGCACTTCAGGACATGTTTCTGTAATGGGCATTCAGAATTGAAATTAATTTTGTCACTATAGACATTTATAGTTTTCCAAAAGTGACAGTGGATTGGAGGGTGGCAGTGCCACCTCTCCAATGACACCGGACAAACCAACAGTCTATTAAATTTCTTCTCTTCTATAAAATAATGTAAAATAATAAGTTATTACCATAAAGTGTGTGAGAAAGTTTGTTACAAGAATGTAAACACCAGAAGGCTTGGCAAAATCTTAAAAAATCAGGGCAACAAATTTTTTATTCAATTCTGCAGTTAAGGTAAATTTCACAGCCAAAAGGAAAGGCAGAGAAAGGTGGAAGGAATAGTCCTGCTCAATATCCCAGATAATCAAAACCTCGCCCTGGCAATCCCTCCAAGCCGCCTTTCCCTACTATAAAAGATGACTCTGCCAATTTATTGACCCCAGCTGATGGATCAGCCATCCCCAAAATTGGAAATTCTGGTCACAATGACTTCAAGTTTGGCTGCAACCCGCCCAGACGGACAGCATGTTCCCAGACTGGTCACATTCATAAATGTCATAAAAAACATACTTGCTCTCTGACATGCACAAAATAAAATCCTCCAACAAGACATCTCTAACCAGAAAGGCATGAAGGAAAAGCCTGTGAGCACGTGACAGGGAATGAGGGCTGCTCCGAGAGGGAATCTTGACATGGGTGGAAGTAAAACCGAAATAAAACTTCTGCAGGCATAACTGGAATATTGGCTTTGTTATTTTTGTTATTCTTATAGCTCCGAGAAGTGAAACGAAGGAAAACTCAGTCAAAACACGCTTCAAAATTTTTGTGTGAGTTGATGCAGTGTAGGTTGAAAGAGAAAAAAATGAAGTCAAGGATCACATTTGGGGATCTGAGGAGAATCAGTCACTGAGGTGCATAATAAAGAACAAATCTTTGCATGCCAGCAAAGAATTAACCTGGGTTGTCTAAGCGAGTCCATTTGCATGTAATGATTTGCATCTCATTAAGCATCTTCTGCACTTTCTAGAGGTATTTTTACCACTAGTGAAAAAAAAAAAAATAGTTCCTCCCATCTTTTTAGTGTTATCACTGCTAGACACTCCTGGAAAACACAATATTTTTTTCAAAAAAGGTGGGATTATCAATACTGTTATATTTCTTCCAAAACTTGCTAAATTCTTGTTTCTGTGAACCCTTGAATAGAAGAGGATTCTCTATTTGCTGATGACAAAGCCAAAAAATGAGAGGATTGCCCGCACTTAACCTTCCGAAAGAGAAAATTGATCATTTCAAGCCCTAAAAAACAGGAATAAATTTTTTTTTTTGAAGTGTGGCACTGCAACTCGCTCTAAATCAAAACCAGACACAGCATCATTATTCTGTTCTTGTCAGAAATGCTGAATAACACCCTCCCCAGCCTCAAACCCAGGCTGTCACCTCCAGAAGGATTGCCCTCCTTGGCCACAAATTCCTTCCCCGTTCCGTGGGGCGCCTCCCTCGCAGAGGGGATGCCCTGGAGTGGAGGGGGCAGCACCCATGGATGGTTTGGTCCATGGTTAGCCCAGGATTTGGGAATGAAATGTGCTCCAGAGCACAGGCTGGAGGTGGTTGGGAATTTTCCAAGGCACTTTTTTTTGGCGGGGTGTCACAGAATGGCAATTTGTTGAAACTGAAACCATTCACAAGGGAAGGTCTGTCTGAACAAAGCTCCCAGCTCAGGGGGAAAAGCAAAAGCAGAAAAGTAAGAACACACACACACACAAAAAAAAAAAAAAAAAAAAAAAAAATTAAAAGGGGAACAAAGAGTGATTAGAGAAACTGCCCCTTCCCAATAATCCTGGAGGAAAAGTTCAGGCTGGATGTGAATCTTGCTTTTCTCACTGCAAATGGCATCTTCTGCAGAATGTTTTTGGAATGAAATTAAAAGTCCAAGTGGAATAGAACAACAGAAAGGACATTTGCTCAGTCTGATCTCCAGAAATGAACCATTCCCGGGCTCCTCCAAATGATGATTTTTGACCCATTTCTGAAGCCACGTTTAGTTCTTATTGCCGAGAAGTGCTAAAACACTACATAAAATGGGATTGATTGAAAATACCTGATCCAGCCACGAGGACATGATTAAACAACCAGCACCTGCAGGAAATTTTCTGTCAAACCCATTCTTCAGTGGAAAATTGCTCCTTTTGTAAGCCGCTTTTTCATAAAATCTACCTGATTTTTGGGTTTATTTCTCAAAAACCCAAACATGAGAAACCCAGGTTATTTCATGGCTTTTTGGCACAATGAGAAAGAAGAAACAATTCTCTACCAGAACTTACAAGAGCTGCCTCAAGGATGGATTTCCTGAGCGAGTTACCTTAGAATAAGGTAAAATGGCTTTAAAATAGTGCTGGAGAGGGTTTTCAGTGAGCAGATGCTGCTGCTTCACCTTTTTTATGGGCATAACAGAAAGTTTATGGTTCAGTCACGCCACGCTCACTCTGAGGCAGGGAATTATGACCTGGCTGTCCTTTGCCACTCATTTCAGTGAGATGTTTTCTGTCCCCTGGGGCTCTGCCTTCCCGCCCTGGGAGAGAAGGAAAATAAAAGCAGGCTGAAGTGCACATGCACATGGTAAAATCAGATTTGATGCAAGAGCAGCTCTCATGATAGCCAGGATAATCCCTCATTCTGGTTTTGGTCTGGTGTAGGCTGAACTTTGGTCCTGATATAAGTCAGGATGGGAGGACCCGGGAGTCAAAAGGTTGGTCCTGAAAGGTGGGAAGATGGAGATCTTTGGTGGACATGCAGAAGTGGGATTGCACAGACCATGAAATCTGCTGGGCACCCAGAAAAAAAATAGAATAACCTGACAACTTTGAATTTTCACCGGTTAACCAGCTGTAAGTAGCCACAGCCAGGTCTGGGATGAGTTTAACCCCCGGATCAGCCAAATGGGCTTGAAGCAGTTTTTGATTCCATAGGGAGCACCTGACCCTTGGTGGATGCTGTCACCAAGGTGGTGTTTGAGCAGCTGGATGTTGTCACCCGCATTGTGGCTTTCTCCCTCCTTGTGTCTCACATCCAGAGGAAGGAAAACCAGGAATTGCTATCCCTCTGCAGCCACGTGCAGAAAGAGCAGCAGATTTTAGGGTGTACTTCCTGAAGAAACTCTATCTCCTTTCACCCCAATATTCCTTTTCCCCCTGTTCTTCCCTTACCCTTAGCCAGGAGAAGGAGAAAACAGACAGAAAGAAAAGAAAAGAGAGAAATTTGCTGCCTGGATTGGAAAAGTCATCTTTTCCCAGGAGCAGCGTAATAACATTAATGGAAGGGAGAAGGGGAAAGAGGAAATGTTTCGCTAACGTGGAGAATTTCTGGCCTGGGTTCTTTCTGAGGCCTGTTTGTCAGGGGGAAAAGGAAATTGGTGGCTGGATGAAATATGAGCTGATGCAGCTGCAATGCCTTTAAATACAAGCTTTTTTAGGCACACTGGTGCTTCAGTTTGGGGATATAAGCAGATGCTGAATGCCTTTCCCTACTTCACATGGGGCCTTTGCGTGCTGTGGTTTTAAGGCCAGTGTTCAGGTGATAAAAAAAAAAAATAAAAAAAAATGGAGGGGGAATGAAATGTCATTTTTGGAGAGGCAAAAAATACTTCAGGCTCTTTGGCGTAAGTCATAAAGGGCTTTTTGTGCACAGGCAGTCAGTGCAGTGTCAAGAGAAATCACTTGCACAAGGTGGAGTAACACTATCTGAAATTAAATTCTGGCCTCCATTTACAAGTAACACTTTAGGGTAATAAAAAAAAAAAAAAAAAAAAGCTTTTTCTTCTCAAGAAATTGAGGAGAACTAAGAGATGCCCCCTCCTCTTCTCCGAAAACATTCCCCTGGTGTTCTTGCCATCCATAACATGGCAGCTCCATGCATAGGGTAATTAGCAGAGCTCATCAGCCAGCCCTAACGAGCACGCTTTGTACAGTGGGATGAAACCTGGCTGGAGGCTCGGGGCTGCTCTGCTCTGAAAGTGTTGGAATTGAAAAGGTTTGAACTCTCGTGCTCCGGCTCTCCAGGCTCTTTGAGCCTCACTCCTATTTACACTGAGTTTCCTCAGCATAAAGGGGCCTTCAAGTGGGCATGCAGTGAAGGAATATTTCAAGGCAAGGAGCATGCAGAGCGGGCTCTGGCTCCCCTCCTTGCACCTTCCTTGGAACAAGCCCCTCACTGTTTTCCTACAAGGGGGAAATGCCAGATGTAGCTCCAGTCCGAGGTGGAGGAGAAAGGCTCCGGCTCTCAGCCCTGTTGAGGCTCTTTTGCAGTGCATTGCCACAGCTCCAGGACCTAAATAATTACTTAGGAGGTTTTTTTTTTTTTCCTGAATTTACTTTTTATTCCTGCTCCTGAAGGCCCCGTTTCTTACTCTATTCAAAAGTCATCTCAAATTGGTCGTCCAAGGTGGAAGCTGCGCTGAAATGCTCTGGAGATGTCATTGAAATATAAATAGCAAATAAATGATTAAAAATAGTTTGTCCCCTTGAATGGTTGCTTTAGAATTTAAGGATTATTCTTGACTTAGGAGACCTCCTTGGCTCAGTCCTGGTGGGACATTTAATTTATTTTTAAATGCCAGTCCATGTTCCTCACTCCTAAGGAAATTAAGGCACACTAAAACCATTGCAAAATCTGGCTTTTTGTCCAAAGACAGTCACAGGGTTTTCTGTGACAATATTTATGATCTAAGACTCTCGTCCAGTCCCCCAAAGAAAATGTCTCTTACTATTTATACCTGCTCCTTTGCCAAGCAAAGATCTTTCAGACTATAGAATAATCTCCCAAAAGATGTATTGGAAACCCGGTTTGGCCAGTTCATTGTAGCTTAACTGATTAATTTTAGGTGGTTGTCATTTTTAGAACTAATTATTTTTTACAGAATAGGTCTTCTTTAACCCCCCCAAAGCTTTCAATGCTTTCTTTCCACATTTTCATAATTTCTATTGAAGGGTTTTGCTATAACTCGCCTACTAAAAATATCCCAATATTTCATTTTAATCCAATAACCATTTCAGAATGAACATGAATCTGTTTCAAAGCATGATGAATTTGAAAGGATCTATTTTGACCTCAGAATATTGAAACTCCGAGTAATTGCAAACACAGGTTTTCAACAATCAAGTTTATTTTCTCTGCAGCAAACCCCACCCATGTGCCTGCAGGGAATAGCTGCATTTGCCAAATCCAACTTTTGGTGC
The DNA here is from genome assembly GCF_015832195.1 of Motacilla alba alba. Classification (NCBI taxonomy): domain Eukaryota; kingdom Metazoa; phylum Chordata; class Aves; order Passeriformes; family Motacillidae; genus Motacilla; species Motacilla alba. The sequence continues at coordinate 18,223,665 of NC_052026.1, forward strand.
ACAGAAGAAGTGGGGTATATAAATAGAAAGTGTAAGCTTTTGGATATACAGCGTGGGGTTGTAATTTAAGGCCTCCCAGCCAGTGGCAACAATTGTCCATGTCTTGTGCGGTGTCAATTTTCCCTCTTCTCTTTATTTGGCTCAGCAAGTCGCCTTCTGCAATCCCAGTTTGAAGTTTTGGCTCGTGCCGCCTCCGTCTCCCACCTCACGTGGAGCCGCGGTCGTCGCGGGAAGCTGCAGGATGCTCCCCACTAATCCCATCCTGCAGTCTCCAGGCCCGTGGTTGGGCATGAAACAACAACAAAAAAACCTAAAAAAAATATAAAAAAAAATAAAATTAGGATTTTTTTTTTTTTAAAAAGCTTTCCTGAACGATATCCCGAATTGCACATTATTCCACTCAACAAACAAAAACCCTTCTGTGGCGGGCAGGACACATCATGTACGTAGCAATTTTGACAGCGAGTTCTGAGGCTGAGCTGGCTCTTGAAACAATTTCCCTGTGTACGCAGAGCTGTTCCAGTTCAGAGCAAGCATATGGCAAACACAGAAACTGCACTGCCTGATGCCAGGGCATGACCAAAATCTGCAATAATGTTGTTTACTTTCACCAGCTCTGCGAGGAAGAATGTAGCCTCATGCACTGAAACGACCTCAGAGCAGTCACACTTTTGCTTTGTCAATAATTTACCCAAAAACACTCATTTCCCCCTTGAAACATAAGGATTTGCAGCCGCGGGGACAAACTCTTCTATAGGGAGTCTCCTGGAGAAATTCTAAGGAAAATCTCTCTCTGATGCTGGTGAAAGCGAGAGGCAGCCGACAAGCAAAAATTTTGGAGCACCCTCGGCTTACTCTTATTTTGTTGTCATTTCTGATAAAAATCAGACTATTCTGAAGTCTTTACAGGCACAGCTTCTCCCATGAAATTGGCTCTTCCTGAGCGGTGCCAGGAAGGAACAAATTTCAGCATCTCAGCGCTCGTGGTCTGGCATTGGGAGGCTGAGGGGGTTGGCCACTCCTCTGCAGGAGGCTGCAACACCCGGTGCTCAGGAGGGTTTTCCTCCACACTTCTGTCAGACACTAAAGCTGCCCGAAAGCCGAGGAGCCACGGGACAGGGCAGGCTTTGAAATGCTGGGGAAATAAACAAACTCAACGGGCTGCCTTCGGAAACTCCAGAGCTCGCAGGAAAAACATCCCTCTCCCCAGCCCAAACCAGAGTGCCAACCAGGAGCAGAGTCCTCGTTCCACTTGGGTTTGAAACATCGGGGAAGAAGAGGGGCAGCCTGAAGGGATGGGATCTCCTAAATAAACATCTGTGTTGGGAACAGAAGTCAAGGAATTGGAGGGAATTTTGGCGATTTGTTGAATAGCTCAGATAAATTTGCAGGTAAGATTGCAAAAACTGGTGCCACAAAAGTTCAGGAGATTCCATGGAAATGACAAGGCGTAAAGTGCTTTCCCAGTTGCCTAAAAAGCCCCTGGTCATGCATCCCAAACATCAAAGAGTCTGTGAGGAAAACTCAGCTGAGCTGAGTCCCGCTCCAGGCACTGAGGAACGGGACTCTGCATCTGAGAGCACATCGCTTAAAATCAACATTACCTCTGCTGCAGACAGTGTTTGCACAGGGCTGAAGCAGGAGAACCCATTGGTGGAGCCATAAATATTTATTTATGAAGGGAGAGAACGCCGCTAATTTACTTTTCCTCCCTTTTACGGTTCCTAATTCACAGTGTCCTCTCCCATTTCTGAGTCAGCAGAGCCACCAAAAAAGTAAAAAAAAAGACTGATAAAAATTTGAGAAACCAATAAACACGGTACCCAAATAGAAATGAGATATTTTTCCAGCAGTTAAAACTCAATTACAGTCCAGTCACATGCTCACCCCACTCAATAGCTCATAAAATGGGCAATGAACTCACCAGGTGCTCAAGCATTGGATGGATGAGAGGAGATACCAGGGGATGGAATCCTCCAGGGGCTGAAACCTTTGGGATTTACTACCTGAGGTTCAGCCTGAGCCTTGATAGTCTCTGGGAGGAGGAAGAGCTGTTTTGGACTAAAAAGCCCAGCTGGGGTCTGTCTGGAAAACAGAGCATCCACAAATGTTAGGAGTTAATTCTGACTGAGGAAAAGGGAGATGTCACATGAGCATGGAAACCAGGGAAATCCAAGGGTTTAGCCTCCAGCAGTTCCACATTTAAAAAAAAAAAAACAAACCAAAACAAACAAACAAACAAAAAAAACCCAACCCAAAACACACAAAAAAACCTCCAAAACAAACATAGAAACAAAAACCCAACCAAACAACCAAAAAAAAAACAACCAAAAAACAAAAAACAAAAAACAAAAAACACAAACACAAAAACCGCTCAAAAACCAATGGAAAATAGACATTTACTAATTTGCCTGAAGCAGAATTGATGAATCTTTGCAGCCATTACACTGCTGATGACTCCTTGCAGGAATGTGGGGTATATCCCTGTTTGTGGGCAGAGATATTCACAAGAGCAAAATCCCAAAACTAAGGAAGACACTGAAAACTGCTCTTTTCAAAGACCTTTGGGCCACATTGACAGGTACCATAAGCAAAATCCCAGTAAGCAGGTTTTTCTGGAGGCCCTGGAGCATGGGAGGATCCCCATCCCACCATTCTGCTCCTCTTGGAGGAAACCCAAACACAGAGATTTCCACCCCCAGCCCCCCAAAGGATTGCTCAACGTTTAGTTTTGATTCCTGCATGTGATTCATGCCTGGCTGGGACAGGGCCACTACTAATAACAGAAATGCAGGCATCAGCATGGATCATGGCCCTTCTTTTCCTTTGGGTTTTTTCTTCCTACTTTTCCTTTTTTTTTCTTCCTACTTTTCCTTTTTTTTTTTTTTTTCTTTTTCTGAATACACAGTATTTAAAGCTTTTTTTTTTTTTTTCCTGGAGGTGCACGCTTTTACTGACACCAGGTTCTCTATTTTTTTAGCTCAGACCTCTGGAATAGTGTGTTCCCTTTAGTCAGGTCCTGCATTGCTTTTATTTTTATTTTGGAAAATAGAGGGTTTGCAGCAAAGGGATGTTTCCATCAATTCTAAAAGTTCACGTTTGAAAGCTAAACCACGCTTTGCTCACTTGGGCTTAAGATTAGTTCCTCTGAGTTGATGATTTACTCTTTCAGCTTGTAACCTAAGATCCTTCTATCACCTCTCTGGGTGAGTCCAAGAGGATTTAAACTTTCTCCTCAGCTAAGAAAGCCCCAGTTTTACCAGCAAAAAATATTCTAAAGAACAGGGGATAAAGATGGATCTGATCCATTGCCCAACAAAATATGTTAAGTGAATAAATAACACCAATGAAATTAATAGACTTAGAAGAAAAATGCATCAAAGAAATGTTGTTTCCCCAGCACTGCGTGGTTATGCAGATAAACCTGGGATCACATTCAATCTTTCCAGAAAGGTCAGTGAAATGATTCCCAGTCTCTGCTTTCACATGGCTTTGCAGCTTTTAGTCCAGCTCTGAGGAGAAGCAGAGGTGCTGAAATACAGAAAGATAGGATATCCTCTGTGTGTCACTTTTCCTACTGGAAAGAGGAAATAAAGGAAATCTTGTAAGAAGTCCCATTCTCATGAGTCTTTCAGCTTCTTTATTCACACCAAATGATCCTGACTGGTTCAGATAAGGTTACTTTGGCTATTTACCCATTGTGAAGTAAATTATCAAAACTCTTCAGGCTTGTCCATCATTAACAAAGGTTGGAAAATCCACTCTTTCCCATGCCAGGGTTAAGAAAACAATGTTAAAAATCTATTTCAGGATCTAAGAGATGCACAATTCAGCACCACAAGCTTTCTTGTAAAAAGGTAATAAGCTTCTCTGCAGCTTTTCTACTTATCCATGATTTTGGTGTGGAAGGTGCAGAAGTTACAAGGAAAATTCTTTCACTCAGATATTCTGAAACCTTTACCAACTGAACATCTTTTTCAGGGGTGATTTTTCTCCTTGTTCTGTTTAAGCTGAACCTGGTGGCTGGTGGTTTGTCTCCGATGCACAGATTGTGCTCTTCCTTATGGAGCCATGAATTCCCAGCCTTGCTGGTGAGAAATCCTAGTTCTAGAGGAGGGAATCTCTGCTTGAGGGAAGATAATTCCTCTCATATCCTCCCAGACAGCCTGACCTGTCCCTTCAGCTGCACATAACACCAGGCTGAGCCCCTACACCCACCCTCTTCCCATGCCTTGTCTTAGGGTGTGTCCAAAGAGGGATCACAGGAGGGAGCTGAGCTCCCCCAGAGGCCCATGGAAATACCAGCACAAGATTTGTAGCATCACCTGGTGATTTTTCACTGCTCAACTGTACCTCTGCACTCAGGCACTCTTTGTTTATTGTGTGCCCTTCTAATCCTGGCACTGTCAAAGCCCTCCCCATTAACTCTGCGTTATTGGGATTTATGAGCTGTGCACGGCTAACACAGTGTTATGACAGTTGGGATGAGATTAGGTTGCAGGTCAACCTGCTCCACAGCCTGGAACATTTTCAGGTCTCTTTGGAGCTGAGCATGAGGTTCAGACAGAGGAAATCCCAGAGGAGAAGGAAAGGGAGGAATGTGGTGCTTCTCCATCCTACACTCATGACTCCTCTGATAAATGGCAGCAGAAACCTCCTTCTTAGAAAGCAGAGGTGGAAAAAAAAAAGATATTTGATGAAGGTGGAGGCACAGTGCTCCTTCTCTCCAAACAAGAAGCTCCCAGACCGAGGGAAAACACACTCACACTTTCCAGTTCATGCCTAATTTCAGACATAATTTATGAGATCAAAACACCTTGGTGATCAAAAGTGGGCACTTCTTGTGTGTTTCTCATTTTTTTTCCACTTGACTGAAAACAGCTGGGGAGACATTCAGCCAGACTCTTTTCACACACCAGAAATCCCAGCTACACACAGCAGAAATTTCTCTGAGTTAGAAGCAAAAACCTTCCCTGGTTTGCCAACTCCTGAGCGAATTCTTTTATTTTGCCGAGCAATTATCTCTTTGTTTGTCCAGGGGGGTATCTCATAACTCCCTGCTCACGGAAAGGCACTGACCTCTGAACGAACCAAAAATAGCCCAGCAATAATTCCAACAAGCTGCTCAATATCTGCTTTGAAGGCCCTTCTGGATCCAAGGCATTACAACCCATCCCACCGTGACCAAGAGGAGCAGGACAAGGTGTGGAGCATTTCCCAGCAGGAAAGTCAAGTTTCAGGAAGGATGGCTGAGGGTGCTCCCCCATCAGTCATCCAGATCTGCTCACATCCAGTAAATTGTTCCAATCCAGTTGTGGTTGGGAGACTCTGGATAATTCACTGCAGCCTCCTGCCTGTGGACTCTGCTGTGTGGAGCAGGGCCTTAATTGCTTTTTTTTCTCTTTCTCTTCTTGCTCAAGTGAATTGATTTAGAAACACAATATAAGTTAATGATAAAATCCTTCACCAAACCACTGATGGCTATGTGCTGCCTGGCTAGGACAGACAAATAGCCTATTTAGCCTGGAATTATGCTTCTGCAAGGGCTCAAATGTGTTTAAATTGTGCAATAATAGAGCACAGAGACAAGTGATTCCATGGCAAAAGCCTGTGTATCAAAACCCTTCCAAAGTGCAGCAGAGTGTGGCAGGTGAGATGATGAAAATCACTGGGTTCTCTTCCAAGCTCTAAAGCTGAATTGCTGCACAACCAGCACTGGGCATTTGGCCCCAGTCAATCCCAGTTCCTTCCTCCTTTCTGTCAGCTCCATGCTCCTGCTCTGCTTCCTGCCTCTGAAGAAAAACCTACAGCCTTATTCTTAGCCTGTATTTATTGTCACCCAAATGACACGCCTTTGATACCAGTAATGATTTCAGATGGTCTTGCAATAATGAATCAAAAATAGCTTGACTGGTATTTTGACTGCCATCCAACCTAAATCCTTCTGTCTAATCTTCCCAATCTACCTGCCTTGGGTATATCCCAAGGCACTGAGGGCCAAAATAAAACATAAACTCTCTGTGATGTATTTTTCTCCAGATTTAAAAATTTTTCCCTCAAAGGCAACGCTCTTTTTTTCCGCTTTAATGGGTAAGCAGCCTCATTAGTACCAGGTGATTCATTTAAAGCACAATTACACAGGGAATTCAGCTAATTGATTGGATAACCCTCGATTCCTTTGCAAAAACACAATCCTCCAACCTGAAGTGCTTGGACTTAGTGGTAGTCATGTACCGAGAAGTTTTCTTTGAAAGCAAACGTTTAGGTTAATGGGATCCATATGAAATAAATTCCTAATAACTTTTCCATGGGTGGGCTTATCGAAGTGCTTATCATAACACCAGTCGGGCCATTTCAAAGGAGCTTTCTTCTCCAACTTTCTGAGGACTTTTCTTTCACCCCAGATCTGCAGAAAACTCTGCTAACTCTCCATTGAGAAAATATTTGAGCTCCCTCTCAGGCCGTATTCAAAGGGATTCTCTTCCAGAGGGGTATTTATTAACCCTTTGCTGGCAGGACAAAGTGTTCAATAGAGGTGTGTGGTTCTGGGGAGGGGAAGATCTCTGACCAGGAGGGGTTTGTGGTGCTGCTGTTCTGGGGTCCTGGAGGTCACATTTATGGATGGGGGTTTGGACTAAACTCAGTTCACTTGTCTGGACACTAAAAGAAGAACTCAGGATGAATTTGGGCTCGCTCAAACCCAGGGAAGTAAAATCTGACCTCTGTGGGTTTAATCAGATCCACTATTTCTGTGTTGTTCAGTGCCCCATGGCTCTGATGCAATAAATAAATAAATAAATGTAATGAAAATATCATTCAAAAAAGCCGTTATTTCTAGAGAAATAAATGAGAGCAAACATCCCCTAAAGAAGCTTTGGGATATTTAGGTATCAGAGATCCAGGGCCACCGGCACTGTTTGAGGATAAAATTTTCTATACAGAGCTAGATCATCCTAGAAGCAAGCAGAGAAGCTGTTGCTATAACTATACTTTATCAATTTGTTATATTTTTAAAAAAATTAAATCAATTTACATCTGCCAGAAACACGCTACGGAAACTTAACCCTTCTCTCTTTTTCCTGAATTTTACTAATGTTGATTTTATATTTCCCCCAATATAGCTTCTTTATAGAAAAGCATAAAGGTAAGTTAAAAATAGCTAAACATGGCGATAGAATTTTATATAAATACATTTGTATTGGCAGTTAAAGAGGGATCCAATATCCTGATAATCTCTGGGAAAGAACTGCCAGAATCATGGCAGGTATGAAAATGGCCATGGCCTTCACTGAAGATGGCACAGTAATTCTATTTTCATTCTTTCAGTGTTTAATTAAAACAAAACCATGATCACTCAGCAGAGGAGGGGGACAGCATCCAAAAGCATGATGATATGGGGAAGATTCCTGCTGGGATAACTGCATGGACTGAAAAAAGAGAAACGATGAAAACCCCTCACTGTGGTCATGTTTGGCATTGACCAATGGGGACATTAAAATGATCTACAGATATGTGGGAATAGGTAATCAAAAGTGGTTATTTAAAGTGACCAAAAAAAGAGGAAGAAAGAGAATTGTAATGGTCCAGGCTGAAGGGAAAAACACAGATTATTTTTCAAGCAGAAATTCAGAGACAGACCCACTTGCTTGCAGGAGTTTCCAGTGGTGCACAGAGCTCAGACATTCATGATAAATAAATCATTGTAAACAGAAATCCCAGTGGAGGTTTTGGCACAATTTAACCCAAAGGTCTGTGATTCTTTGATGATTAAAAAACAAAAGGGAAAGAAATTTGAATGATACTTCGAGCCTTGAGTGCAAAATGTGAAAATTAATTTTAAACCATCATTTTATGCTAAAAGGCTCCAGTATTCACTATAAGCCTAGTTTGCAATGTTTAGTCTTGCCCTCAAAGCTTGCACAGTGGGTTTTTAAGCCCTTAATCAGTAGCCCCACACAACCAATGCCTAAAATATCTCCATTTCACTGCTGCAAGTGCTCCCCATCTGCAATATTATCGCAAAGAGGAGCATTTGTGAGCACTGCATCCCCTCACAGCAGGAGGGATAATGGTCTGGCACATCAGGAGCCCTCCAAGGTGGTAAGAGAACTGTGCAGGAGCACAGCATGTTGATGTACGGAGTTTCCAAACATCAATTAATGCCGAAGGGAAGTCAGCTCTGGAAAATCTTGTTCTTGACTGTGGTGGGACAGCTGAAACCCTCATAACTCTGTTAATTAATGTGCTACAGACACCGGGCTCCTCAGAGGGAACGCCAGCTTGGAGGTGGGCATGTCACAGGAAGAGGTTTGGGCTTGCTGGCAGGGAAGGGGGGCAGATGCCCGCAGGGTTCTTGTCAGCACCTAAATTAAATCATGGGAAGCCAAGCCACCTGTGGACATACACGGATGGGGAAAAAAAAATACCAGAGGCTCTACAGCCCTGTCCTTCAGGCCAACAGAGAGAGAAGAAACCCTCTGTTCAATGAGAAGAACCCACTGAAACTCACCATCCTGAAGGACAAAGCCTCTCCAAAAAAAAAAAAAAATTAGAAATTAAAAAATTGGGATTGCAAAAGAGACCGAGTTATCCTGGAATCTGGCCTCTAGGAGGCCTCAGGAGTAACCAGAACTGGGTACAAGCTGTGATCTCTCATGGCTGGGCTGTGAGATTGTTGTGTTAGAGGCTTAAGGGGCTTCAAAAAGCGGGGCTGGAGCGGCAGTGAAAGAGCGAGCGGCGTTTATTGAGCAATAAAAAAAATTACATTTCATGGCTCAGCTGAAGCGCCCTACAGAAGCAAACCCTTACAGTGTGGGGTGTAATAAATGCTGATTCCATAAAGGGGGCTGCTGGAAGGCAGCAGCAGGGCCTATCAGGGTGTAATCAAGCCCCCTGTTAAATTAGCATCGCCCTGCTCTCGCTGCTTTATTGTGTGACGGGAGCGAGCCCGGGGGCTCGGCAGGCTCTGCTTCACCTCCTGCACGGCTGCACTCTGCTTACCCTCTCCCAGGGACAGCTCTCTGAGGCCAAGGGTTAGGTTTCCTCCCAAGGATTAAGCGGGAGGCTCATGTCAACAAGGTGGTCGTGGAGATAGAGACAGAGCAGGAAGGACTCGTGAGGCCAGCGGAGAAAGATCCAACAATTTCAAGGCAGCAGATTAATCCTGATAATGCAGTGTTGGGCCATTCCTTTCCCCCTGGTTGGGTCAAGTTCCCCTAGCAACCACAAAGCCTGTCATTAATAAAATTAAAAAAAACCCCCATCATAATTTCCAACCCCTGTGCCCTTTTCCGAGGTGAAAAGACAAATTGAGTATAAAATGCAAGCATCGCTTTTTGGCCTTTTTAAACCTTTTCTCCCTTTCCCACCTTCCCGCCCATAATTCTGCAGTGCTGTCCTTGCTCCAGTCGCAGCCATCTCGGGAACACACGGAACATATGGACCTGATTGTCCTGTGGAGTGAGGAGGGCACAGGGACCCCATTCCCACTGACCTTTCCCTACCAGGGCTGGGGGACATTCGTGACAGCATCTGCACAGCCCTACCTGGGCTGGGCTGCAGCAGCTTCTCCTGGAACCTCTGTCTGATATTCTGATATTCCAATTATTGTCACAGGCAAAGCTGCCTTCCAGGGTTTCTTTGGAGCTCAAAAAAAAAAAAAACCAAAAAAACAAACAAACAAACAAACAAACAAACAAAAAAAACAAAAAAAAAAAAAAAAGAGACCTTTTTATTCCTAACTGAATTTTTTGGCTAAAATTTGTATTTCTGCTAAGATGATTTAGTTGCTGCTGTTCTGTGAAAAAGGAGTGGTTGGAAACCAAAGGGGACAAAAATATGGATATACCGGAAGATGCTTCGACTTTCAGAAACCAGGAGTAACTGAAGAGGAGTTGTTAAAAATTGGAAAAAGTCTTCAGTTTGGGGGGGTTTATCAGTAAACAAGAACGTTCTGTGGGAATTCAGGGGTTTTCAGCTGCTTGCAAAAATCACTGGAGAACTCCCACACTCCAACCACCTCTTTTTCATTTTCTTCTGGTCATATAACACCAGGTTTCCATTTGCTGGAAATAAATGAGGAAGCCATGGGGCATCCCTGCTCCTTTCATTCACACAAATAATGCCATTAAAGTCCGCAGGAGTTCTCGTATCCAGTGGGCAGGTGCTGACCCCAATTGTTTTAACAGTTCTTTTAGTTCACACCTCATATTCCAGCTAAAAAGCCTTACGGAGCTTGACACAAGGCTTAAAATCACGAGCCTGCCCAATGATGGAATTGGTGTTATGTATTTATGCTGCTTGGGTGACTTGAAAGTGGGGAAAATAATAGAAGAAATCAAGTGTAATGGGTAAACAAATGGCTGAAGTTTGGTGAGTCAGATTTAGACTATCACATACTTCTTGAGAAACCATATTCAGCCCATTTTTTTCTCTCTGTGCCTCAGTTTCCCCACAGAAATTGTAAACTGGGATTTATCAAACTTCACTTTCTCAGCATGCAGTCAGTGGTAAACTTTCAGGTGGTCAAAAGTAGGAGAGGGAACTCGATTTTTCTTCAAATAATTTGAAAATCAGTACTTTTTGGTAAAAGATCTCCTTTTTAACCTATTACCCAACTGCTGTTCAGAGTTGCAATGTGGTGAATGATGTTGCATCCACAAATGCTGAAAATAAAACAGGTGAGTGATGCAAAGTGGGCGAGCTCTGTGCACTCACACAGTCCTATCCACCTCTTCAGAGTGATGTTTACAACAGAACTGTGTTTCTCCTGAAATACTTCTGAAATATTTTAAATTTAGTGGAATTTCTCCAGAGCTTCTAAAAATCTTTTCTTCATTGTAACATACCCCACTGCCAGGAAGTGTTTTGCTCTTCCAGGATGAACTGAAAAAAAAAAAATTGATAAAACCTTTTCCAAAATGCTATTTATTTTCTTCATAGTATGGTTTGGGTTGGAATTAGTGCTTTATTTATATGATATTTATGTGATGCCAGCAGCATATACAGGGCAAGGCAGTCCATTCTAACCATCTTCCTCATGTCTTAAATCTTACAGTAGCCGAGTTAATTGTACTTCAGCTTAGAAAGAAACAAAAGTCTCCTCTAAGTTCAGACTAAACATGAGAAATTGTAACCAGAAGGGAAATTTTAAATTTTTTAAAGTTATGTGGGAAGATATAAACCCAGCAGGTTGGGCTGGAGCGACTCTTTCAGCTCCAGTTTGTTGTGTTTACAGTATTACTCCAGTCCTGTGGAAACTAAAAACTATCATAAATCTCCCCAATGCCCCATATTTTAGGGGCTTGAGTTTTCTTACATTTTCTGCTGGTTTGAAGCCCAACAACAAAGAAGGTTCTTGGTAGGACGAGCTCTAAAATTAAAACTACTCTGACACACCGAGATATACAACCTCACTCTGGAGGTACCAACATTTCGACCACAACTTTAACAAATTTCTTCCCCTCCCTCCAGCCTCTCCTCCATCCCATAATAGCCTCTATGTTTCCAAAGCAGAGCCCCACATCTGTAATATATTATGTGCATAATTTGCACTTAATTACCAACCACATTGATGAAACCGTTGCGCGACAATTAAACCTAATTAGGTTTTTTTTTTTACCATTCCCTCTTTAACTGGGTGTCTTATCAGCTCTCATCTTGCTGGAGACGTTCAGCCCCAAGTGTGAGCACCATTTCTTCCCAATTCCAGGTGAAGGCAAAGCTGGGGATTAACAAATGTGTGTCAGCCCGTGACCCAGTGTGAGGCACTTTGCATTCCCAATTGTTTCCATGTGGGCGTCAGCAAATGTTCATCTCCAAGCTAAAAATAGATGACCAGGCTGCCCCCTCCACGAAATCAGACAGGACTTGTAGGGCTTCCCAGGAGTGGTTATTCAGAGTTAAGTCGTGTAATTCAAAGGGTTCATTGAGTTTTCAGCGATAATTTGAAGATATTGTTTTCCTCAAGCGCAGAATTTTAGCTGCTATTAAAAGAAAGTCACAATTATACAAATTTTAGCTAATGATGGAAATGAAGAAGCCTAATGAGATGTACAAACACTGAGATAGTGATAGCTGCATTTAAAGAGTTACTATTTTTCCCCAGAATTGTTGTATTTGAGATATTTCTATATTGATGGATTTGAGGGGATGGATTCTTTTTCTCTAGAGAAAGCAACACCAAAATATTTGATACCCTGAAAGTGTTGTTTCAGTGTCAGATACTGTGGGCAGACCTTTGAGTTGATCTTTGCACCAAATAACAAAATGAAATAATACTTTATTGTAGTTTATATTTATTTATTATAGTTTTACTGGGGCTGAGTTTGGGGAAAATTATAAATGAAAGGAAAAGATAAAATAGATTCTCAAACTTGCAGTTCACTCTCTTTTAAAAGAAAACAAGCTAAAAATGATTCATGTTCACTGTTGAATTTCAGTGCTGTTAATGGAATTTTTGTAAATAAATTCTCCCAAATTCACTGATATTTGAATTTTCCCCTGCTCCTCTGAGTATTGTTTTCCTCACAGTTATAGACTTACTCAATTCTTATCCAAATTACATCTTTACCTAATATTCCCTGTACTTTCCTTATTAGTGAGAACTTTTAAAATATTTAATTCACATACTGAAAAAAAGTTATTTGTATGCCTGAATATTGCAGTATGATAAAGACGAAATATATATGTCATATATATAAAATAATGTGGCAGTGGCACAGGCTGGACTCTTAATTTTGAATTTAACTGTGTCCTCTCTTTCTCAGGTGGGAGCACTCAATTTTTTCTTCTATTAAATTTCTTAAGAAATATTTATATTTGGGTGGGGGATTAAGTTAATTCTGCTACAAGTGAAAGGTTTCATATATGCAGAGAAAGAATTTCTGATTTTTTTTCCAATAGAATTTAACCAATTGTTTAAAAATTCTGCTTCTTTGGCAGAGAAAATCATTGCAGTATTTTGGTTATTGTCTGATCCACCAGTGATTGGAGTCTGTTGAATAAATTCACAGGACAATGCTTTTGGCAGATTTTTACAGTCTTTTCATAAATTATTTGACTCAAATGATTTTCATCTCTTTCCCAGCTGATAGTATTGCTTTGGGAATTTGCCCATCCATTCCAGAGGAGAAAAGATTCCTGTGAAATCTTTCAAATAATCATCTCAAGCAAGAAATATTTTCCTTCAATCTGGTGTCTGCAGAACCCGTAAGGAAAGCTCAGCGTTCACACACAGCACCTCAAACAAATTAAATTTTCATTTTGCTCTAATTTTGCCTGTAATTTTTTGCACTAATGATTTATAAATTATAAAAACAGCAGCAGGATTTAGCTGCAAACATGCCCTGGATGCTTGGAAAGCCAAACTTTCCCCTTGGACACCCACCCAGAGCACCTCTCAGCGGGGTCTGCATGAGGGGAGTGGTGTGGGGTGGGGGCAAACATTTCTGTTTGGGGGCAAACATTTCTTTCTGGGGGCAAAACCATTTCTTTTCAAGCAGCAGGAGAGTTCCAGCCCCTGCCATGGGTAACAGGGAGCCTCCCTCCAGTTTCCCAGTGATTCCTTCAGCGAGTGTGAAATGCTGGAAAGCGCAGCCCCGATGCCTTTATGAATGGACTGTTTGTCTCCCTCTCCCCTGCCAGCCCTTTTTAATTTTTTTTAATTATTTATTTTCCCCTTCCTTTTTCACCCCACGCTTGTCCAGTGGCCCAAAGCAGCTTAGCAGATATGGCAGCTCCAGGAATTATGGAAACGTGGATGTGGCTCTGCTGATTTGTACCCAGCGTGCCAAAGTTTTGTCAAGTTGGGGTTTTTTCACTACAAAATTTCTTCTTTTTGAGAAGGTGCAGGACAAGGAACTGATTTTTTTTTTTTTTCTTCAAGATGTGACTCTGGGCACCTGACGTGCTCAAAATAACTGCTCAAATTTAAACACACACTGTGCCTAATATAACCCAGATCTAAAATCTTTCTCCAACACTGCTGTCGAGGTCTGGATCCAGGGATAATTCCTGCAGGTGGAATTCATCTCTGAAATAAATCCGTATCTGGGAGACAACCAGGATCAGGCTGTTTGAGTTCCCTCCTTCGTGCCACCTTCCAAAAGGACAAAATCCATCTTTTGTGCACTCTGGGAGAGGGGAGTTTAAAAAATGCTGGAGTTTTGTTTAATTAGGTGGCCTCGCAGTTCATTTGCTGGCAAATCACCCAAACTGCTTCCAGGGCTGATGTTAAAATCTGTTTCCATATTTTCTTGTGGGGGGAAAAAAGAAAAAAAAGAGGGGGAAAAAAGGTTATCCTTCACCCTTTCCAGCAAGCCAGGAAAGCTTGAAACCTGAAATAGTGGCTTAATGCCCAGACAGAGAGGAACTGAAATAAATACGAGCAAGGTTAAGAATTTTCGTAATTGAGAGCACCTGCTCCAATTTTATATGTAGGGTTGCTAAAAATTCCTTCATTACAGTGCAGGAGCTCAGTGAAATTTTTGGTGCTGAGAAACTCAAAGGAGTCCTTAGGATTTCTCCATGGAAAGGTTTTCCCTACTGTTTTCCAAGGGAATTTTGTGTGCCCAAAGGGAGCTGCAGGTGAAGCTGCAGGGCCAGGTGCAGGTGGCGTAACTCAGCCTGGCTGTGGATGAGTGACAGGGCAGGGATGTGAAAAGAAATCAACTGGCAAATCCTCTCTACTTGGAAAGTTTCAAGCAAAAAATGTAAATTTCTGCTGCTTTTCCCAGGGAGCTGCACATCTCCTGGGTGTATCAGCCCTTTGTACCTGCTCAATCACCCTCTCAAGAAAAACGTGCCAGGGAAGCGAATTATGACCTTAATTTATGATGCACCAAATATCTGTGGGAGAATTTTTTTTGATGGGAGAAGGACAAAAGCAAGAAGGGATTCAGAAATGGGAATGGGGTCTTGTGAAGCTGTTGTAGCTGGAAAAGGCACACACCAGGCTGGGTCTTGGGTATTAAATGAGAAATTTTAAGCCAATTTCTTGGCAAAATGAATCATTTCAATTTAAACGCACTAATATTAAGCCATTAGCCGGAGACTTTGAGACAGCACCATTCTTTTGGCTTTTGTCTGAGGGTGAAACAATTAGGGACTAATCCTTTAAACTGTATTATTTTTGGAGTTGAGGTTGATTATTCCCAGACCACTCAAACCTTCTAGCGCTGCTGTCAGAGTTGAGACCTCCAGAGGCCTTTTGCTGCAGTTGTGATGATCCAAGGACACACAACTTGTCTAAGAAAAGGAGCAGCCTCTCTCACAACCCCACTTTCAGCTACAATCTCTTTATTTTTACACGGCCTCATGACAAAAGAGGAGGTCTTTGATGTTGGAAGTTTAATCTCAGTGTTGACAATGAGTCTCTCAGTAGCCCTGGTTAAATTTTTTGTTTTATTGCACCTTGCTTTCCCCAAACAGATGATGATTCCTCTGTTAATGGTCTGAAAATAATATTCACAATAAACTTTTCAACCAGGTCAGAGCCTTCAGATGACAGAAGTGCTTTAGGAAGTGCTGTTTGAGTTTTAATAAAAATTATTAAAGGTAAGGAAAGAGCAGCGTGCTGGAGATGGCAAACAGATCCCAGGGAACTGCCATGTTTTGCTCAAAATTCCTCCCCAGCTGCAACCAGAGTAATTTTGTTCTGGGCTGGTGCCTCCTGAGGGGGTTTTCACAGTTTGACCCCCCAGTGATTTGTCACAAGTCCATAATCCTGGCATGGGATACTGTGCTCGGGATGGCAAACTTGGCTTGTATGTGCTGAAAAGTGGGAGAGGAATTTGGGAGGCTCAAAGACCTGCTCCTTGGGGTGAGAAATGGCCCCTCAATTCAGGTTTTGCTTGGTTTTATATTTTTTTTTCCCAAATGTGAAGCCCAACCTCAAACTGCAGGTGAGAGGGAAGGCTGATAACTTAAGGGAGCTGACAAGAAATGTGAGAGTGACAATTTATGGTCTGGAGGGACAGGACAAGGCAGGATAGCTTCAAACTGACAAAGGACAGGGTTAGATGGGATATTAGAAATAAATTCTTCCCTGTAAGGGTGGGCAGGCCCTGTCACAGGGTGCCCAGAGCAGCTGTGGCTGCCCCTGGATCCCTGGCAGTGCCCAAGGCCAGGCTGGACAGGGCTTGGAGCAGCCTGGGACAGTGGAAGGTGTCCCTGGCCATGGCAGGGGATGGGATGAGCTTTAAGGTCCCTTCCCACCCAAACCATTCCATGATTCCATGATTGCAGTGGAAGCAAGGCTCCAGCAATGCCACCACGGTGCAAGGCTGTGCTGAGCCAGAGGGATGTGACCAGCATCAGGAAAAGAGGGAAATTAAAATGTTCATCAGAATTTTATCTGGTGGATGTTCATTTAACACAGGGCATGACTTTGGCTGAATGTGGTCTAAATCCAGGGAAAATCCAACACTGGGAATTGGTCATTACTCTTGTGAATAATGGTATTTTCAGAAAGATTGCCTTGACAATAAACTCTATCTCCCTGGAATAACCCTGTCCCAGTGTTACTAGATGTCCTTTATTAATTGTCACTTTTTTCAGGCCCTGCAGGGGCACCTTAGGTTCACCAACCAGCAAACCACAGTTTTCTGTCCTCATTTTTGTGCCAGATCTAAAACCCCACAGTCACGGCCCATGAAGCAGAGATCCAGTATAAACTGGGAAACGAGACAGGAATGCTGCAGTGAATCCACAGCTGACCCAGAGCCAGGATCTGTGGTTTGAAGGGATCTGCAGGGTGGAGAGGCAGCAGTGAGCTGCCACCCGTAGGAAATCCTCCCCAAGAGGCCGAGGATGGGCACAAACATGGGTGGAAAACAGGTGAATCCTCCTGCATCAGCTGCTGCATTGAGATGTTTCCCAAGGGCTGGCACAGCCTGAGCCTGGGAGCTGGCAGGGATTTTTGCTTCACTGGGAGAGAAGTAACATTCTTGAACTCACAGAAATTACCCCATTTTACTAGGGGATAAATCTAATCAGATTGTATCCAAATGGACTATCTGTCAATTTTACCCACACATGTATCTCATTTTCTTAATACCTAAGCTGCTTAGAAGCTTTAGTGTATTTATTTTCCTTTCACCCCTGCACTGAGGAGATGCACTGTCCCTATTTTACAGCTGGGGAAGTTGCTCACAGGAAGATTTAAGTGCAGGAATTCACAGCAGTCACTGAGTAGAACGGAATTCAGCGTGGCTGCAGAACCCACCTGCCACTCTGGGTAAATACTCAGTCAAGGAGCTCTGTGGTATTACCTGTGCTAATTCCTGGAAAACAGGGCTAATTGCACCCACTCACACTCCCTGCAGGGTAGAAATGGGCTCAGGGAGTCAGGCAGGGCAGGCTGGAGCAATCCCAGGAGCTGATCTGTGTCCTGGAGGCTGGTGGTGGCAATCCCATGGGAAGGGCTCACCCACCAAGAGCACTGAATTGTGCCATGGGATCTGGATACAAGGTGGAGGGAACTAAAGGTACACTAAAATCTCTGTTTTCTCAATTCTCTACCCTTCTTTTCCCTGGAACTGTGTAAGAAGGATCTACCAGTCCAGGCCAAATTATCAGCCCTCCTGTCCCCTCCTGTCTCCCAGTCAATCACTCCAGCTCACTGAATTCCCTGTTTTGTTTTGTTTTTTTCTCAGAGACTTGAACAGAACCTTTGAGAGGAGCAAGGACACAGTGATAAATCAGAGCAGCAGCACGTGCACGAGCGTGGCACCGCAGCAGAGATCATTCCTTGAGTCCCAAGTCATAATTAACTCCCTGAAGGACAGAAACCTGACAGGAAATCCAAAATCTCTTTGCAATCCACTAAATATTGCAGGAATGAATGGCTGGCACGGGGGAAGGAATGTTGGCTGGAAGTGAAGCCTTTTGGTTTGAGCTTTTCCTGGGCTGAGTTTATTTAGCATACAGCTCGGAGGCACTTGCTGGTTCATATCTGGGAATGGAAGTTCCATGGCTGAGCTGGGAGATGGAAGGGTGGCAGCTCAGTCTGCTGATACCTGGAGTTAATTCTGCACCTGCACAGGGCCTCGGGTGGTGTTTGAAACATTGGAAGGGTTTAACTGTGGGTTTATGTGGAACAGTTCAAAACGGGGCTGCCCCGTGGGTCTTTGTACTCAGACCGTGACGTCTGAGGTGTGAGTCCCTCTGGCTTTTTCTTTTTCCATGGGTGAAATAGAAGCAAAAACATAAAAAAAAAATAAAAATCTGAACCCTTCACCTGTCAAACCAAAAAAATTCCACTGCATTTCAGATCCAGTTTCCCTCAAGGGTAGGGTGAGAGAAAGAAAAGACATCAGATGTCATGTAACTGCTACCAGATGATGTTCATGAGGGTCACAGTGAGGATCCCATATGAAATAAACAGAATATAAATTACAAGTCTCAGTGAAATGATGCAGCTTCACAACAGCTGCTCGTTGGCCCCTTCCTCAAGAGCTCTGGCTTTGCCAAGCTTGGAATTGCAGCCTTGGGGTGAGAGCTCCCATCCTCAGACGTGCTGGAGAGCATCACTCTGGGCCAGCTCACCTCTGCTGCTCCATGGCCAGGCAGCACCAGCCCTCCGTGCTCCTTCCCATGGCAGAGCAGCAGAGCTGAAGGAGCAGAGGGCTGGATTTTAGGGGGCATTCCCGAGGAGCCCTCGGTGTTGAAACTGCAGGTGATGAGTTTCCAATCAGATAAGGCGATGGTAATTCCAGATGACCCTGCCATCAGCTGCGGGAATCGCCAGGCGGGGAATGTAGGGCTTGGGTTTCACTCAGAGCCTGGACACATTTATAACATTTCACTAAATGAATAGGGAGTACTGTGACCCAGCTGGGAAATTTATGGGCTTGGTTGTGGCTCTGACAGGACTTTGGAGTGAGATATCATGGGCGTCGGGGGTGGAGGCTCATCTCAGCCTGAAATTGGGGTGGGGGTAGGGGTGAGAAGCAGAGATAAAGCAGCTGTTGAAAAGCTTAAGCTCTGTGTCTCTGGCTAAAAGCAGCTTGAGAACATGCTCACTGAGGTGTCAACCCTCTACCAAGTGCCCAGGAGGTGAAAAATATCCCAAGTGAAGGACAAACCAAGTCCCATGTTGGGGGTTGCAGGAGCTCGGTCATAAAATGTGCAGATTCACAGGAGGAGGGAGAGGAGGAATAGTTCCATGGGAGGAGGAGAGGTCATTCCTGACAATGTGCAGCTCCACGAAGCTGGAGTTGTGCTACACAGGGATGTTTCACTCCACTGTCTGTGGTCACTCAACCCCTTTTCTCTCAGGGTTGGACTGGGGGATTTATAGCACGTTTTGGATGTTCAACAGCATCCGTTGCACAGCCTAAACTGAACTCCTCGAGAAGTGGAAGCTAATCTTTGCCTAAGCTACATACAATGATCTGCTGTGACCTTCCTGGCTGATGCTTACAAAAGCCTTCCTTAGAAGCTGAGGGTGAAAAGCAGGGTTGAAAGATTTACTGGGACATTTACAAGTGTGATAACATTTTTCAGCCTGTTTGGTTTTATGATAAATCATTTTTTATTGCCCCAGAAAACCTGGAAGATGGTGACCAGAAGTCGAATATTTTTGGCTTTGTCATTGGAAAATCAGACCCAAAGTGTTTCAGCTATGAATGGAAGGAAATTTAAAGCACAGAACAATCTGAGGTAACCAGGCAAAACACTTGCTCTGGCTGTCCAAAAACAACCAAAAAATGCCTAGAAATAAACAAAAGATGTATTTTGTAGGCCACTGAGAAGGCCTTTATTTTTTTTCCCTTTTGATATTGAAGAATTTTTTTGAATTTTTTCCAAAGAAAGTAGTGAGCTTGAAAAATGGTGGTGGGGAGGGGTCCATTAAAAATATGAATGTTTGGAACAAAGCCAAGTGGTCATGATTTGTTTTATTTGAAAAATGTCAACCAGCTGTACCTATGAAACTGAAAACCAGGTAAAAATTGCCCCAGTCTCTGGGGTTTTTTTTTTTTGAAACTGAAAAGTCAACCAAGGTTCATCAGAATGGTTTGTGACCTTCCAACTGAGTGTCCTAGGCTTGCTGGAAACTGGACCTGGCTAACAGGATTGCTGGAAATAATGTGGACTCAGCTAAGTTTCACTTTCATTTTTGTGCACAAACCCAAGTTATGGGGTGTTTATACCAAAAGTAAACTGAGATTTACACACAATTTTTACATATTCATTGGTACCAACAAACTGAGCTGCACAGAAATGAATGTGGGGTTGCAGTGAAGTAATCACTTTTGGCATTGGCATGATTGGAAACTGGATCTTATCCTGAATATCCACCAGCAAATCCTGTGACTCCTGAAGTGCTATTATAAATAACCAATGGTTTAAAGCAATTATCTCATTTTTAATTATTCTAAACCTCCCAAATGAGGAGAATCTGATCAATTTATCTCTGTGAACAGTAATTCTTTGTTGAAAGCCAGCATTGCTTGAGTTTCTTTCAAGTTCAGATTAAGAAGAAAAGGGTTTGTCAACCAGAAAACTCCTTGGGTGTCACCTTCTGCTCCATGTTAACACCATCCCTAGTGGTTAAATCCTGATCCATGAGCAGGGCTCATACACCTAAAGCAATGGGAATTAGGGACACAAAACCAGCTGAATAATAAAATGAAAGCCATTTTCAGTCTCCATGCAGCTGAAGCTCTGTGCAGGTCTTTTTCCAGTGCTCATAATCCCACAATTCTAATTTGAGCAGTGAGCTCCCAAACCTGTTTGGTTTCAGGACCCCCCTTTGGAGAGTTCATCTGCAGCAGGAAAAAGTGGTTGGTGTTCTGGATACAGAGTGAACCAAAATCAAAGGCTCCAGGTCTGTTTTTCCAGGGCAATCTACACCTATGCAGTAGCTTCCCTGGAATCTGAACCATCTCCTGCAGCACACAGCGCTGAACCCCTGCCAGGAATGATAAACACATCCCATTTTTCTTTCCTTATCTGTTTGCACTTTGTTAATATCTCCTCTCAACCCCTTCCACTCACTTCCAGTGGCTCTTATCAACAGCCAGCAAAGAAATCCTTCCCAGCCAATGTCTGGAGCTTTTGTGTGGGAAATTTTCTCACCCGTGCACATAAGATGTGATTTACACGAGTTGTGATATGGGGGTTCATTAGGGAATTAATTAAGATCAATCACATAACAGGTAAAATATAGGGATGGAAGATGACACAACCTCTCAGACCTCTGATTACATGAGACACCAAAATATATTGCCACAGAAATCATGGAAAACATTCCTTTGCCTTGCTGAGAGGAGTTTAACATTGAAAGCCTCATAGTAGTGTTTGTTGGAACACTGCTGTTCATTGCTAAACATTAAAAACAAAAAATCGAGAGGGAGAAGCTAGCTTGCCTTAGGTTATTAATTTTAAGTTCCAAATCAATTTATTTTGGTTTTTTTTTTATTACATTATATATAAAACACCATAAAAGAAAAAAAAAATGAATGTATTCTTTTGTATGTCTAAGCAAATTGGAAAGCTCTTGGGTAATCTACAGAAATAAATTTAAACGAGTAAACCTTTTTTACTTAATCGTCTATACTTCATGTTCTGTGTGGAGGGAGGGAATTTGCCATCAGTACTTCTTTACTCAGTGTTTAATTAACGTGATGAATGCTGCACAGTTTGGAGCATGATAGGTTCCCAAGCTTAAGGCAAACCATGAAGCAGATACATCACTAACAGTACAATATATGAATTAATATAGATTTTTAATGCTAGAGATGCCATGGTGCTCAGGTGGGAATTGGAACCTTTTAAAGCAGTACACTCCAGATAGAAACCCAGCTCAATAATGTTTGCTCCAAACGTGGGAGTTGCTGAGGGAGAAGCCAATATTGCATTCCTCAGGTCTAGGGCAGAAAAAGTGGAGGAGTTAAGATGAAGTGCAGATTTGCTCCTAATCAAATCCAGAGGACGTGCTGCAGACCTTATTCAGGAGAGATCCTGCAGCATGAACATGACAGGCAGGCGAAATTGTGGATTTGATCATTTAAAAACCTGTGGATTCCTGGGGTTTTGGCTACATTAAAGGCTCTGAGGAAAGACACGCTGAAAATTGCTGAGGGGTGTTACCAAAGCCAGTTGCCAAAGGCTTAGTCTGTTCAGTAATCCAGGGAGCAGCTGGTTGAGCTAACTCCCAGTTAATTACCTCTCCATTTCTGCAATCACTCCGTGGTTTGTTTAGGGCAAGGTGGACTGGAGGGTTTGGTGCTCAAATCGTTCAATTTATTCGTTTGCTGTAGAAAATAAAAGTTGGGAAATAAAGACCTCATTATTGTACATATTTTTTCGTTTAATTCGTTATGGGCATGTTACAAACTGGCTTTGTAATTTGGGTAATCATGCACAAATGTTGGGGTTTGCTGCAGCATTTTCAGATCAAATGCTTGCTGGACTGGAGCTGGCAAGCAGTGCTGGGGCAAACCCAGCTCGCTGAGGGTGTAGAGGTGATTGACTAAATGCCCTCATAAATCTTCCAGAGCCAGATCCTGATGTCTTTTCATGCTCTTCAATGCCCAGGATATGAAAAGCACTTTTCTGGATGGAGTGTGGGGATCAAAGCTCTGCATGCAATCATTTATCTGAGGGGGAAAAGGAAGGAATGGAACATCTTCCTGCCATTTAATGGGGTCACTGGAGAACTGTTTCCTACGATGAAGGACCTCAAGTCCTTTGTGCCATCTGCTTTATTTATATACTCTATTGCAGGTCAGGTAAACATCACAGTCAATCCTAACTTCCACTGTTCAGTTTAATCCCTGCTGATTATCCTAAATAATTGTGTTTTTCCTTTGTCATTTCTGACATAACTCCAAGTTACAAGCCCCTGCAATGCCAGCCTTTTTTAAACTCTGCAGCACATCTAAAATCAGCATTTAAAGAAACGTTTCAGTTGTAAAGTCAAGCTCCGAGAAGACGAAGAGGTGCTTGGATCCAGAACACCCAAGCAACCTTAAACTGTCCCATTCTATAAAGCCTTCAGACATCTGATTGCTCCAAGTTCATGCCCCTTCCAACTACTGTGAAAAAAGAGGTGAGACCTGCAAAAATGAATCCATTCTGAGGCACAGCCTGGAATCATTCCCACTGTATTTTCCATCCAAGGCTTTGAATGAAGTAGGGAGTTCTATGGAAAAAAACCCAGCGCGATCAACATTTTCTTGTGTGGAACCACAGCAGCCCCAGCAACCAGGGAGAGCAGATGGAAGAGGGATTTCCCCTCAATTTTGACAACTTATTGTGTGAATTAGCTCACTCTTCTCTCAGAAATGATCTTGAAAGGCTGACAATAATCTATTTTGACTTAGTGATGAGGAGTTGTGATGGAAGACTGCAGGGTCTCTTGAAAATCTGATATTCCACTGAGAATGTTTTCTAGTCTACACTGAGAGCTAAAGACCAAATTTAATATCTGTTCTGAGATTCAGACCCCCTTGTCCAAATCTTCAGATGCTCCTCCAGCCCCTGATTTTGCATCCCTCATTTTAGTTCTAAGTGTAAAACCAATCAGAAAACACACACTCCCCAAAAAAAACCTCTTTGCTTTTTCTGTGAGGTTCTAAATTACTTTTTCTTCTCACTGTGGTGGTGGGGAGGTCTTCAGGAGCTTTTCCAGTGCCGGATTTGACATCTGTTTTCTGAGGGATTGACTGGAGTAGTCTGCCCAAGGAATGATCCAGCTGGCTGAGTATTCCTAGGTGCTGGATTATAATGCAACAGGCAGGAAAGACATACTTGTGGGTATGGCCGAAAATGCCATCTAACGTGAAGTATTCCAATGTCACTTTGTTTAGGAAACCAAGCAGCTTCTTGTAAGTAAGATGACTATTTCACTTTTTTTTCCCTGTATTCTCCGTAATTCTCCCCAACTCCCCAAAGAGAACAAAAATGCGTAAAACACAGTGAGATAATTTTCATGTTGCATCAAGCTGTAATCCCTGATAATTCCAGGCTAGAGCTGTGGAAGAAATGACCAAACTTGGTTCACTTTTTGTTGTGAAATTTTTAAAAAGTAGCTTTCCAGATGACTTTCCTATTGCTGTACTTGCTGTGCCTGAAATGGTTTTGGCTTTCACAGCCTGGGTAGGCTCAACGTGGCCACGAGGGATTTGGAAGACCTCACAGGGAAGACCTCCTACAATCTGCAGTGGATGCTGTCTCCCCTCAGTTAGAAAATTTAGCTCCAAGGACATATTACCTCAGGATCCCAGGAAGGGATCTGCTCTTGGAAGGGTCTTTTTTCCTTGAGCGCTCCCAAGACCTTGACCACCCTTCTGCCAAACGTCTTCATGGCAGAATTCTGTTCCCTCCAATATCCTCTCCACATCCGAGGTTGTTTCCATCCAGAGCAGGGCCAGTTGTTTCCGAAGTTCTTTATGGAGAAATCCTTAATTATTTCTCTTTATTCAGATTTATTTTTTTTAAAGTGCACGGCTGAAGCCATCTAGAGAAATGTCAGAACCCCAAGTGGAGCACAGCTCTGGTGTTACTACATTGTTCCAGTGAAAAACCCGACCCATGAAGCGGGTTGACCAGCTTCCAGTTGATTAAAGATGTTCTCCAGAAGAATGGTCTAATTCAGAGTTGACAAAGGCAACTGTGGAAACTATGTCTGCTTCCAATAAAACTCCCTGCCTCCCTGCCAGGCACAGAGGGAAAAACCTGCCTTCAAACTCCTGGCCACGAACTTGCTTCATGTTTTAGCAGTGCCGCTCCTTGGCCCTGCAAAATCGCTAAGGAATGACCAGAATATCCCCTGCATCCAAAACCAGGATGTTCCTTGATAAATTTGCTTGTCTTTTCCCCATCCCAGTGGCAGGTCTGAACTGGGCTGCAGGCTGCCTCTCTTCTTTAGGCCAGCCCAGCAAGGTCCCAAGCACAAACTGGGATGCAATTTGGTGGTAAGAGATAAATAATTCCCTCTGTGGCCATGCCTGATTGCACGAGGTGCTGTCCCAACTTTGGAGAAATGCTTTGGGGTGAAGGTGGCACATTGGGGTTGGTTTTGCTCTCGCTGACAGTGCTGAAGATACTGCTTTTCCTGCAGCGCAGTGCAATGTGCTGGGTTCATTTCTCGTGTGTTCCGTGCCCGTGTCTGGGATTCATTGGCTGCACTGCAACGTGATTTTTGTAATCCCGCTCCAGCAGTGACTCTCTGACATGCAGTTCAAACCCTCAGCTCGTCCCAGACCATACTTTTATTACAGTGAGGAGATCTGCGTATAGCTTCAGACTGCTGCAAATTTCCAAGGGCCGCGTCCCAACGAGTATCACTTTCCAATTTCATTCCCCTCAAGAAATTCTGTCAACAGCTTCTCCCAATTCCATTAATCTTGTGTTTTACCATCTTAAAGCCTCCCATTCTCTCAACCCCCTTAAAGATGTGACCAGTGTTTCTCCTTGAGTGCTGACAATTACTTTCTCATTCTTGTGTGGAGCTGCTCTCCCTGCTAAGAACCACATGCAGTTTTCAATAATACCTATTCATCAGTAATGTATGGAGTGAGCCAGGTCTGGATTTCCACACTGAGGTACTGATGTGTTTTACATACCTTTCCTTACTCAAAAGGGATTTTCTGTCTCTGAACGCTTAATATGAGAAGCATTTTTCAAATTCTTTGACAGAATGCTTTTAACATATCAGCAGGGTTAATAAATCTTTCCCATTTGTTCTGTTCACTTTTATTCATAGTGAAGTATTGATCAGAAACAAGCGGGGATTGTGAGGACAGTTCTCAAATCAAAGTGATATATGGTGCTACCAGGACACTGATACAAATGGTTTGGTCTGGAGCTGTGCTCCTTTAGCCCCAAGGATTTTCCCCCAGCAGCAGGAAAATCCAGAAAGGGATCATTCAACCACCCCAGACCACCAACCTGTCAGAGCTCTCTGCATTAAGTTTTCAGATTACTTTTTCTTCATCCCTTTTTCACTGTGCTGCACTGGAATAACACAAGCATTTTATCTCTCCAAAATGCAAACAAATGGTGGGGTCCAAGTGAGTGAAATCAGGGATGGGGTGGCATAGACTACAATAATATTGAAATTAATATTTCACCTTCTGTCCATGCCTCAAATCTGGAATATCCAGGGGGTTTCCCTTCATTGATTTGATTATCTCTGGGGCTGCCTCTGTGTGTGTGCATTCTTTAGAGGTACCTTATGCTGTGCAACAAACTACTCAGTTAAAGCCAAGGGACAATTGGAAAGGTAAAAGTTATTTCATCCTAATTAGAAACATAGAGTCATTAAACTAGGAAAAGACTTCTAAGATCGTTGAGCACTTCAGCTTTGATAAAACACAAGGCAGGTATACTATCCAACAAATATGGAAAAAACCCAGACATTTCTCATGGAGAAAGTCTCAATACCTCCACTCCTTTCATGAAGATGGGATGGAAGGATTGGAGATCCATGATGGGAAGGGACAAGATGCTGCTCTGAGAGGAGGAATTCAATCCTAATGTCAGAAATTCTCAGAGACATCTTGGGTTTTGGATAATCTTCTTAGATGCTGATAAAACATCTCTCTTTTAGGGCTTTTAAGACAGCCAGTGGCACAGGGGATTATCCTGAATAAGCAAACAAATTGCCTTGATGACCTAATCCATTTTCCATTTTGAGTTTTCACAAGTCTGTAGTTCTGTGAATGTTTTTCTCTGTTGGTCTTCGTATGAAAAAGCTTCTCAACACATCATTGGCTTTTTTTGTTTTTTGTTTTTCCCTTTTCTTTTTGGTCTGGTCCTTGGAATTCCTGTTTAAAATTTTGGTGACACGTTGTGCTTTCTGTCAGCCTTGGCAAGGAGGCAGGAATGGTGCATGTGATCCACTGAGGAGAACAGCATGTCAAAAAGCATGGTGGCACGACAAGAGCCAGCGAGGTTGGGAATTGGGCTTCTATTTTTAGTGGCCAAAGATTGTTCCGAGGTTAAAGGAACACACAATTCTGGGGGAAGGTGGAGGGAATATTTGCCTTCCCTGGAGGGAATCCAAGAGGATTGCAGAGTAAGAGGTCAGAGGAGCAAGGGGAGGGGAGGGCTGTCTGTGACACAGCTGTTTTGGGAAACAAAAAAGGGGAAAAAAAAAGGAGTTGGATGGTAATTCCTGGTGAAGCATTTTTCAGAGCGGTGGAGTCAATGAAGCACAGTCATATTTAAGGCATCAGACCACCTACATCTTAACAGATCCACAAATCGACGTTAATTATGCCATTTATGTTTAAAAAGAACTTTAAATTCAGCTGGAAAAATAGAATGGATGCTGAAGCGTTGCCTTAACTTGTTCCAGCCAACTTTCTGAAGCAGGATCTGATACATTTGCTGGAGAAAAGAGCAGAAAGGACAAAACCTTTTAGGGAAGAAATATCTCAGGCAATTCTTCCTTTCAAGAGGTTCTGACCAACACTGGAAGGCCTCAGGTTGTAGCACTGACAAATTCTTGTACACAAAAAGGGAAAGATCAGTTTATTTATTATTTTGTCAGAAAAAAATAACATTTGGGCACTGTAGGACCCTTTTGGGGATGAAAATTACTGAAGCAGTAAGATCTACCCACTGTAAATTAGCGATGCCTAAAATGGAAAAAATAGTGGGATTTTAAATGTTTAATTCACTTGCAAATTACATAAACCTTGCATGGCTTTTTCTTGTGTTTATTTAGTAAATTGAAAGTACAGCAGGTTTTTTCTCATAGAATTATACTATTGACTCTCTTTTTCAAAAGGACAGGGAGCAACTCGAAATTTGCAGCAGGAAAAGGCACAGGAGCTGCCTAATTTAGCCACATTTTTCCTTGCCCTGAAGAACTGCAAGCTTTCTCCAAGGAAATGTGGAGTGAATCATTAGGCTCAGTCTAAAACCAGACCAGTGTGTGTGTTCAAGGGTGTGCACAAGTTAAATTGCCTTTTAGGCAGGTCAAGGACATGCTGAGGATTATTTCACCTGTCAATCCACAGTTACGCACACAAGCTTTGGATGTGCATCCAAGGCTTTCAAAGGTTGTTCCCTGTGTCTGAGGATAGACCAAAAAGCCAATATTGTTATTTTTGGGCTATTTTTAATGTCTACATACAGACAGCTCTCTAGAGTTGCCATAAATATCCTGTTTGCTTTCTTTGTTTCTCTTTCATTTGGCTCCCTTGGTATCAACCAGACTATTCTTCCTAAAATGTTTTACTATGTCCCTGCTGCTCCTTTTGGAGCAGAAAATCAGGGAAACGCATTTGCAGGGGGAAAGGGATATTTATCCAGCAGCGAGTAACTTTTAAAAATAGTTAAATCAATTTAGAACAAACTTTCAACAGAGAACGCTCACCTTTGGACAGAGATCAAGAATGGAAACTCTCAGACCAGAAGGAATTCGTGCAGGATGTAATGAGGAATCAAAAAATGTGAGTGGGTCTGGAGGGTGCCAGGACCAAAATAAGGCCAGGTCACCCTGGCTGCCAGGCAAAAAGCTGCTTTTTCTCCCTCTCACGCAGCTCACAAATGTCTAACATTTCGCTGAGAGTGTGAAGTGCAAATCCAAGCGCCCACAAGGATTAATTTACGTGCTCGAGTGGGGAGCTGGGCTTAAAGAGCACAACTTAAAGAGCCCAGCTCTGTCCCACGTGTGCACAAATCCACAGGCAGCCATTCCAGAGCCTACAGAGCATTTTCTCCCCGTGAAAGGCACGTGTGATGCTGGGCTCATTAGGACGAGATGTGAAATCGGATCCTCCTTTCTTCCTGCTCGGCTCTGCCTTTCTGCTGAGTGCCACAAAAGCAGATTGCATTTGTTCACCCTCTGCCCACAACACTGGAGCTGAAGTTTATCTCCATCTTCTATTTTTTTGCCTTTTCAAACTCTTGGCTCCCTCATTCAGAAGCTTGTGGAAGAGGGAAATTCTCCTAGCGCAGCAAAGCACTCATGCACTGGAGCAGAGGGCTGGTTTACTTTTTAATAAAGCAGATGCTGCATTTCTGACCTTTTTCCAGTCCCATTCTCCAGGCTGGCATGAGCAGACTCCAGAAACTCCTGCCTGCTGTCACTCACACCTGGGCTGAGAGCCTGCCCTCACCAGGAGGGCTTTGCCTGAGCCTTCCCAACAAGCTGGGGAAAAATCCTTCCAGCAGCTCCTCTCACCTCGTAAAAGCCTGAGTGCGAATTGCCGGCGCACGTGGGAGACCCTGCAGGTCCTGGGGACACTGAATCTCTTCTGTTCTCCCAGCAAAACTGCCCTGGGCCCTCAGCAAAGTTTCCATTTTGGCAGCAGCACCATTCCCTCCTCGGGTGCTGCTGTCCCTCTCGTGTGTCACTGGGAATTTGCAGGTGGTGACGTGAGACAGGAGGATCAGTCCCAGCTTCTTGTTCCTATGCATCATTTTTGGGGGCACTCAGCCCCCTGATCATCCAGCCCGTGGATTTTAGGGCCATCCTCAGCACAAGGAGCTGACAGAGGGGTCTGCGGGTGCTGGTTACACCAATCCAGCCATTGTAGGTACTCGGGGCAACTGCTGCCAAAAATTGGGCAACTGAACCTGGAGAGGGACTTTGGACAAGATGTACAGATGAGAATGTTGATATCAGTTTCAAAATGTGAAGAGGGTAGACCTTGATTAGATATCAGGAAGAAATTCTTCCCTGTGAGGCCCTGGCAAAGGATGTCCAGAGAAGCTGTGGCTGCTCCAAGATTCCTGGAATCATCCAAGGCCAGGTTGGACACTTGGGCTTGGAGCAACCTGGGATGTGGAAGGTGTCCCCGACCATGGCAGGAACATGATATTTTTAAGGTGCCTTCCCACCCAAACCATTCCAGGATCCATGACTTCACGATCTCCGGAATTGTCATAGAACACACAGCAGGGAAAGAAAGGCACGACAGAGTCATGGCCATGTCAGATGTTTGTGCTCCTCAAGGATAGACAGCACCTGCCTCCCTGGAGGAAAATCCAAGGGAATTGTAGATGCCTTTGTAGCCTTGTCTGCCTTATTAGGTTAAAGGACTCCTGGCTTGGCCTTTGCCTGAGGGTATCCAGTTGCCCTTGCCCAGCAGGAGCTGAGGTATGCCGAATTAAGATGATGTGTTCTGTGGACAGGTGCAAAAATGGAATAATTTTTTCATCCAGGAGGGGGAAAAAAAGGTGGTTAGAAAGTTCACGCTATGCTACAGAAAACCACAGCACTGTATATCAGGGACTTACATATTTATTATTATATGCATCTCCTAAGTTCTGTGTCAGCTCTTGGCTGTGGGTGGTAGGAGATGTTGGAGCTCCTTGAGGGTGAGAACTGCTGTTGTTTGGAATATTTTGGCTTTTCTGAAGAATCTGTGGCTCTTGGGAAGGATCCTGCTGCTGCAGGGGGCTCAGATGCCCGAAGAGGAGCATTTCTGGCAGCTAAATTCACGGGATGGCTTGGTCCTGCCCAGTGAGGGAAGTCCCCGTGTCACTGACCCTACAACCCACGTTGCAGCAGAGAAGTTTGCTCACTGCAGTCCCCGCAAGGAAGCCTGGCAGAGGATCACTATCATCTCTCCATGGCATTTAAGAGGGAAATCTGCCACCCTGGATATTTTACCCCGCCAGTGCCATCCTGCCTGACGAACCACGAGCCAAAATGCAAAGTTTTTGAGGTCTCAGTGTGGCTGTGGCAGGTCACAGGGAAATCTGGGCAGAGTGTGGTGTGTTTTCACATTGTCCCTGAGTGACAATCCCTCTCTGTGTCCTCCCCAAAGCCATTAAAGCTCTGAGGAGTCAGCAGATGAACTGGAGTGGTTAAACTCATTAACACCAGGTTAACTCCCATTGTGAAGCTCCTGGCTCCACTTCAGAGGGCAATAAAACACCAAGAGCAACATGATGACTGTTATGATCAGGAAATTTGGGACATGTGTCATTAGAGGGAACAAACAGGGCAGCAGAGGTGTCTGGCAGCAGCTCTGCTGAGTGTTCATTGCCATTGACTCCCCCTCCATGTTCCTCTAATGCCCTTTATCAGCTTCCTCCGCTGTTGGGTGCAAACAAAGTCTGGCCCTTACCTGAGGGTCAGAGAGATGAGAGACAGTGTTAGACAGGATATTCCCAGCATTTTCAATGCTTCCTTTTTGGTGGGTTATGAATGTCTGACTGACACGGCCAAGCGAAAGTGCTGCGGGTTCCCGCGGGACCGTGTGGCTGTAAAGCTCACAAACATAATAATAACAAAGCCATAAATTCTGACCTGTGGTACAGTCCGAGCCGAATAACAGCTCCCCAGCTGTGGAATATGTGCCCTTGTTGTGTGAAAGTGGCAGACCCGGGGGTAAAGTTCACCTCGTATTTGTCAGGTTGTGTAGAGCCAGGCCCGTTTAATGACCGAAATGCAGCCAAAAGCCCCAGCAGCAGGACAGATGCCCAACTGTGTTTTGAGCCTGTTATGATGTACTGGATATTTTGTGAGGAGAGAAAGCTTAAAAAAATACATGATGAGGGACAGATAGCAGAGGCAGGGTGAAAAGTGGTGGCGATCCCATCGCAAGGGACGGGTTTACCCCTCACACTCACCCAGGATTTTTGTATCTGCAGAGCTTTACCCAGTGCCTCGGTGCCTTCAGGCCATGAGGACTGGATGCAGCCCAGAAGCAGGGATGAAATAAGCCACAGCTCTTTCTTCTTTCTGCAGGGATTTCTTCCCAGCCAAAACTCTGCAGCCCCAAACCCCTGACTGGCTTCAGGAAAGCTCCAAAGCTTACAGAAAGGTGGGAAGTGCACTGGGTGAATATTAGGGAAGACTGATAGAGCCATGAGTTAATTCAGATCCTTCCCAATGGAAGAGAAAGAGTTTGGCCCGTGGAAAACCCCCAAGCCTGCTTTTGGGAGGTGCTGGGATGGGCTGGCAGCAGGGGGATGCTCATAGGAGGAGCTGGGGATAAAGCTGGGTTGGTTCTGCCATCATCAGGAGGGGATTTTCCAGGGAAAAGCGGCTTGAGAGACGACTTCTTCATCCCCCCATCACCCCTGCCAGACTGGGATCGTGTCCACCTCAAGCCTCAGTGACAAGCGGGAGCGGGCTGCGCGCCATCCGGAGAAGGAAGGACGAGATGATTTGTTTTTGTGTGTGTTTTTCTTTCCATGTCTGCTCCTTGGAAGGAAACATGTCTGCTTTTAGAGAACAATGCTGCCCAGGGCCGTGGGAGTGAGGGACTGGGCTGTGCGAATCCCAACCCGCAGCCCTTTCCCAGGCCGGCCCTTGGCCAGGCTCAGCCCTGCACCAGCCCCTTCCAGAGGGTTCCATCCTGAACGAGGAGAGCTGGGGGCTCTTGGGAAGTGCAGCCCCTTCCTTCCTCCATGGGGATGCAGCACTTGCTGTCCCTGAGCTGTTGGCAGCAGGGATGCTCTGGGGCTTCCTGAACACCCCCCAAATCCCCAGTCTGTGCCCCATAACCTGCACTGTTACCTTGAATTCTTCCTCTGCCTCTTACCCCAAATGCTTTCCTTCGACTTTTCTTAGAGTTGTCTCTTCTCCTCCATCCATCTCCCAATGGATTGATGAGGACAATAAAATGGGGACAGGACAGCCACCAATCCAGCAGGACAATCCACCAACTCCATTTCCCTCCTCTGGAACCAAGTGCAGTTATGTCAGATCTCCTCATCTTGAGACAGCAAAACTCCCTTCAAAGTTGTGAAATCCCTGCCACACATTCCCCATCTCTGTTAATCACCCTGGGTTCTGCTTTGGGAAGCACAGAGGGCTCCATGGGCTGTCGTAGTGGGGTTAAGCTCTACCAGCCTCCAGCCAGGCCATGTTTTGTGCTGGTGCTCTCCACACACCAGATTTTGAGGTGAAATTTGGGCTGCAACCTGCTAACTCCACTTGGAATGGGTGTTTGGGGTATCTCAGCGGTGCAAAGCAGCATTTTAGGGATTCCCAGCCAGTTCTCTCCAGCCTGACTAAAAGCACTTGGCATCAATTAGGGAATGTCCAGAAGGGCTGTAACTTCCACATGTGCCTGAGCAGCACAGGAGGTGTTACAGAGGAGTCAAATACTGTGGATTTGGAGTTATTGGGGTGAAGGGGATTGACAAGAGGTGCAAAGACACCTTTGGGAGGGTTTAGAGCTCCCAAATCTCCAGACAAGTACTGAGTTGAGAACATACATTCTAGCAGCAGGGATTAGCCAGGCATTTTCCTTATTTTACAGCATTTTTTGTCACCTCGTAGCTCTCCTGTCATTGCAGCCCTTTGAGCACGGCCGTGCCCAGAGATCGAGAAGCTTTTGGAGGGAGGTTTTCCTCCCTCTCAGCAAAACAAAACCCTCTTGGGATCCTTCCTGGTGATCCCTAAGGTCTGCAGATCACCTTTAAGAGAAACCCTTGCCCTGGCACTTGAGGGAAGGCTGGAACAAGGCTCCTTAACACACCCCCTTGTCCTCCCGGGCACTTCTCCCGCCCAGTCCCGGCCATCCCGGCGCTGAATGGGACCTTAGTTTTAAGGATAAACACATCCATCACAAAGCTGCTCGGCCCACATCCCCTCCATGAAACCCCTTTTGAGGACTCTCTGCCCAGAGCCCTCATCCCTGCTCCACTTTCCACTCCCCAACCTGCTTTTTCCAACGCTCCCCAAGCAAAATCCTGCATTTTCCAGGAGTGGGAAGAGGCGCAGGAAAACAAGGGCCACTTTAACCCCTGTTCTAAAGCTGGAGTTCCCTCCTGGTTTGGTATATTTAGTTTGGGCACAGTTCTGAAACAAAAGGTACAAAGGAGCCAAGTTGTTGGGGCAGGGGGAGGGAAGAAAAGTTGGTTTGATTTTGAGAGCCTTGGAAGATCATTAAAATTTCATAACAGTCAGGGAAAAAAAAAAAAAAAAAAAAAAGGGTTGTTTGCTTCTAAGGTCTCTGGTGTTTAAAGGGCTCGAGACAAAACTGCCGAGCAGAATATTCCAGTTTATCCCGTGGAATAGGAAGGAATGGCCTCAGACGTAATTACAAGTAAGTAGAGCAGCGAGGAGAGGGGAAAAAGCTCAGGAAATCTGATGTCTAAGAAAGTTTTTTTTCGCTGAGGTTTAATCAGTTTGCCCAGTTGTTTGTTTGTGGTGATTTTTGTGACCTGCCTCAGTAAAGCGTTGGATAATTCGACAGCAAAACGGGCGGGATTGGGGGGATTTTGGCTGCTGGAATTTGGGGAAAGCAAAGCAGGGATCAGGGGTGAAATGTGAAGCGTGGTTTATGAGTTTACAAAGCTGGGTTCAAGGGATGGGATTTCAGCAGTGGTCTCGCTGCTCACTGATTTTGGAGTTTTATCCGCTGAACAAGCAACAGGAGAGAGATTTTTACAAAAGCAGGGAAATGATATCTCATTAATATTCCTACCTAGCAGAAAAAGAAGGGAATAATAACATTTAGTGGTCCTAAAGCAGCGGGGAGATGATGATGAATGTTAGGCTGTACGTGAAAACTATACAAGGCTGTATAGGTTTCAAAAAAAATCCGTGCTATTTCTGTTCTTGGGCTTCACTCTTTAAAAATACATTACCACTGAAATGGAGTTTTAGAAGGGAATAACAACACTGGCAAAATATTTCTTTGAAGGGCAGAACTCCTGATCTGAAAAACAAAATGGGTCGTAAATCACAGAACACATTAAGAGCCACAAGATATGTGGAAATCTAACGTTATAAAATATTCTTCTCGGGATGAAATAGCATTTAAAACCAGTGTTTTATGGAGATACAAACACCGGTAAAGGGATTATGCTCCCGTCAAGATTGTAGATATCAGTTCCATTCTAAAATCACAGTACAGCACTTTAAAAAATCATTAATAGTGATTAAATATTTGTATATATGACATCAGACATTCGTGAAAAGGAGAAGCTTTTCATTCCATATTTATATTTTATTATTAACTTACTTTTAGCTGTCTGCAATTTGTGAAACATTGCTATATTTAATGGCATCGTTCTTGCAGCAAAAGATATGAATCTTACTTTTTTATTTTGTTTTACCAAAAAAAACCCCAAACCCTAGAAAAAATAATGTTACTTATAATTTCCTGTAGCTAAATTGATTGTTAAATAACATCCAAGCTGAACACAAAGAAAAATATATTTAATTATTTGTTGAAATGCATAAAATTTTCTAGTTTTTTAATGAGTAGAGCTTATTATCCTTCCTCTTTTTATACACAATCCGTAAATGTTGTACCAATAAGAGCAGCTTTATGGGTACAAGAGGAGGACAAGAGAAGATGTTTTTAAAGGAATATTGTTAAATTCAAGGTGAAATCTTGTTATCTCTCATGGGATTTTTGCTCCTAAAATCATTACCTACAGTAAATTGTTCCTCTGATTTGAAACATTCATCCCACAAGGAGGATTAATTATTCCATTAGGATACAATTCTCTCCTTATTTTTCTATCTCCCTGGAAAAAATCAGCTTCCCTGCCTTTCAGTTTTTACACG
Source organism: Motacilla alba alba (assembly GCF_015832195.1). Taxonomy (NCBI): domain Eukaryota; kingdom Metazoa; phylum Chordata; class Aves; order Passeriformes; family Motacillidae; genus Motacilla; species Motacilla alba. The sequence goes on from NC_052026.1 coordinate 18,259,111, forward strand.
AGTGTACAAATAAAACACAGAGATTATTTCTGAGGATTGTCCATGTGCAAACTGCCATCATTTTTTAAGGAGTTTCCCAGAGAGGAGCCTGATCCAAGCCGTGTTGGAGTTAATGAGTCATTTCTATCTGCTGTAAAGGGATTTGGAGCTCAGCACTGGACTCCTTACAAGCTGGAGGCTGAACTTTCATAAGAACATGAATTTTATCATCTCGCAAAATCAGGACTCATGGAATAATTTAGCCTGTAGTTGGAGAGCACAGTTTGGTCTGATAATGATATTTTCCTCCATGTACTTTGGATTTATCAGTGGTTTGTGGCTAACACAGCCCGTGTCAGCTGATTTCTCACCCCCACGTTAATAACACTGTGCTTTGGCATTGTGTTTGTGTAGAAAAACAACACATTTTGAACCTCTGATTTCGTTATTTTTTTAAAAAAAATAGACAAAGATTTTATTTACAAAAGATCCCATTCCACAATTTGATAATTATCAGAATAGCCTGAAACCTCACCAGCTCTATTAGAAAATGGAGAAGTCTGAGGGTTTACAGGAGTGCTGGAGCCAGTGAAGGTTCAAATGCTTTTTGCCTCCTTTTCTCTCTTTTATTCCTTGCCGTGGGCTTCCCACAAAGCCTCCATTGGGAGCAGGGTCTGGAAAGGGTCAGCTCAGTCTAAGCAGGGTCTGGAAACAAGGCCCATGTTGTCACACCACGTTTGCTCAACGCTTCCAACCCAACCTGGCTCTCCATGTCCTGCCATAATGCAAATGAGGCTGTTCCTGCTGGGAACGTGGCATTCCCGGGAACATTCCCTCCTGGGAGCCAGGGCTGCAGGTCCTCCTGATTTAAGAGCTCTTGCTGATGCTGCTGTTCTGACTTTACAGGCATTCACAGCCTCCCTTCTCAGCCTTTCCCTTTTTTCTGTGTGGAAAGAGGTGAAGTAGGGAGGCTCCCAGCTAGATGAGTTTGTAGGAATAAATTGGAGAGTGGGCTTGTAAAAAGAACCTCCTTCAGGTCACTTTTCAGACAGGAAGCTTCAAAAATGCAAGTCTTCTTTAAATGCCCCCCCCAAAAAAACAACCCAACAACAACAACAACAACAAAAAAAAACAAACAAAAAAAAAAACCCAAAACAAAACAAAAACCAAAAAGAAAAACCCCCAAAAAAGCGCAAAGCAAACCAAAGCAAACCAAAGCAAACCAATCGAAAAACCCCCACAGAATCAGTGGGTGCAGTTATTTGCAGATAATGCCATTTAAGAGGCCAGAAATCTTCTGGGATTTTCCAGTCTGGACAGATGAGGGTACACAGGGGTCTCATCCCCTTGTGCCAGGGGAGCTGGCACTGCAGGACTCCTCTCCCTGACCCATCGCCCAAAACTTTCCAAGTTATTGAAGCCCCACAAAAAAATTTAAGCATCAAGCTTGCCTGGGAGGAGTGAAAAACTGGATTATGCTTAATTTCTGTTCTTTCTGTGTGGGAGAAATTCACAGAGCCCAGTGCAAAGAGTGCAAAAGAACCCAGAAGTGCCAGGGGCAAAATGGGATGGATGATTCCCAATACCACTGACAGCCCGATCTGCACCCACCCCTGGACAGAAATCTTGGCTGCCTCAGGGATGCAGTTTGCAACCTCACTGGTCCAACACTTGTAAATAAAGGCCTTTTTATCTCTGGGGTTTCATGTTCAGAAGAAAGTTATCTGTGGCCATAAAGACCACATCTGTCACTCTGCTGAGGGCAGAGCAGCCAAGGGTTCAGCATGGCATGGAAATGCTTCCAGCAGGCTTGGAGCCACAGCTATGTCCTTTTTCTTCCCCTTTTCCATGCACTTGATCCTGACCCAGGCAGCTGCTGCTCTTTCTGGAGGGTGGCAGCTCAGAAAATGCCAAATATCTGAATTTTTTTGTGCTTAAAAAAACTTGTCCTCGCATGAGCAGAAAGATTTTTGTTCCAATATCTGCCCAAACCCTTAAACTCTTAGAAGCTGCCCTCAGCACTGGTGTTGTTGTCACGGCTCCAGCACCCCTGGAGAGGATGGAGCTCCTTGTCCTGAGGTCTGCCTCAGCACAGCTCTGTCTGCAGCAGGGGCAGGACAGGGATGGGGATGGAGCCGAGAAATGAGCTCGTAACGGGTTGGGGAGCAGCTGTAAAACCCAATCTGCCAAACTCAGCAGAGAGGCAGCTGCCCTTCCCTACTCCCAGTGAAGTCTCTTCCTCCTGACAGTTTGCTGAAAGGGTTTCCATTGTGTGGTACTTAGCACATCTGGGGATTTATTGCAAGCTGATGCTTTCTGTTTTCTGTCCCAGCGACACCGGCAGAAGATGCGGAAGAACAATCCGTGCCAGATCTCTGCTCCACGCTGCATCCAAATGTGGTAAAACCCTGGAAAGCTCTGACGTAGGAGAGCCCTGCTTGTCCTGGTCTGATCCTGAATGACACTGACACCCACTGACTTCTCCCTGGAACACATGCTGCTCAGGAAAAATACCAGGATTGCATAAAAGATAGGGGAAAAAAAAGGTTTATTTCCAAAACACAGCCTTTAAATACAGGGCACTGGCACGGGTGGTAGGGATGGAATACAACTGTGACCAAATTCCCCGTGCCCTGACTTTATTACCCTACTGGATATGGAGAAAGGGAAAGAATAGAGCCTTCCCAGGCAGGAATAAAGCTCAAATCTCAGCTTCTCAGGCTCCATAAAGGAGCAAGGAGGCATGGTGCACAGCAGAGAGAACTTCCCTGGTAATATCCAGATGTCCCTGCCCTTTCCACCCAGCAGTTGTCCTGGAAGATGGCTGATGGCTGGGTTGTGTTATAGCAGAAATAGGGATTTTCCAGCTGGACAACTGGCTGTGGCCATAGGGCATCTGCATCCCGATGCCTTTCCCTGCCCTTTACCTCAGCTGGCCCTTTGCAATAGTGAAATCGTGTTCCCAATGGCAGGAACACAAAATAACTCATGGTGTGCCTCAAACTGTGAGCAAAGTGTATCCGATCCTGCCCAAACACGGACTGCTCGCTTCAGAGGGGGCAATATTTACACAGTAATCAGCATCTAACTCCCTTTCCCAGCCCAAGTATTCCCTTGAGTGCTCAGCTACAATTTCTGCTCATCCAGAAAATCTGCTGGGAGAGCATGGGGATGTGAGCAGAGCTCCCAGGGAATGCCCAGGGATCATCCCAAGAGTTACAAGCCCTCACACCCCAGGATCAAGGGTTTTCTCCTGGCTCGTTTCATTTATAACCACCCAGCTTGGGCAGGGCTACTGAAAATTCAGATTTCTGTGCTTTCCACACTTTCTAAATTAAAGTTTTCTCCCATGTAAGTGAGCAAAGAAACACCCTTCTTGCCTCGAGGATGGGGAAATAGGAGCAAAGAACCAAACTGCAGCCTCAAAGTGCAATTTAGGACTCCCAGGAGACACAAGATCTCCTTCTTGCCAGCCATCCCTTTGCTGACTTCAACAGCTCAGAATGACCAGCTGGGCAGAATGAAATTCCTTCCATTCTCAGATACTGCGATAAATATTTAATAAATAATCAAATTAAACCCGAATGTTGCTTGTATTTATTTTTTTTCCCCCTTAGGTCAACATCTGTAGCTTCTCGTGCTGTTATTTGTGAAACAGCTTTATTAACCTATTACGAAAGCAGGCATTTGTTATGCAGCAAATTGAAGTTTCACAGTCAATGGATGCTTTGTGGCCTGGGAAAAAGTAAACATCAACTGGAAAAGTCACTTGTGCCTATTCTTGTTTTTGCCCAATAAGAATTAATATCAGATGTGTAAATGGTGGAATTCCTTGAAGGAAATGCATCTCCTTTGTTAAGGGACTGCTAGCTGGAAGCTCCAGAGCCTCAGATGATGTAATAGCCAGACGTCTGCAGACTTTTAGAACAATTGTCATTTATTTCCAGGAATAAGAGGAAATTTCTTTCTACTTCTCTTCCCACATCACTCATCCTAGCAGGGAAAGATGCTTTCCAAGGCCTTTCAGCAGTCACTAATGGCATAGTTCTGTATGGGTCACTCCACTTGACAGATGGATTAGGACCCAGTGTCAAACTAAGGAAAAATGGAGAAGAAATCTTCATATGAGGATGGAGACAGACTGATGAGTCCACCCTGCTGATAATACTAAACTATTCAGGGGCTAAAGATGAAAGGTGACTGTGATGGGATGCCAGAAATCCATCTGGAAGTCCACGGCTGAGTGAGAACACATCAGGTGAAATTCAGGACAGATAAATGTCAAGTGACGTACACGGGGGAGGAGGGTGCTGGAAATGCTCAGAAGTAACCCTGACTCTTACTCTCTGAACTAAGTGTAATCATTGGGGAGAGATGGAGCTCTGAGGGTGATTGGCCTGGGAAATAGCTTGGACTTGGGGCTCTCAGGAAGCCAAGGGAATACTGTAAATTATTAAGAAATTAAGGAGATAGATAGATAGATAGATAGATAGATAGATAGATAGATAGATAGATAGACAGATAGATAGGTAGATAGTTGGATAGATAGTTGGATAGATAGATAGATAGTTGGATAGATTAGATGATAGATGATAGATAGATAGATAGATAGATAGATAGATAGATAGATAGATAGATAGACAGATGGATAGATAGTTGGATAGATTAGATGATAGATAGATAGATAGATAGATAGATAGATAGATAGATAGATAGATAGATAGATAGATGGATAGATAGTTGGATAGATTAGATGATAGATAGATAGATAGATAGATAGATAGATAGATAGATAGATAGATAGATAGATAGATAGTTGGAGAGATTAGATGATTGATAGATTGATAGATAGATAGATAGACAGACAGATAGATAGATAGATAGATAGATAGATAGATAGATAGATAGATAGAAAGGAAAGGTGTTATTTGATAAACTTTGGTGCATCTCTACCTGAAACACCTGAAATCTCCCAGCTCCTAAAGAAACTAGTCAAGCTGGAACACAGAGGATGGTGCCAAGGATAATCAGAGACTTCGTCCTCAGAGTGAGAACAATTAAACGGATTCTGTTTCTTCAGCCAGAAGAGAGATGAGTGAGAGGATCTGATGGCCTTCTCAGGAATTAGGGATGACAAGGAGAGAATAGCAAGCAGCTGTTTGCAGTTTCTGCCTCTAACACAAAACTCAGAAGCATGAAATGAAGCTGGTGGCTGGCAGCTCCAAGGGAGCAGGAGCAATCCTCCACACCGTGCTTCGTCATCCCGTGGAACTCCTTGCCACGGGATCCTGGGAGCATTAAAAAGTTTACTGGATGCATTCAAGAAAGAAAAACTCATCAGAGGTTTTTAAAATCCATCTGGGTTTTGTATTGAACAGAAAGGCTCCATGTCTGGTTCAGAAAGTGCCTGAGCCAGAAACCACTGTAAGCTGGGCGAGTGTTTGGGGGGAAGTGTTGCTGTAGGACTGACCTACATTTGTACTCTTTGCTGGGCTCTCACTACTGTTGCAGATAGGAGGTTATTTGGCATGGGCTTCCAGCCTGACCTGCTAAAGCTGTTCATATCTCCTTGAGAGCCCAGACTTCCAAGTGATAAGTAATTCCAGACAAATGCATTCCTTATGTTCTCTCTTAAATGTAATAATAATGTTAACTATTAAGTCAGGTGATGACAAGCCAACACAGAGCGGCCTCAGACCTCGAGCTTCTCCCTTCCCAGTCCTTATTTCCTTTGCTCTGGGGTGAGGTGACCCAGGGCAGCCCACAGGTGCTGTAGGGGCAGGTCTGCATGGGTGGACATCAAGTCCTTCTGCCAGTCTTGGCTCCAACAACCTGTGCAGGGCCACCAAGAGACAAATGGAGGTATTTAACGCTCAGCAGGGCACTGACAGGGCTGATTTGGTGACCAGGCTCACCTAACTTCACATCTGAAAATCACAGGTCAAGGAGTTGAGCCCAGATTTCCTCTGACTACCAAACTCCAGTGTGCTGATACAGCTCTCGGAGCTCAGGGCATTTTAAGTAGGGAGGAAAGCTCAGTTAAAAACATTCCTTTTGGCTCTAAACCAGCAGAGACCTCCACAAGAGATACTCACGATCTTGCAACCAGCTCCTCCAATTCTAATTGCCCGAGCAGGAAGATTAAAACAGCTATGATGGTTTCTGGGCAAATATCTCTGTGTTTTAGTGAAGCGTTTGATAGTCCCATAAAATCTGAATTGAAAGCTTGACTCAGTCTGGCCTGGATATGAGTACTCGTCTGTGGTCTCTGCATTGGCTGGAATACCACAAACCAGGATAAAGTTTGATATGTCACGTTTGAGGAGACGAAGGAGGTGCTGCTTGGAGAGGGAAGTGCGTTAAGCCTGGCTTTATCTGATTTCTTCATGGATACGTTGGAGGACACAGCAAACAAAGTGTGCATTGGACTTGCAGATGGGGGAAAATACTCGGGGAAAACACTGCAGATGAATTACTGGCAAAGCTTCAATTACTCAGGATAAGTCACCTCCAGCAGAAAAAGTCTCCGTGCATGAAGGGGATGTGACCACCAATGAGGAGAACATTTGATCTCTGCTGGTTCTGGGACATGGCAGTGGAAAACTGGTCCTTTATGAGGCCCCAGAAGGGCAGATGGAGCTGAATCAGCCACGGAGATAACAGCTTTCCAAACTATCCTCATGGTGATCATCTTATTTCTTGAATGCTGCTCCACTCAGGGAACCTCAGCAAGGAATCAACACCCCAGAGAGAGCTCTGTGAGAAAGAAGGAAAAAAAATATAATTTAAAAAGTAATAAAAGTAATGAAGAGCCAAAGGGGAATGGCTTACGAGAAAAGATGAAAATACCTAAACATGGCTAAGTTGTCCAAATTATGACTAAGGGAGGATATGATAACTGTCTGCATGTATATGAGGGCTGTAAACCACTAGGAAAGGAAAGGCATTTTTTTGATTGACATAAGAAAAAATTTCTGAGAAATCCCATTAAATTAAACAAAGGAAAACGTTGAATGAATAACAGGAATTGTTCCTGATGGTAAACTCGACCAGAATTTGCAAAATGTTTTATATAAATTGATCTGAAAAAAACATCAAGGAGATGTGAGAAAGCTGCTTGGATCCCAGTTATTAAAGATATTGGCTTCTCATGCTTCCTGCAGCAAAGCAAGGAACAAGAACAATCGAACTCAATGGAAAGGGTTTGGCTCTCTTTGTTTTCTGGTGCAGGAAACCAACGATTTTAGAAAACTCTGCCAATGGTCTCGTTGCTAAAAATGCAGTGAGTGCATCCAGAAAGCTCAGTCACAAAAGAACATGGGTTTCTGAAGGCTGAGTCTTCCGTCCTTCCAGGTTTTCAAAATATTTCTCAGCTAACCCTGCCAGAACAACCCCCACCCCGCCCAAGGTGCTGCAGCCCAGAGAGCACAAGGTGTGATAAACAGGGGAAGGAGCATCATTTACATTCCCAGCACAAACATCAGCCCATCAGGACTAGCTGGTCCAGGTCCAGCTTTCTTGAAGTGGTTTTTGACCAGAATTCCCAGCGAGGTGCCCAAATGTGGGCGAGAATTCCCAGTGTTGTCTTTGTGGTACACCCAAACCACAGGTGGAGCCCATACGAGCTGGGGAATGTCCACAGCACCATAAGGCCCAGCTCTCCTACTGGGGGATGTTTAGAGCTGGCAGAGGCAGTGAAACGTGGAATTCCTCCCTGGCACTGGGATCCACGTTCCTTTCTCAAAACCATTTCCATCAGTGGAGGCTGAGAGCAGTGCTCCATCTCATCGAGGTGTCCTTGGTGGCTTTTTTCCAACAGGAATCATGCAGCAGATGGAGTCTTGGAATGCTGGAGTCCTAGAATTATGGAATGGTTTGATTTGGAAGGGACCTTAAAGGTCATCTAGGTCAAATCCCATGCAATAAGCAGGGACAGAGCATCACAGAATGGTTTGGATTGCAAGGGACCATGAAAATCACATTGTCCTAACCCCACTGCAGTGGGCAGGGACACCTTCCACTATCCCAGGTTGCTCCAAGCCCCATCCAGTCTGGCATCTTCCCCTGGATCTACCCTGGATGTTTCCATGGGTGGAGCAAGGAGAGGTCTTTGACAAAGCTGTTGTGCCAAGGTTTGGGTTTGGCCATGAAAATGTGAAAGCAGATTTTAACACTGATATGTTGAATTTAAACAAAAAAAAAAAGCACGTGGGCAGATAAGAGCTCAGATCTCCTGCAGGCACATGGACATTTTCTAGCTAATCTTGCAAGATGAAGGTTTTACTTTGGAAACCTTGAGCTTCTCAGACACATTTTGATTCTGGAATCATCTCTTTGGTCTTAAATGAGTTGATTCTCCGAAGAACTTGAAGACTGAGCACTTCCACTGAAGCTATAGCAGGGAAGGAGGAAGCAATCCTCACCTTTCTGAATCTTTGCACAGTTTGTGTCACTTCATCGCCACCCTACGAATGCTGTGCTCTTAAATCAGGTCTCCATCAAATCCCTGGATTGCTGCAAGCTAATCAAATCCATGGAGGTGGCTGGCATCAGTTCAATAATATGGATTGTATCAAGACTCAGGATTTTCATATTTCAAAGGCTGTTATGATTTTTAAAATCCCAAACAGGGCCGTATTTATGCACAGCCCCTTGCTGTGCGCTACATTATCCACTTAGACTCACATTACAAAAATAAGCTGTAAACACTTTTGATGAAAGGGTTGGACACTTCGTTTACACCCCGAGAATGGACTTTTGTTTTAATGCCCAATTTCACTTTGGTATTTAACCTTTCCCCTCTGTTTTACATATATTCTGTCATTTCGTTCCAGCTTGCTATTTATTTATCTTTGTGCAGGGAAGGGAAAAAAAAAGGGAAATAGTATTTTTTTTTTTTAAAGAAGGATAAGTAAATACATTCACAAAAAAAGTGTTCACTCAGCTCTTAGCTAAATGCATGCAGCAAATCCGAGTCTGTTTACCCTGAAAGTGTTTTGGTTGGGGTCTCACATGATTTCCACCGACCATGAATGAGCATCAGCTAAAAGCAAAATGCGAAACCTTTTACCTGTCAAGACATTAATTAAATCTTAATTAGCTCCTGTTTGCACAGTGCTTTGAAGACGTGAAAGCATTTTGGAAATCTTGTGTGTTTTAAGGCCTGCACTGGCTACTTTTGGAGTAGCTTTTGGCATTGGGAACATCCAGGATGGAATCCGGGCTCACGGCATCGCCGCGAGCGCTCGCTGGCCAGTGCCTGCCCAGGGTTGCCATGGAAATGCAGAAGCAACACATCTTGGCAGCTCCATAAAAGCAGTTTTTTCATTTTTTTTTTAAAGGCTGGAACCCACTCTACTTGGCTTGGGCTTCCCCGCAAAGGAAGCCTTGCCTCAAGGACACGCTGTGCCAGGAGAACTGGGACCAAGCTCAGTGTATCTTGTTGAAGGGCCCAAAACATCCCAGCAAGGATAAGGGATTACAAGGTCCAGTTTCATGGATACCTTGTGCAGCAGAATTCTTCCTAAAAGCACCTGAAAAAGGGCAAAAATCAAATTTTGGCATAGTTGGTGCCCTTTCCTCACTAAGCAACCACAGCGAAGTCAATACCATTCATAAATATTGGCAAAATTACTTCCTCATGCCAGGAAACGCAACTTTTTATGGATTTTATTGTTCCTTGTAGGCTCTGTGGCAGAAGAAAAAGTTAAAGGAGAGCTTTGAAGCAAGGAAATGAGCAAGCTGGATGGATCTTTACGGTGGGATCTCCTCCCAGCTCTGTGTGAGGAGGAAAATGTGCGGAGCGGGGTGGTCGATGGTGCTGCTGCTAAGGAGTGGCTGGAGGGCTGGAGAGGGAGAGAGCTGCATGGACAGGGAGAAGCAGCACCTTGGGATGAACAGGATACAGAAGAGAAAACCAATAAAAAGTGATCTCTAGAGAGATTTTCCATAGATTCCTGATTATCATCTCACATTTTTCTGAACCGCCAAATTCTCCCCCCTCCTTTTTTCTTTTTTCTTTTTTTTTCCTTTCCTTTTTTTTTTTTTTTTCCTTTTTTTTTTTGATGCTTAGCCATCACTAATTGTAAATGAACCCTTTGGCTTCCTTTGCTCCCAGACCTTTAAACTGCCCAGGCACGATTAAACAGTAAAAAAATGTCACAGGGTTCGCAGAGAGGGAGAATAATAGCAAAATCTGTTCCTCATTTTTTTTTATATTTCATATGGGATGCGAACCGTTTACTCCCTAGTAATTGCAGATGTTAGACTGAGACTGTAATAATGTAGCTGGCAATAACTGTTGCTTTACCACAAAAAGCTTCCCAGTAGCATTAAAAAGACAACAGAAACAATAGTTTCAACACATTCATCTGTACCAGGATTCTGGAAGCACTCAAGCTACTGATTTATCATGTAAACTTTTGCTGGTGTACGTAGGAGCTCCAAATATTTTCTCATGCTGTTGCTGAAGAGATGACAATCTCACATTGTCTTCCATCATGTAATCTCTCAAATTTGCAGGCAAATTTTGCCTTCCCATGGATTAAAAACTCTTTAATTTCTGTCTAATAGAGACCAGAAAAAACATGCTTGAATATTTCCTCTTTTTTTCCCCATAATATTTGTGCTTTCTGGTTTGTTTGCCCATGTCAGTCTGGTGCGCTGGGTGGCAATTTTGAATTAATTATCTAAAATTTACCACAAAAAAGCTTTTAGAGCCTCCTGGCCTGTGAGCTATCCTGAATAACATGAATATAGGTGATACATAAAGCAAATAACACCCTAAAATCCGCCCTCCCAAGCTGGCTGGGTGTTCTTATCACACATTTTAATGTGCCAGGCAGGACCAGGCACAGCTCACCGCACCTTCAAAGTGCCACGTTTTTGTCACAGATGTTTTGCATAAATAAATGCTGTCATCCAGGCTGATTAAATCAATACATCTGTATCAACTCGCAGTTCCTGGCGGCGTGTTCCAGAGGATGCCTTCTGCTCCCGCTGCAGCCTTTGAAATCTCAGAGAGAAACAAATAATAACAATAAAAAACCCCGCTTGTTTTTTTCCCAGGTTAAACTTTTCATCTTTATCTCGGCATAACAGTGGCTGTGCTGATTGTGCTGGGGGAAAACAACCCAGGGGTTGGGTTCCAGCCCAAGGTTATCCATCTGGTGGTACTGCAAACCACAGGAGCAGAGCTGAGCTCCAGTGTCATCAGATCCCTGGGCTGGAATGTTCTCCTGCTACAATTTAGGTTTTCCAGCCATTCCTTTCCTAATCCAACGCTCATACAGCGAGGCCTTCTTCTCTTTCCATCCATTGTTGCATATTTGCGTGTTTGGGTTCAGTAGTGTGAGATTAGGAAATTACAGCTTGAAAAAAGGGCCTGGGGCTGTGGTTTCTGGTCGTGTTCACATTGCAAGGAGGTCACTCCTCCACTGATGCTTGCTGCAAGTAATGAGATTTGGAGCATGCCAGTAATAATATCACGTTGTGTATCTGCTTGGTGCATCTGGATATCTTCAGAGCTTCTATCGGTCGTGTGAGTGCCGAGTAATAATATTAACAGTGTGACACTGGGACTGGGAACTGGGATTTTTGGGACTTTACAGCTACCAGGGGAAAAAAAGTCCCAGAGATATTGTTCACAGTTTTGCATTTAAATTAATAGTGAGTAAACAGATGAGTAACGTATGGCAGGAATGTTCTGCACAGAGAACAGGCTCCCATTAGGATTTGAAAATCACATTCTCCTCTGGCTGCTCGTTTCTGCCTCACTTCCTGGGCTTACATCATTTATGGAGCACTTCCTGAGCTGGTGGCAGTGTGTCACCCTGGATCTGTGGCACCCTTGGGTGCAGAGCAGAAACTGGTCCACCCAAGCTCAGCACAAGCTGCCAGATGGATGAAATTTGGACCCTGATGCCAATTATGCTGATTAGACTTCTTTTTATATGTGATTGTACCTGGTCTGGTTCTGAGAAAAACCCTACAGTCTGGGATTTTTTCCACAATTATGTTGATGAAGATTAGAGATAAGCATGAATAGATCTAGGATGTACCATGGCAAGGTATAAACACTCCTGAAAGAAAAAAAAAAGCAATGTTACATTACCTCTGGCTCTTTGGTGTCAGGTATTGCCAGGGCCCCATTCTAAAAAATGGAAAAAAAAAAAAATCTTGGAATCAGAATAGACAGGATTAAAATATTAACAGGATTTCTTAGCATTATCCTCCCACAGCTCTTTTTTGGTGGTTTTACAGGGTTGTCATCAGAGACAGCATCTAAGCACCTTTCATATAAAACTAAAAGCAACACAATGTTATAAATGAGCAAAAAAATTTGGGAAAGAGTGAGGGAGAAAGTGTTTCTTCTCTCTCTCCAAAGATCTGATGTTTTATGGGTAGCTGGAATATTTCTGCCTTCATTATCTGCGTCTTGACTTGGCTTATACTCAACCCCCAAGTTTTATAGAAATGTATCTCTGTATCACTCTGACCTTCCAAAGACATCAGTCTGGCTAGGAAATCCAGAGAATTTCTGGCACTGGTGGTACTGACTCACTCATTGTTCCTGTTCATTGTCAGTTCAGGAATTTCCTCTGGTTTGGTTGGAAGGAAAAAAATCCATCCAATGGCAGTTGTTGGTATTTTGCTGTTGTTTGCCAGGAGTCTAAACCCCAAAATATTTTCTCTTCTCAACAGCATCGTGTTTCTGATTAATCAGGGTCAAGTCTTCCTTTTCTCTCCTGACCTCTCGTAGTGACCCCAATGTTCCTTTTCATTTCCTTGATCTATTTGCAACGTTCCCAGCCAGGTCTCTGGAGTGTTGAAGATCGAAAGTAATTTCCAAACACCTTCAGCTGTGTTCTGGTTCCAGCTAAACTGGTCTGAATCAAGGCTCACTCTGCAGCAATCACTGGGCAAAATGCGTGTGGGAGCCAAACCACAGATTACAACATCAGGGATTATGTCTTTCCAAGGGAAAAAGAAAGCTCACACAAAATCTCTGTAATATTTGCCTTGCCTTCATAATCCAGAACTGTCCTGGTCTTCCTCATCAGCAGAACGTTTTCTGTGTGGGGATGTTTTCCCAAATCCCTTGGTCAGAGGGGACAAAAAGAGGAGAATGTCTGTGTTGTGTGGACAGCCAGGGGATTTTGGGTGTTATTCTGCATCTCTGAGTGGCTCCATCCAACATCTTCCCCATCAATCCCAGACTGACAACAGGGGCTATCTTATAGACATGCTCTGGGCAAAGAGATGGACCTGGACTTCCTCTCCTCACCAAAACAGGACAGAAAGGGAAAAGCTGACATCTTCTCCTATTGAGTACATGCCAGGCTGGATATCACCTGGTCTCCAGTGAACCACGTGTTCTCCCAAGGATCCCTTCTGAGGGACTCTGCTGTCCAAGACGCGCTTTTGGGAGGTGTCAGCTCTGCCAGAGAGGAGCTCAAGCTGTGAAGTTTGAAGGGCCTGGCTGTGTCTGAGCCTTGGGGCTGCGCTCAGAACCTCAGGAGTAAGATTCTGCTCAGGCTTCCACACAGAGGGGTCTGCTCAGGGAGGCCTCGATGATGGTTTTGGGCTTGAAAAAGGAAACATAATATATTTACACCATAAATAGAGTGGGGTGTTTTTGTGAGGGAATGCTGGCTGGGGGTACATGCATTAAGGCATGATTTATGCTGGCTCCAGAGAGGATTTATCCTCCTTTCTTCCCATCTGAAGAGAAGTCTGGGAATTTCATCACAGAAGGAAAACAGCGAGGTGGAAAGCCATCCTCTCTTTAGGTGATCTAAGCCTGGTCCAGCTCAGCAGCATCTGGGAGCAGGTTACCACAAGCACAGTCCTGGTGCCAGGACTCAAACAGTTTCCATCTCCCCATAAAAGACCAGTTCACATTATCCAGCGGAGATGAACAGAATTTCCATTTGCCATGGTGGGCTCATTAGTTCCAGGTAAAATTTGTTCTCCTCACCGGCTAAATCCCTTAAGGGTACTTTGGGCCCATTCCTAGACTCATTAAAGCCAATGGCAGCAAGGCTGAGTATTATTCTGGTAATACCTTCTGGTATTATTCTTAATTTAAACATTAATAGTTTAACTCTCTGTTGTTAATAATAATAACCCCTTGGAAAATTCAGCCCCAAATCCACTTCCTTGCAGAATTTCTCCTCTCCCATCAGGCATCCAGGCTGGTTTGTTATTGTTGGGTTGCTCCAGAGTGCTTTGGGTTGCACACACTGGTTTGTTATTGTTGGGCTGTCCTTCGGCGCTGGGCTGTGCACACCAACTAATTTGTTTTTGGAGTGTTGCTCTGAGCTCCACACTCCACTTTATTACTGATGGGCTGCTCGCTGCCTCTTGGGCTGCTGTCCTTGTTTTATGATTATTATTGCTGAGCCCTTTTGTGAAGCTCCTACCCACACAAACAGAAGGGCAGGAACTGTGGTGAATTTAATGCAATGTTTGGGGATTAATCTATTTTGCTTCACTTTTAAAAAGGGGCTAATTAAGGCTTTCAGGATTAGGAAACCCGCTTTTTACTTTAATATGGTTTAAGATGCCATTTCCTTCCCTACTTTCCTTTCTTCCCACATCCTTCTTTTGAAACATAACTTTTTATAGGTATCCTATCTTCCATCTTAATGCTCCTGCTAGCTTCCCACTGGCCTTTCAGGAAAAACTTCTTTATGGAAGATTTCCTTTCAGGTTCAGTGCAAGAGCAAATACTCATGACCCTTGATCTTACTACTTACTTTCTTCTATAATGTCTTCATTTAATCTTGCTGCATATGTTCATAATCATCAGGAAAATGGAAGCAAAAACTATTGGAAAATGTTATTTGGACAAGAATCTGGCATATTTATATGATATAAACCAGAATTCTTCATTACCATCATTACTGAGCAGCGTAATATTGAATAAAATTTTTATTTGCCCTATCCCATGAGCAGTGCCTCTGGTGATCTGGTAATGCTAATTTGGGGAAACTGAGGCCAGAAGTAACTGTAAAAGCACATTATGATATAAAGCAGCCAAGACCTCTGAAATTACCACTGTTTGCTTCTTATTTGCCTTTGCCAAACATCGTTCTTAGCATTTAAAAATTAGTTGGAGTGGAGTAGGTGTATCATTCTTCAGCAAAGGTGAAATGAAGGGGCTACAAAGTGAATAGGACTGCTGTCCACAGCAGTAATTATTTCACTCATACTAACGTCTGTAAAAGAGGAAGGAGAGGAATTCTGGAGTAATTAATGAAATATTCCTTCCATGACCCATCGCAAAACCTCTCTCCCATGTGCGTATCTGGGCTTGTATTTGTGTCTGTTTTCAATTCAATTAAATGACTGTAAAACCCCAAAAGTGAGCAGAAGACTCAAGGCTGAAGGAATCTCATTGCTAAATCCAACTGCCTGCTCCCAAAGCTTCCCGCAGCAGGCTTGGAGCTCCATCCTGAACCCAGTTTGGGCTGGATTCCACATTCCCAGCTCCTCATGGACAGGGCGATGACCACAGACATGAACATGGAAGTGTCCTTGCATTTTTTTCCTGTGCTGCCCAGCAAACCCCAGAGAATGGCAGTTTTGAAAGGGAAGTGATTATTGGTTTGTTTTAAGAGAAGCCAGGGAAGGCCGAGCAGCTCAGCCCTCAAGGCACAGGCAGTTTGGGAGAAGAGTGACCGGGAACAAGAGGTGGCTCTGGCTCAAAGCAGCTTTTCTGCTCCCACCAAAAGCCGCCCAGAGCCTGAAGAAGCACTTTCACCATCCTGTCAAAGAAAGGTTGTGCTTCTGCTGTGAAAGCACTCACCGGTCAGAACAGTTGCATCACATCCCAGCGTCGTTCTGGGAAGAGAAATGCATTTTTAACACAAATTTCCAAACAGCTCCAACCCATACTCTCTGTGGACTGCTCCTCAGAATAAAGATAGCAGCATTTTTTGATTTGCCTAACTCAAACCCATCTTGATTGAGGTCTTTATTTTTCCTTTTGAAGGAATTCATTGTCTGGGGGACGTTCAGGCCTGACTGGGGACGGTTTCCTTCAGCAGAATGTCCCAGGGACAAAAGGATTGAGGGGGCTTTGGGTCAAACCCTGCCCTCAGCTGAACCCTCCTCATCCTCATTACTTCCCAAGCTTCCCGTGCATTTCTGAGGGCAGAGCTTGGCCTATGGATGTGTTGTTTTGGTTATTTTGCCATTCCAGCACAGAAATGGATTTTTTTTCCCCTCTGAAGGAAACGGATTCAGTTTATCAAAAATGACTTTTAACAACTGGGCTGGTTGGGATTCTCATGTTTTACAGCCAGGGTAAAGGATCTCTGATATGAGCACCCCAGGATTTATTGGCCCCACAAGGACTCGGGGGTTTGCTGGCAGCACAGTTCAGAGAGTCAGGGGAAGTCAAAGGTTATCTTTTGTAGGGTAGTATGGGATTTACCAGCTGACCCTCCCCCCGTCCTCTGGTTCATCTGCTAAAATCATTAACGAGTTTTCCTTTACCCTCCAGAACTGTTAGTGTCTTTTTAGCACCGAGATCGAGTTACTGACCTCGGCAGTGCCAATGCACCTTGAGGATTTCAAGAGCCTGGGGGTATTTTCAGTGCCAAAAGGAGCAGCAGGAAGAAAGATGAATAGGTGGGTGCTCTGCACAAAATGAATCTTAATGTTTTTCTTGCTTGTTAAAAGGAGGCCTCTCTTGTTTATACATCACTGTCCCAAGAGGGTTTTTATTTTGTTGTAGAAAAGGTTTCACTCTTGCAATGCAATGGGAAAATAATGGGTGTGAAAGTGGGATGTAAAAATGAATTCATGGTACCGCAAATGCTGAACTGGGGTGGTGCTTCCCTCACCAGGGAAGTGGGAAGATGCTGTTATTCCTTCTGAGGAATGATGGGAAAATCATTTTGGCATTCAACCACACTGCTGGAGGACCCTTCATGTCTTTCCTGGGCTTCCTGGGGATCATCCCCTGGGTCTGTCAGAGTCTTTTCCTCGCCCTGCCATGCCTGGAGGTGAACTGCATGATTTTGGAGAAAATCAGCAGATAAGAGCTGCTGCTCCGCCCTCCCGATGGGCTCCTCACCCCTCCAGCTCCTCCACAGGTCCCCTTGCACAGGCTGCAGCAAATTTGTTTCCAGTTAAACTCATCTTGGAACGAGGCCACCCCAAAATGAACAATGAAATAATGACAACCCTGCACCATGGGCCTTTCTCCTGTATCCAAGAGCAGCGAGCAGAGGTCATTTAAGGCCTCCCAGTGGTGTCCCTTCCTCCTTTCTGCCATCCCCTGCCCCATACATCAGTGATCTAATCACTTGTGAAACCCAAGGCAGGGGGCTCTGAAGTTATCCCATTACAAAATCAAGATTTATCGGAACATGAGAAGCCTGGCAGGGTTTTATGATATGCACGGCGCCATTCCTTGCCCTAAACCTATTTGTTACATTTATACTCCAGGACTTTTTATCATTCCTGACACCCCTCCATCTGTTCCTCACCATGCAGTAGCTGAGGGTCTTGTTTCACGGGACAGCAAGGATGAAATCACTTCATCTCAATAATGGGTTACAGTAATTAAGTTGCTGTTTGAACACTTGGATTTTGATCTGCTTTTGGGATAAAGTCCCTGGGCTTCTTTTTCTTCATAGAATTTCACACCCATATAGCTGCTACTCCACCAAGTATTCACTTTAAAATGTTATATATTTTCCTTCTAACAGGAGCAATCTGAATATCACACTTCCTTCTTGTAAAAGTAAGGCAGGGAACAAATGTTCTCAGGCATTAATTACACCCAGATTATCTGATACCAGGATCCAGAAGGCAGATTTTTTAATATGTAGTGTAAAGTGCGAAAAGGAGACGAAGAGGGGAGGGAAAAAAAAGTCTCTTTGTTTTCACTTCAGCGTGAAGCCATTTGGAACCCGTTAGCTGAGCACAACAGCTCCAAGATGCTCTTGATTAATAGCAATTACAGTGATGCAGCAACTACCCCAGCGACATGATCGACGCGGCCTCGCCAACGCTTTTAACGAGCTCCTTGAAAAGTCAAACTCGGCTGAATTCCGCGGAATCCGTCAGGAAATTGGGAAATATCAGGGCTGCTTTGAGCCCTGCAGATGGCAGAGCCAGATCCTCCGCGCACGCTGTGTCACTGCTGGCAAAACCCGCCAGGAAGAGGCTCCCTCATGTCATCCCTGAGGTGACAATAGCCAGATCCGTGGAGGGAGGCTTGTGGATAGAGTTCTGGACATGATGCATCTGCTGTATTAAATCTGGGTCGTTGAGCTCAGCTCCAGCCCCATGGACCCTACATTTTTTGTGGATGTGTCACAGAGCAGGTTTGTGAACATCAATTGTCCTGCAAACATCTCCCACCACTTGTCCGCATCTGTTTGAGTGCTTGGATTTTGATCTGCTTTTAGAATAAAGTCCCTGGGCTTCTTTTTCTTACTGTCCTTCACAGAATTTCACACCCATATAGGTGCTACTCCACCAAGTATTGACTTTAAAATTTTATATATTTTCTTTCTAAAGAAAGATTTTATTTATTTTCTTTCTAAAGAAAAATGTTCTGTATTTTCTTTCAGGAGCTGCTGCCCTTTGCAGACCAAGTTTGCTTCTCACTGAAGCTCTCAGAGGAGTGGCAGAGCCTGGGAGTCTTCCCGAGCTCCACCCAGAGAGGTTGGAGCAGGTCTTTGACCAGCAGAAGTGATTTTATTAATTAGAGTTGGGTATGTGAATGTCAGAAATAAGGATTATAAACAATGCCTGTGTGAAATGTGAGTGGAAATACAGTGAGGTACCTGCCAGGTTCCTCAGCTGAGTGGGCTTTGCTCGTGATGATTATCAGCTCCCCAAAAATGTTCTCCTGCCTTCAGAGGGAACATCTGTAACACAAAGGCTGGCTCCACCTGCCCACAAATGTGCTGCAAACACCCGTGCTGAGAGAAAACATGAGAAGTTAATAAAATAAAGTTATATCTTATTACTATGGAATTAAAAATTTGAACTCCTTTCTCGGTTTTAATAACACAGCTCTGCACTGGCTTTAAGGTTTGGTTTAAGAATGACCATTTTCTGCCTTATTTAGACTCGGTGCCCCAGCAAGAGAGCTGGGAGGCACAACCATTTAGAGAAGTTCAAATAACTCAACTGGCCGTGACCTGAACTAAAACTAATAGTTTGTGTTTGTGATGGCTACGAGAGCGGCATCTGGCTTACATTTAAATAGAAGGCTATTCAATAAAGCCCCTGCTTCTCCAAACTGCACAGAAGCAAAGATTAATTATTGCAACTAATGGCATTTCGGCCATTCATGCACCCAAGGGAGAAAGGCAACCCCTGCCCCAAGAACCAATAAGAACAAAAATCTTGCAGAGAGCCCCACAAGGGAGAAACCCCCTGAATATATTGTTGTTCCTGATATTCTGCCCAGGCAGCCTAACCATGGAATTAAATATAATTTTTACCAGCAAATTCTTTTTTTTTTTTTTCCTTGTTATCCTCCCAGAGGAGAACCCAGAGTTTCAAATGGGTTTTTAATAGCAACGCTCTGAGAATCCAGCCTCTGTGTCTTGCAGCGTCTTAGGGAGATCATGTTTCACATTTCACTCATTCCTCAGTGTGTTGGCACAGCCTAACACTGGCTTCAGACATTTGGTATTTGAAACAGAAAATCTTGGTGTTTCATTCCTTGCCTCACTTCTCCCCGTGTTTCTCCAGCATCATATAATATTGACAGCCCCTGCCTGGAAAGAAAGGCCAGGTTCTCTGGTTTATTCAGCTGCAGGCTTTAAAAATGGAGAATGGGGGTTTTGTTCAGAGGAAAGAGCAACTGCCAGTGAACTTTTTCCTTCTTTACATAAAAGTGGGATAGCACAATAAACAATGGTAAGAGAAGTGGGACCCGAGGTATGTATACATATATGTAATATTTTTTAGCTGACTGGTTTTTCAGTGCCCAAGCTTCAGGGTACAAATCTTCTCCCGTTTGTGTGAGTGATTTATGTCCTCTAATAATCCCAAATCTTGGGCAGGGAGAGCTCTGGCCATAGGTATGGCTCATGTTGTGGTGAGTCACATACTGTGACCACACTGGTGTCTCCAGGGCTTTCAGGAGCAAGAACATGCTCAGATTTGGGGGGAAAAAAGGAGACAAGAAACCAGTCATCTTAATCACAAGTGGAGAAAATTCAGTGATAATGCCTATCTGGAAATTTTGTCCGTGATTACTTGTGGGGCATTATTCCCAGAATCAGGAACCGCTGGGATTTTCTGGCTGTTCTCCCACGTGGATCAATTTTGTAAGGACAGTAGGTGCAGGTTTGTCTCCTCTTCCACTACAACTAAGGCACTTTTCAAGGCACTTTTTTATGACTGGAAGTATTTTTAGGTAAATGTCTGCATAGTTTCACTCTTAATAACATCATTTCTTGTAGCAGTGCTTTGGCATCCAGAGATGACTCCTGCACCAACACCCTTCATGTGTTTCCTGAGCTTCCTGAGGATCATCCCCAGGGTCTGTCAGAGTCTTTTCCTCACCCTGACATGATGGGCAAGAGATGGAATCACACAGTTTCCTCGTGGGTATGAAACTGAAATCATTGCTTTCCTTCACACAGGGGCCAGTCCCATCTTCTCCAATTCCTCCCTTTAACCTCCCTGTCCACCCCAGCTGTTCCCTTCACCTCCAAACCCTCGAGGAGCCAGAATTGGATGAGCAGTCACCCACAGAGGCCACCTGTTGGGGACAGACCTTGGTAACCCCTGCTTTGATGGGGGTATGAGCATGTGGAGTGGAGGCATTCCTGCCCCCGTGTGACATCCCCCATGCAAAGGAGGGTTCAGAGGAGGGAGAAAGGGTCCAAGTGGAGGAAAGGAGCGATGGTGGAGAGTCGTTCCACTGAACCAGCAAGAAGAGGAATTAAATCACTCTGCCATGATCAGCACCGGAGAGCCGGGTTTGTACCCGTGCTGACATCCTCTCCCACGCGTCCTCACAGGCATTAATGCTGTTTCCCTCTGCTTCTGCTCTTCCTTTGGGGAGTTTTCCTCCTCCTTTTGGCCATGAGCACAGGACGGATGTGAAAGGGAAAGGGGAGCAGCTTTTGGATGGTCGCTGGGCCTGTTGTGAGGAGCGGAGAGCGAAGCCGAGCTCCAATGGGAGCTGTTTGCTCGTCGGGGTGTGACAGCCCTGGAGCTGTCACCGGGTGCGGGGTTGTGTAAAGATACATCCAGGCCCCTCTTTTGGAAGTGGATCTGTGACCCACAGGCTGGATTTAGCTCCTTCTGGCCGCTGTGGGAATGCATAATTTTTGGCAGAGCCAAAGGAGCCTGGGCCAGTCCTGTAGGAGAAAGAACCTGCCAGGGATGCAGAGGGAATAAATCCCTCAGCCAGAGGCTAGGGCTGGACCCAAGATGGGGGAAATTCCTGAACTACAGAAATTAGGGGTTAATTGTCTTCAAAGTGGGTCGAGTTTTCCCTTCAATGCTCAAAGTACCAAAATGAGGGGATGGTGCATCCTTCAAAGCTCTCTCTCCACTGTGGGTTATTATTGAGAGCCCTGAATTTGCTTTACATGGAGGCTTAAAAAAGGGAAATATCCTGGGGAGGTCCACAATGCTCCTTGGTAAGCACAGCAGGGTCCAGATGAGACCCTGAGGTGTTCCTCTGGGGAGCTGAAAGGTGCCCAAAGGCGTCCAGGAGGGACCCAGCTGATCCACAGTGCCTGTGGGGAGGAATGGTTTGGAAACCATTTGGAAACCACACCTCAGGCTGCAGGTGAATAATCGCATTTTCAAATGCCCAACTGAGCATTTAATTGATAACATATTATGGGAAGGTGGTGGATTTTTTTATTTTTTTTATTTTTTAGATTTCTTCCAATTCAAAAAATGGCTTTTAAACAAAATTTTCCAATTACCACTTTCCACTGCATTTATGTGATTTTTTTTTCATGAAGTCTTACACCCAAAATATATCACTTTGGGGCTCCAAAAAAAAAAAAAAAAAAAAAAAATCCAGGTTTAAAGAATTCCTAAAAACCAGAATGTTCTACGAACCTTATTTTCAATGAACTAAGATTACTTTGGGCAATGTCCTTCAGAAGGACAGTTGAAAGAATAATTTGGTATTGAATGCCATAATACAATATATTAATTTTATGCATTTGTATTTCAATTTTGTGTTTGCATTTATTCAAAGCCTGTTTAATACTATTTAAAAATCACATCACAATAAGATTTAAATATTAGATTGTTCCTTTTCCCTTCTTTAACTGAAAATATGAGTTAACTTATAATATGACTATTCTAAAGTCAAAGAGTAGAGTATTTGAGAGGTCCAAACGAATTAAGTAGAGAAAAAAAAATTGAAATCCAAAGGCTCTTATTGAGCTTTGTCCAAAAATCTGACTGTGGTGCACTTCCTTTCTTCGATCTGATAGTTGGGAGCTGGAATGAAATGGGAGCTGTGATAAGCACATCCAAAGGCAGGACAAGCACTCGGGTTCCAGGGGCTGCTTTCTGGAGGTCTCTGTCCCAGATATGGATCACATTTCCTCCTGTTTACATGTAAGAAGGTTGTGAAGATCTGCAATTTGGAGATACATCTGGTTCTCGCATCAAATTAAACAGCAACCCAAGCCCGAGCGCCGGGGCAGATTTTAAAATGTAGGAATGAACGTGTGTTTATACAGTATTTGCATTAATGCTTCCTAGGGTTTATTTTGAAAGTGAAGAAAGAACATTGCATGGTAGGCAACTTAACCCAAACAATATCGGTTTAAAGTTAGGGCCATGCTCCTTGGAATATTTTCCTAGTGTTTTGAAGTGTCCACTTGAAGAGGGAGCAGGGGGGTGGTGGGGGGGAAGAAAAGGATTGTTCTGTCTTCTGCTCTGTGTTTGGCCTGGCTCAGTAGGGCTATTGCTGTTGCTCATCTGGTATGGATTAGTCCTTCTCTCTCACACTCTGTCAACTTGGGTGTTCTGCACGCAGGCTGTTCCTGCAGGGGGCTTGGGTTTGCTTTTTTTAACGGCAGGAAGTGCCCCGCTCAGACCACATGTGAAATTGTGTGGGAACAGTGGGGGGGATGAAAGAGCCCCATCAAACATACCAAAAGTGTGGGTGGAGAGACAGGCAGCCTAAGAGGAGAGATACCAGCTGAGTAATTTCACCTCCTGGGCTGTCCGGGCTGGGGACACGGTGGAAGTTTGCTGCCTTAAGAGCGGCTGCTGCTCGTGGCATCGATTTCTAATATTTTATCATCTCGGGGCTGCTGGGAGTGTGAGGGATTACAGCTGCTGCTTAATTTGTTCTAAATTTCCTGCGAGCCTCACCAGACATGTACAGGAAATAGGCAGTAAATGTTTAATAGGTAATACCTGACTGGACAATTAACAGGTGCTGTCACACTGAAAATCCAAGCCTGGCTCCGTGGGTGCACCTTGGGGACGTGGACATCCCCCACCAGCACTGTGGTACCCAGCCTGAAGTCCCTCACCCTCCAAAATTCATCTGTGTTCCCACTTCCAGAAATGGACTCTCAAAGATTTTTTTTTTTCTTTTTAAAGCATCCACTGATGGTTTTGCTGTTCCCATGAATAAATGTCACCACAGAAACTGGTCCAGGCTGCAGCCCTTGTATTTCTTTCACACACAAATTCCACCCTTGTTTTTCACAGGAAGAGGCAAATCCAATGCTCATCAAGAGATAGAAAATTGTAACTTGGTTTTCCACGTCAGAATAAATTCTTGTTTGTGCTGTCACCTCAGCTCTACCAGGGACCAGCAGATACTGTCCCAAAAAAATGCAGTGGGCAGGATATATTAAATGATCTCTCCCTTCTGGACTTTCTCAACTCCTGGCAATCAGCAGGTATGAGGTTTCCTGCTCTGGAGTCTATATCTGGACTTTAATAGTCATTGATGGATGTTGTTTCTTCATTTTCAATTAATTTTTACCTCTGGTCTCCATAAAATCCCGTGGCAATGATTTCTACAAGTTAATAGTGTGTTCCGTGAAAAGTACTCAGACTTGGTTTAAATCTCAATATTAAATGTGACTTTAATTCTATGCTGTCTTTTTTTTCTCCTCAGTAGAAGGTTATTTTAAAATAAATTTTCCATGGGATTGCCAACGCCATGGAAATCAGGCAGTGTCAGTCAGACACAGATCCTGGGATTGGCTTCTTTGCCTTAACACGCCAATTAAAATTTCAAAATATTTTATTATCATACAATTTCTATTTTTACACCATTACTTCCATGAAACTCTGTTATATTTTACCGTCTATTACACTTCAATTATTTTGCTGCAATTGCAGCAATCTTGTGCAATTGTTCATTTATCAGCAGATTGAATATTAGGGAATAACCCCTTTTCAACCTTCAGCCTTCCTTACTAGTTACACGCCTGCAATTAAGCTCTGATTGTTCCGAATAATTGTATTTCCAATTAAGGCAGAATTAGGCTAATTGAAATGCTATTATTACCTACAGAGCAATATTGGTTTAGTGTGTTTGGCCAACACAAAGCAAACCTCTCCTTTGGAATTTGATTCATTAAGTTCAAGTCCAATCGAGTTCAAAAGCTCCTCCCTCAAAGCCCTGCTGTCCCCTAATAGTGCATGACTAATGTCTTACACTTGGCTTTCCTATAAATTGCTCTCTTTACTGAGCAATTTCGGTGTCAATACTCAGACATCCTTATCAGCACTTGATGTTCATGTAAACCAACTCTGGTTAATGACTACAAGGATGGGGAGGGGGGAAAAGTAACATTGCCCAGACCTCAAGGCTCCTGCTCCATCTGAACTTTGAAGTCCAGCTGTTAATAGCAGCGTTGACTACTTACATAAAAATGTGCAGTAAACTGCACTGACATTGTCTGATTTCCAGGGATTGCTTTAAGCCATCCCAAAGGGCTTGGAGCTCCCACCCTTCCCTCATCTCTGTCACTCAGGGTGATTAACGCTGCTCTGATACCCAGGCCATTGTCCCAGCCTGAAAAAAAGTAAACATTTTTATAGTTGGGAGCAAGAAAAATTTCAAACAAGTTCCCTTTTGCCTGAAAAAGGGATCCCCAGCTGCTGTTTATTATCTCTCTGTTTACATCACACATGTGCATGCGGAGGACAAAGTAGTTCAATAAATTACTCCTCCACCATCGGCTTGGCCAGTCCAGGCTGCCAGGAACAAAAGCATTTAATGGTTTGTTGAATGTCTCTGAATGCTCCTACGGTCATTTTTAACTCTCACCAAGTAGTTGATCTGATTTCATCTCCTTTAAACTTTGTTTAGGGCTCAAAATGTTGTTTTTTTTTTTTTTTTTTTCTTATTGGGTGCAGTAATATAAATTATAGCTGTGCTCTACTATTGAAGCAGTTAATGGGGGGGATATCACACTGGGCTGTCTGACATGGGGATGGGGATTCTCACCCTGGAATCCCTACAGCTTCCATGAGATTTGGTAAAGTTCCTAACTCCTCACTTCTGCACTCAGCAATTTACCCAAAATCTCCATTCCTGGGTTTCTTTTTTTTTTGGAGAATACCTTCTTTCCAAAGGAAGAAATATTTTAAAAATTAACAATAACAAGAAGAAGTAACACTGTCGGAGTGGTTGTGCAACACACTCACACCTTTGGCCACCTCTCCAGCTTTGAAAATGGAAATTCCTCACATTTTTTTATGCTTTAAGTCCCTGTTCAGATGTGATCTTGGCTGTTCTTCTGCACACAACCTGCAGCTGGGTGCTGGGGTTTCTCCAGGGACCAGAGGAGTGTGGCTGCCCCTCCCCACCCCTTTCTACACCATCCCTGCTGCCTATTCCACACTAAACATCCATTTCTAGCACAAATCTATGCAACAATGATCCCTACAAAGAAATAAAATCTCAACATCTGTAATCCCCAACCTCTCTCTTTCCAATTCTTCCCCTTTCCAGTGGAGTTATTCCCAAATAAATCCAGTACCTGCCCACAGGTGGGACACCACACACATTCTCCTCAGTGGTACTCCTTGCACAGAAACATCAGTGAGAAGATCTGGGTTTAACAGAGACACTTCTGAGTTGTTTTTTGGGTTTTTTTTTTTTCCCTTGGATGATTCCAGAATTCCCTTTGCATCAGAGCCTCCTTAGAGCTGTGTAAATAAAGATTTGTACTGGATCTTCCCAAATCAAATCCACCTCACCACCACAGGAGCTGCTCCACAGCCTGGGCTGTGCAAAGCCAAGGTGCTCTGGGAGCAGTTACCATCAATCTGCATCCAAGCCCTACATCTTATCATACGCCAAAATCCATCCAGAGAGTTCATGTGGTATTAACATCAACAATCCACTGCCCTCCCACTTGCTGTCACCCCAGTAAAAAGCTGGGAAGTTCTCTTGATGGTCTCTCAGAATCAGAGACTGCCAAGTCTGGGATATATTTGTAAATGCACTTCAAAACACCACCAGAAAATTCCCTTTAGGAACTTAAAACTTGAAATATCATTGCAGAAAGCAACTCAGATGAGCTTAAATCCGTGTTATTTGCAAGCACTCTGGTTAACTGCTGCTGGGAGTGTTTTGGGAACACGGCATCTCTAGAAGACTTTGTGAATAAAGATGAAAAAGCCACAGTTTGGAGCCTGCCGCCTCAGCAGCATCATCTCAGGGCAATGCTGCCACAAAAAGATGTCCAACCTGTCTTGTTGTGATACAGGCAGAGAATGGACAGTCAGAGGGCAGAAAACCCCAACAACCTGCAGGTTTATTCAGGTTTTGAAAAGAGAGCAGCAGTTTGTCTTTGTGCCACTCTGAAATGCCTGGTTACCTTCCTTTGGATGTTTTTGGATGTTGTGCAAATGTCACACCACAAGGAAGCATCAGCCGTGGAAGCAATAAGGAGCAGGAATTTCCCACAGACACCTCGTTTCGGTGCAATTTTCCAGCCCAGGTTTCTTACCTTAAGAAATGTGGGTTTTTATAAGCCTCAGGAACCAGATGAACTCTGGGAGGATCCTCTGACTGAAACCCAAGATTTTTTAGGCTCTGCAGTGACCACGTTACTCTGAAGTTGCACCAAGCCTGAAGTTACACAGTAGTTGTAGTCACTCGGATAAAGACACTGACTTGCTTGATTCATTTTTGGCTAAGAGCAATCCCTTGTACATTCCTACCTTTCACCCCTTCCTCATTAAGTGGAAAATCCAAAGTTTCCTTTAATCAGGTTTGAGCTTGGGCTGATGTGATGTTTACTGACTGAGACAGTGGTTTTCAAAGACGTCGGGAACATCTGGCCCCGTGGCTTGGCAGGGAGCCCAGCAAATTGCCAATCCCAAGGCCCAAGTTCACAGGCAGCTTTGGGGCTTTCATCCCGTAACAAGCGAGCCCTGAGGGCAGGGGAGGTGCTGCTCCTCCCTGCTCCATCCCTCTGCCTTGCTACCCGTGTGCTCCACAGCTCCGTGCTCTCCCAGAGGAGAGGAGGATCCTCATCCTGTCCATCCCGGCTGGGCCACACTGACCGTGCCCCTCTCACCTTCCTGCTGTGTCCCACCAGGTTCTGCCACTCCCAGGGAGCAGCTGGGACAAAGGAGGGCAGGGACAAGAGCCAGCATGTCCCTGCGTCCTGCCCAGCAGGTCCCACCCTGCCAGGCCGTCCGTGTCTCCATCCACCACTCCTGTCCTCACAGACTGCTGTTCCCTGAGGCTCTGGGGAGGCTGTGCCTCGCGCAGGGTTGAACCCAGGTCTCCAAACTCCCAAGGGAGCAGCCTGAGCAGGAGCCCAGGCTCACATTTTGTCAGCAAAGCCCGCCTGGAAAGCACAGCTGCTGCAGATGTTCTGCAGACGGAAAACATTTGCATCCACTGCCCTTAATGCGTGGTTTGAAAGCTGAGTCTGGGATGCTCTACTGATGGGAATCACTTCTGCTCCAACAAGTAGATCCATCCACTCCAGAAAAAGAGGAAATAAGACATCAGAGGCAAACTAAGTTTGGATCTCACTGTGAGGAACCTTGAGGATCATCACCTGGGTCTTTCTGGTTCAGATTGCATCCCCTTGACTGGGTTGTTGGCTGTGGCACAACATTTTAACCAGTCAAAGAATGAGCAGATCTCTTTATTCTCTACTTATGTCACTGCAACACACCTTGCTTAGGGAGAAAACAGGGCCTGTCTGCACACAAGTGAAAATCTCTGAGGGTAGAGGCTTGTGTGGCTTTCACTGCATGGAAAAAAATGGATAATGGAAAGTGGAGAGGGCCATGGTCAAATGAAATGTTTGTTTGTTAGAACACAAAACATCGCACGGCCCTTTAGGGATTAGCACCAGTTGTCTTGAAATGGTTTGTGAGGTGAGGGAGACAGGCAGCCAAGGGGAAAAAAATGTTTCCAAAAAGCAGTGACCAATCACCAAGAGAACAGCACATCTCTGTCCTGACCTCCCGTGAGCTCTGAACTCTGCTGGCACTGTCCAGCCCCATTCCCTGAGAAACACGAGGCTGAGGGAGAAAGTCATCTTTGTTTCATGAAATATTTACATTGGAGAAGGGAAAGTCTTTTGTATATTGTCACTGACCTTTGGAGGGAGGGGGGCGGTCGTAATCAGGTTTCAGGATCACAATTTTCACAGCTGCACATAATAATTTGATTCAGGTATTTGATTCACACACTGAGGCTGAAAACTCCTCTAGAACCAACAACTGCTCTGCTTTTCCCACAGAGATACCCTCGACCTGGGCATGGGCCTTGTGTGGAAACATTTTGTGCTAAATGCTGGAAGAAAAGGAAAAGGAATAAAGAAGTTCCATAAAAAATGCCTGGGCCTGGTGATCTTTTGTGCCTGATGATTTTTTTTTTTATTTTTTTTTCTTCTAAACAGTCACAAATGAAAAGGAAGAGCTAATAGGAGTTTGGCTCCATCTCCTCTTCCTGAGACAGAGTGGGGTCTACAGAATTTCCTGCTCCTGGGCAGCTATCTTAGAAAGGCTTAAAAACACAGCCGGGTCCAAGAAAAATCAAAGGGCCATCACTGAAAAGGGATACAGAATTTCCAGATCCTAGGGTGGGAGCTGCATTGATGTGGCAGAAGCCGGGGTGGTGGAAAAAGGAAGCAGGTTCAGTGTAAGATTTCACGTGGATGGCCTTTGGTGCCTCAGCAGCGTAACGGGGGTAGGGGGTGGACAGGGGGCCTGCCTGGGGGACAGGAAGGATTCAGACTCCTCATTTCCTCTGCAGCAAAACATGGGCACTTAGTGCTTTTATCAGTGCCTTACACGGCAAAAATGTGTAATTGCAAAAACTTCAAGCTTAAAACATTTGTCCCTCCAGTGTTGAAGCTCCAGAGCTATTAATATGCAGCCTGCTCTGGCTGTAGGATCTCCCACAAATACCACTCTTCCCTAGTTCAAAGGGTCAAAATAAGGCAAGGGGGTTCAGAGGAAACTTTTTATTCCCCAAAAGATCCCAGCTGCCTGTCCTAGCTTGAAAACTCTTTATTCACCCTTGATGTGCTTGTGTATTTACCTATTTTCACACCTGCAGTAGGTGGGTTAGCTGTGTGGCTGCGACTGCTCAGGATGGATTTTTAAAAACAAAACCTCAAAGTAGAAATTCACCCTTTTCTGAAAGCAAATCTCATGCCCCACTACCATTGTGTTAGCTGTTCTGATTCACATCAGTCAGAAAAAAAAAGAGTAGAGAAGTGAATGAAGCAGACACAAGGTCTGCAGTCACAGAAACCTCTCAAGGATTTCGATGTGTGTGGATGTAAATTGTCACAGCAGGGCTGCAAATCCCCAGGAGCTCTGAATCCTTCCACATCACCCTCCTCAAGCCCTTCTCCTATGACATAAAAACCCAGGGTTTTTTTCATTAAATCTGTGTCTGAAGCAGCATTCCTTCCTTTGGAAATAAATCCTATGGAAAAGCTCCAAACCTGGGAGCCAGAGGGAGGCAGAGAGGTCGGGTGGTCAGCAGAGAGGTGCAGCAAAGCCCGTGACCTCCGAGCACCTAGTTTGCCATTTCTATCATTGCCTTCCCACGTTTTAAGCGTCAGGGATAATCTGGAATGTGCTCCTCCTGTTCTCAGAGACAGATGGCAGCGAGGAAAGCAGGTTGGAAGAAAGGAATAATAAATATCCCAAGGTGAGTAAATGTCTTGGCTTTGGGCAGCTGCGCCTGTGGTTTTTCTCAGGGTGCACAAATGTCCCTGGGCTTGTTCCTAGACCCACTAAACTTTTTTATGACGTGTTTCCTGCACTGTCTGGCCAAGGGTCAGAGATGTTAAGTCCTGGGGGAAATCTGGAGCTGAGAGCACTGCATGATCCAGGGGGTGATAAGGCAGATTGCTGGGCTGGGCTGGGGCTGGGAAGGCAGAGTTCAGCTTGCAGGGCAGATGGGGCTGTGGAAAGTTCCTTTGTTAGCAAGAAGAGGTATTTATCCTGATTTTTGGGTGATTCAGAAGACAGTTTACCTCCACTGTCACACTATACCTCTGTGGATAGTGGCTGGGCAGCCGCTGGATATAAAACACAACCAGTTTGAAGTGTGCTCTTGCTCCCTTTCTGCCAGGAGCTCCCAAACTGGGATTCACCACTGGGGAGGGGACAGGTTTTACCCCATGTGAGTTGTCTGGGGGCTGATTGTCCCCTGGTTTGGGGCAGCTCTGTGCTGTGACACACCCTGAATGATGGCTTTTGCCAACGGTGCTGCAGAGCCATCCATCAGCTGGAAATAGATGGAGCAGGGCAGCCAGCTTCCTGCTGCCATCCATGCCCTGTCAGGAGGCACAGACTTCGTGCAGAATTCATGTTTCCACCGTCTGAAGAGCATTATTTACAGGGAGAATTTTGGGGAAACTTATCTGTCCTTCATTTCTTGCTGGGGCGAAGTTTGCGTCCCAAACTGGACAACCACCACAAGTGGAAGAAGGGTAATTCAGCACAAATAGCACGAAGCAGTGCTGTGCAGGAGTTTAGGAAAAATGGAGAAGAAATCACCAGAGCCAAAGAACACTCCATGGAGTTGACACAGGAGGCTGAAATAAGATAGGCAGTTTGTAATTACTTTCTTTGGGATGTGGCCAGGACATGGAGGTTAACATCACAGCTTCACAAGGACTGCAGAAGCAGCTGAGGATCTCTCGGAGCTCAGGAGACACGCAGGGAACTTCCCTGAAACCTCCTGGCTTGGGCCATCACATCCAAATCCTGTGAGCCGAGGCTGGGAGGAGCACAATGGGTCTGATCTGTGTTCTGTGACATGCCAGAACCAAATAAACAAACTGAGGGGCTCTTGCTGCTCAGGCCAGGGCTCTTGGGCTCCTGCCACGGAGTTGTCACTCGTCCTGACAGCAAGCATCTGCCTGGGATAGTTCACCTTCAGAAAGGAGAGCATGGGAGGGACACAGGAGTGAAAAGGCAAAAGCAGCTGCAGCCCACGAGCATCCCACAGCACGGCAAAGGGAAGGGAGAGCTTTAAAAACTCCACCCTGGCAGGCGATAATCAAGATTTTTGTCCTTTTTTTTTTCCAAATAAATTTATTTCAAATTTTATTTTATTTATTTTAATTTTTTTTTCAAATCAATTTATTTATAAGAAGCATCTCTGAGCTCGTCCCACCTGCAGGCCAGACTGGAAGCACAAGGCACTGGGTATCTCCCTGCCAACACTGTATTTTATGACAGCTCTTAATTTGACCCTAACCAGCCTCAGAGGCAATAATTCTGGAATGTTTCCCTCCAGAAAGACTGTACCTCAGGTTTTTCTTGGAACTGGGTTCCATTAAGAGCAATCCTGTTCTTTAGAGGCAAAACCTGGATTTTTTATTTCCTGCTAAGAACTCAGGTGTTTGAGCCATGGGCTCGCATGCCAGTGGTTCACCTTCTTGCTTTGATTTAAGTGGCTGCAGCCTCACAGGAGAAGCACACAAAATGCTAAAAAAAAAAAAATAAAAAAAAAAAAAAGGCAAAGGTGGCAAATGGACCAAGGACTTTCCTTCTGTCCATTAAACCCCGTGAAGGGAGAGGGAGAGAAAAGGAGGCTTTGGCAAAAGACCTCTTGCACATGTTCGGGGATGCATAGATGAGCTCTCGACCAGTCAAAATAGGAAATACCACCCCTTAAAGCTGGATGTTGGAAGGTCTGAGGAGCTTTGTGAAACTGTGCCACCGAGTGCTGAGCAGAACGGAAAAATCATTCCTAAAGCAAATCTCTGGAGATTTCTGGGAAAATTGGCTCACCCACTGGTTGTAGCTCGATTCTTGAGGTGACTGGTCTTAACCCTGGCAAGGACTTCAATCTGCTCACTTAATCTGGCTGCAGAAAGGGCTGAGATGCTGTTTAGGTCATTTAGCATCACTTTTTCTTCCCCCTGTTGCAAGCTGAGCCAGCCCTTTTTGCTCACTTGAAAAGCTTCCCCTTCAAAGGCCCTGTGGAAAAGTCTTATTTCTTCCCCCCAAGTGACAGATTTTGAAGCAATCTCAAAGATATCTTGTCCAACACAATTACCCTCCACAAATCTGACCCTGACAGAGCTGAGGCAAAGTGTGATTTTTAACCTCGAGCACTAAAACATGTCAGGAAAGTTGTACTTGTGGAAAAGGATAAACCTTGAGGTGGCTAAAATTTATGGAGAAGAGATGTTAAAAGTTTTAAATTCCAGATGTGTGAAGCTCCAGCCATTTGGTGAATGATCTTGGAATTTTGAGCCATTTTTCAGGCAGGGATTTCAGCCTCAGAAATGTGTTCAGAATGTGACCCAGCTATTAAGTTCTTTGTAATTTATGCAAATAGTTTGTTCTCATCCTGGAATAGGGGACATTTGCTGCTGCTTAAAATCATGGAAGGAGGCAAATCAAGGAGCATCCTGTATTTCTACCAAAGAATCCCCTATAAAATAGCACTCAGCTTTTTAATTTATTGAGGAAACATGGAGATGATGTGTTGCAGAAAAAGCTTTTTACATTTGAGTCTCCTTAACCTCTGGGATTGTTTTAGGCTAAGTCTGAGGGATAAGGAATTCACTGGGACAATATTGATTTCTGCCTCAATTCCTGCTTCAAATATTTAGCTTGGTTCTAGTTCCCACGAATCTTTGTAGGATGAGAGTCTATAACAGCAGAAATATGTGTTGCAAAGTAAAATTGTCCCATACTGTGGGAAAAGGAAATCAGGGAATATAATAAGACAAGATTGGTTTGTTTCTAGGTGGGGTATATTAATAAACTAAAAAGGGCAAAGGAAATTTAGGTAGACAAAAGAAAAAAGTAGTTTAAGGAATGATTTTATTTTTTTTTTACCCTTTAATCTTGGTTCTGCTGGGACTTGGGCCACTTTCCAGACCAGTCATGGGAGTAATTTTGGGACAGCAAAGGCAGCCAGACTTTGTCTTCTTGACTGTCCCTGGATGTTTCTGCTGCAGAATTTATTTTGCTTTTAGGTGATGCTTTTCCACAGCTGCTTGATCAGAGCAGCCTGAGCTAGCACAGCCAGATCCAGCTTCGTTTGCCACCTGGAAATGTGGGATTTTTCAGAGGAAGCAGGGATGGCAGAAATGCTTTGGGGTGAAAATGCGTGGGCCAAACCAAAAAGTGAGACCCTGCTCTGCACCATTCTCAGCCTGGGAATGGGAATGACAAATTAGAGGCATGAAAAGAAGTGGGAATGTGACAGCAAGGGAGGGGAAGGGGGTGCAATGGATGGCTTAATAACAGCTTGTACTGATGGACAAATTGCACCTCTGGACTGTTTGTGTCGGCAGAAGGACGCTTGGATCCTTGTCAAGGAGAACTGAAGGATGGCTCCCAGTTGGACCATGCAAACAATCAGCTGGCCCCAGGCTCCAGCAGTGGGCCATGGGCCTGGCAGAGCCCTAAACCCCCCAGCTCTCTGGGGCCCTATCAGTGGGAAACCAAAAGGATGGGAGGGAAAGGGTCAGGCCACTTCAAAGGAGACATGGACTTGGTTTGAAATTTAACCCCTTTGGAGTTTAAATTTCTTCCAGGTCTCCACATGGCCAAGTGGCCCTGTTTGCTTCCAAGCAGCCTGTGGGACTGTCCAGCAGGAACTGCAAACACCCCGATGTCAAATATGGGAGTTTCTGGATTTCTCTCCTGGTAGTCTTCAATGAGATATTCCAAAATTTGCTTCCATGACCCAAAAGCTGCTCCCAAGGAATATTGTTCTGGGGCTGTGGGAGTCTGACCATCACACTGTGGGGTTTCTGTGCAGGCAGCCCTTACTCCAGCAGCTCATTCATATCCAGCATGAGATAAGCTGTCATTGTTAAACATCCCATGACTTTAATAAATAAGGTTTCCTAAAGGAACCTGTGATATTTCAGCAAGAAAAACTGTCTTTCCTCAGGGTTGGACATGAAATACAGCATTGACCATGACCTTTTGTAATTCCTCCTGGTGGCGTCTGCTGGATCTTCTGTGCTCCTAATCCTTTAGTGCAACAGTTGAGGCTGCTCTGCCTCCACTTTCTCCTTCTCCAGAATGTCCCAGGACATTTTGTCCCCTTTGCCTTCCCACCCTCCTCGGAAAAAAAAAAGTCACAGCCTTCCCACCAGGGCTTGGGAGAAACAAATTTGTGGGGAAAAAGGAAATGCTGAAGGCAGATGGGTGTTCCTGGGGCTGCTGGTGTTCCCTTGTTTGGGAGGCATTCCCACCACAACCCAAATACCAAAAAACCATCATAAATTTAGAGAATGGGCCTGCAGAATGACCCCAAATGACTTTTGGTGCGGAGAGAAAACATGCCCTGTAAACTGAGGGGGAATGAGAGCATGTCCTTCCCATCAAGGCCTTTTGCTGGACTTTGAGGCACATTCCTGAGCCTTCAGCAACTGGGGTTGGCACAGATGCCATCTTCCAGGGCAGTGTTTTCCACTGGAGATGCAGACCACAGAAAAAGAGGGGAAAAAAAGTTGTTCATGACCTTTCTCTCTGAGTTTCCTCCAGAACCAGCTCTTGTTAAACAATTTGTTGTCCAAAATGACATTATTCAGAAATATATTTTCCATTCTTTTTTATCTTAGGCATCTAGGGTTTTTTTTGTGAATTCCCTGCATTTTGTAGGTGACTGTGCTGTGCTGTGCTGAAAGAGCAGTAAAACCTCATGCCCTAAATCAGTTTTTGTTATGCAGCTAGTCCTCTTGGTCAATTCTAATTCTATTTCCTAAGATTTCTAGTAAAGATGTAAAATAGTCATTGTCTTTGGTGTTTCAGTTAAACTAAAAATTGAGAGTTATTTGTCTTCTATTATCTTAAAAATAAAATCAGTCTCATTATCCTTTCTGCCTACACCATTAATGCATCAATCTATTATTATTATTATTATTACTACTATTATTAATATTACTATTATTACTATTACTATTGCTATTACTACTACTACTACTATTACTATTATTTAATAATTTGGGTTGGAAGGGACCATGTAGTTCCAACTCCCTGCCATGAGCAGGGATAATATTTCACCTCTGACTGTATTTGTAATTAGGAAGTCCTAATTATGAATATTGTATTTGTAATTAGGAATTTCTAATTATGAATGCAGTGTGACCTACAATCCTCATGGAAAATCTGAGGAATTCACAAATGACAGAAATTTGTAAGCCAGCACAAAGAACTGGAGAATTGAGATTTAGGGGTGTAACCAATGCCACCAAGACAAACACTTGGTGTTTGTCACACACCAGCGACTGGACCAGGAAAAGCAGGTTTATCCTTTGTGAGGTGAATTCCATGTAAAAAGCTATAATCCTTCAATTAAGGAAAAACTAAGTGAATCAGGTGCAATACATGTCAGGAGGCTGAAAAGGGAAGCATTTGAAAATCATGAAGTGGGAAAAATCGTGGTTGCCCAGCCCATTACTGTGGTGTTAACGAAGATCCTTGGGCTGGGTGCCTTGGAGCCACAGGGGAGGGAGTTCTCCCAGTCTGGGATGAATGAACTCTGCACCTATGGAGACTTGGGAGTGGGAAGCCAACCGAAACTTTAATCTCTGGTTAAAAAGGAAAATAAAAACAAAGAAGGAAAATCAGTGGGTTTTCTTAAATGCGTTTACACACACACACACACACACACACACACATGCAATTAGTTCTTTTTAACTGCTAATGAAAACAGGATCCACAGGCAGAGCTGGGCCTTTTAGTCATAAATCCATGTACAGTAGCCCTGTAATCCACGATTTCACGCTCAGGGTAAAGGTGGACCAGCACTACCATGAGTCACACAGAGTGTAAAATCCTGGGAGAGGCTGCACGAGGGACAAGCAGCAAACCAAAAATTACATTTCATTCTGATTTTGTTCTTGTGTCTCAAGCCGTCAGATTTCTCACACTTTGTAAGTCAGGCACATAATTTTGTGGCTGTAGAACACACGGTCACCCTGACACTGACTGAAGTATTCAGACAGGATTTTTCCCTTTCCTCATCCTTGTAAATGTGATACCAGACTGGTTTGGTTCACAGGTGGAAGGAGATTGTCTTTAAAAAAATGGCATTTTGGCAAAGCTGCTTTTGAGGCTGTCATCTGATCTGAAGCCTTGGAAAATTAAAACTTTTGACCTTCTTTCAGTGGAGAACCTCAACTGTAAAGATCAGAAGTTCAGCGCGAGGCTCCATGTTTGAACGTTTGCCCAATGCTCGGCGCGGTGAAACGCCCAGCGCCTTCCGCTGAGCTCAGCCCGAGCTGTCAGAGCCATCCAGGGCTGAAATCCCTTCCAGCCTCACCCACCGGGGACGAGTTTCCTTTGATCACCAGGGGTAAATAATGCCGGTGTGTCAGGGCTACAATTAACCCACTGTGTCCAATTCCCAGATGACACAAATCTCTCCCGGCGCTGCTTCAGCAGCCTCACCTCCCTCAACTGTCGACTTCAAGCCTTGGTGCAATCGTGCAGTCAAGGAAAAAACACTGAGAAGTGGAATTATTCCCTCTCAAAGCCTTTGCTGCATTTTATACTTCCCAAATAAGCGGATGGACCCCTGTTTTAATTGACCACTGCTTTATCTCTGAGGAGCATTGGCCAAAAGCAGCCCGGGACCCAGCAGGATTTATTTGATGTCCAGCACATGATGGATATTTCCTCCCAGGGTGGGTTATTTATTTGTCTGGGGCTGTTGGCACGCATGAGTTTCTGACTCTTACAGGTAATTTTGAAAAATGTGGCTTGCAAGAATATGAAAGAAAGGAACATAACAGGACTTGGTGAACACACACAGCCCAGAGCAAAAGGGGCACCTCCAGCTTTTAAAATGCTCGTTGTGTCTTTGGTGGAGGAGCTTGAATGAAATCATTTATATGAGCTGCAATATCTGGCTGACTCCACTGATCACGATAATCAAATGCAAGAGATTTGGAGGGGAGAAGGGAAGGGGGGTGGGGGAAACTGTGTATAATTAAAACCTTGTTCTAATCCTGCTTTGATGCTTTTGCCAGGACAGGTTGGACTAGTCAAAAGCCCCAAACATTTTAGATAGTTTTTTTTTGTTTTGTGTTTTGATTTGATTTTTTTTTTCATTCTGTCAGTGGCTGCAAAGCAGCAAAGTGGTTATTACCCTTATAAGGTATCAAGGTAAATATTTCAGATCCCCTGTGACTTTCAGTCTCTCCCGACTCAGTTTATTTGTTCTTGTCAGTGGACAGTGAAGTTTTGTTTGTGGAAACCAGTTGGGGCAAAGACTGACAGCGCCGAGGCGCTGTGATTTATTTTCTGCCAGCCACCACTTCCCCAGAGCTTCTTCCCCAGCTGGCCCCTGGACTGGGATGGGGGACACTGCCAGCACCTCCGGGACACAGCTTTGGGGTGACCCCATGCAAAGCCCGGTGGCACCAGGGCTCTTCCTTCTCTCTTTTTGTCTCAGGACCCTGCTGCTGAAAGGAGTGACACTGCTTCCCGTGCTCCTTGTGGTGCCAGGTTTGTCTGCAGGCTTTGTCCCTTGTGCTGGTGGCCCCTGGGACAAGTGGCACGTGCAGCTGGGGAAGCCATGGCCACCATGGGCATCGGGGCTGATGCAAACTCAGAGTGTGAACACGACTCCGGTGGGTCCCAGCTCACAAAGGTGACAAGGGTGTGCAAAACTGCACAGAATCATTGGCTCATTGAGGCTGGAAAAGACCAAAAGACATCAAGCCCGACCCCTCCCCCAGCACTGCCAAGCCCACCACTAGCCCATGTCCCCAAGTGCCACATCCAGAGGGCTTTTAAATCCCTCCAGGGATGGAGACTTCACCTCTTCCCTGGGCAGCCTGTTCCAATGCTTGATAACCCTTTCCATAAAGAAATTTTCCCCAATAGTCAATCTAAACCTCCTCTGGCACCTCATCCTCCTTCTCATCCTATCAAAAGTGACATCCTCTTGTCCTTGAAAACATGATTTCATGATCCAAAACTCCGTTGCCAGCTGGAATCTCTTCATCTTGAAGGGACTGAGAGCAGTTGAGGCAGTGAAGGTTCAAAATGGCTCTTTGGGGTATTATTTTGGAGAGGATGTACTGAAAGTCTGGAATGGGTGTTGAAAGTGGTGCAAAAATCAGCTTTCCTTTGCAAAAGCTTTTGTTTAAAATATAGGAGGTGTCTGATGGAAAAGACGTAAGGAAATTGGTCTGTTTAGCTTATTAAAAAGATCAAACAGATGTTTGATTACAACACATTAAGTATTTTCACTGAGGAGAAAATAACATCTATTAAAGGTCTCTTTAATCTAGCCAAGAGAGGACAGCTGAGCTGCAATGGCTGGGAGAAAAAGCCAAATAAATTGAAGTTGGAAATGAAGCATTTCATGTAATTCTGTTCCCTTTGTGGGGATAGAACAAGGTTGGATAACAGTGACAACAAACAAGAGCCACGGCCAAGGGTGTGTGATGGAAGTGATCTCAGGGAGAGCCTTTCTGGGTGATGTGGTTTGTCAGGGCCAGGGAGTGTGGGGAAAATCACATCTTGGCCCTTCTTTCTTCATAAATTCTTTCTCCCTCTTGCATGTTTTCTGATTTCCAGGAAATGTGCTGGTCACTCCATGTCCTCTTGTTTCCCTGTTCTTCATTTATTTATTTCGGTGCTTCCTTGGCATAAACAACAAAACCCACACCAGGAATACAGGAAGAAGCTTAAGGTTCAGAATTTTTTCGATTGAAAAACACAAATGAATTATACTTAACAGCACGTTCTGAAGGCTGAAATCCATAATTTAGCCTGACATTTTAAGTGTACATCACTTGAGTTGCTGCCAGCTTTCTAGAATGATTAGGTGACTCGAAAAAGGCAAATATTTTTTCATATGATTCCACTGAATTGGAGACACTGCTGCTGAAAAGACTTCAATAATCCTGGCTGTATTTATTTCCTAAAGCCTCACTCATCATTGTCAAAGTGTTATCAGCTATCCCCAGCTTTCTCTCCAGCCCAGAATCTAATTCCAATTATTTTTAAAAAAGAAAAAAAAATCCCTTTCTGGAAATGAATCTTTTTCAGGACTCTCTGTTTTTCATGTAAGACTTAATCAATTACTAAATGGAATGTATTTATTAAGTGGAATGTGTTTGCCAAGTAACTGTTGCACTTGAGTAAAACTCCTCTTGTGTGCTGGAGGAAGCTGTGGCTGGGGAATTCAGGATGCTTTCTGGGAAGCTGGAAGCATGTGGGAATCTGCAGGAACCCTGGGATTTCGGGGCACAGGATGCAAATTCACCACTGAGGATTGCTCAGAAGGAGTATCAGAGGGGCAGCAGCCCACTCCTGATTTCTTCTCCAAACTGCAACTAGAAATGAAGAATTTGGTTGCAAAACACATCACCTCCATTTGAAAATCTCCAGGAGGATGGATCCATCTCCCCTGGCCCCATAACAGCACAGGACCTTGGTGCCGGCAGCGGGTTTGTGCTCTGCTGTACCCTTCCAGGACCTTGGCCTCTGTCATTTGTCACAGCTGGGACCCAGCCTGTGCTCCCTTGGGACCAATGCCCAGAAAAAGCATTTTGTGCCCTGGGAGAGGAAAAGCAAAGGAATCTCATCTTCCAGGCTGACACTTCTTATTGTGGAAATAGTGTTTATTCAGTGATTTATGGAGGATAACTGCAGGGAGATAAACCCCCACCTTTCCACGAGGCTCCTTGGAAGTCAAAGTTTTGTCCTCAACTCCGATGAGACTGAATTTTTTCCCCTAAAATTCTCTGAAAGAGAAAGAAAAGGAAAAGCTCAAAGCATCAGAATTTAGGTATTTAGGATTTTAGTGCAGGGTGAGGGTTCGTAGCTGTTGTTTGATTGTCACCTAAAAGGAGATTGTTGGTGCTGTAGTGCCTTGGATTGTTAAAATCTGACAGAATTAAGATGCCTTTGAGACAGCCTGGAAAATCCCAGGTTTGCTGACATCTGTGTGGCATCAAGGTCAGGTTTCCACATCTCACAGGATGAACTCTCAGTGACTTTCTGGATCTTTTCCTCCTACAGCTGCACTTCCCCTGCCTGCGATGGGGAAAGGCAGGGAAGGAGTCAGAGGCACCCAAAGCCTGCAGTGAGCACACTGACACCTCAGGGGGGTTTAAGGAGCTCCTGCCTGTTTTTATAAAGAGTTTTTCATCCTACTTTGAACCGGCTTCAAACAGTAAAGTTCCCTCTTCAGCAGCTCGGTTTAATGGAGAGATTCACTGCATTTTCATTCCCCAGCTGCAAAGGGATAGAGAAGCCAAATTCAGAAGTCAGTGTCAAAAGGAAGGTCTGTTTAAGAGAATTAAAAGGTTTCATGTCATTCATCCCACCTGGATTGCTTTGCAGGCGGGACACCAGGTCAGTCCTTCATGGACCACAGCTCCATACAGGTATGGTGCATTTTTATTAAAATGCGCCAATGCCAAAATTAATTTGCTGAAATCAAAATTTCTAAATTAAACTTGGAGAGTTGAACTCTTCAGCAGTGTTGTACCAAATGCCCATCACCTGCCTTTGAAGGGCAACTCCTTCCTGATGGTGCTGGGTTTGTGCCTGGCCCCAGTGAGGATCCTCAGAGACACGACCAAGGCTTCAGCTCCTCCTGGAAAAAGATGAAAATTAAGGAATGCATGTGCTCATTTTTAATCCTGTGAGCTATTTACTGCCTCCAGTGCAACTTTTGAAGTGCTTCACATAAAAAACGTGCGTAAGGATTTTTGGGAGAGAAGATCAGTGGCAAAGAACAACTTCCCAAATTCCCTCCTCGAGGAATCCATCCAGTTGCTGTTTGCTTTCTGTACTTTCCTTCCCAACAGTTTGCACTAGAAATGACCCATTTTATGGGCTGCCATTTTCGACTTTGAGCCCTTTAATCCCACACATAATGCTGGATAAGGATTTTTAGCTTTCAGAAACCTCTGCAACAGCAGCGCTGAGAGCGTTGCCTTTCAAAGCCTCCCTTGCCTGCTCGGTGCTGAAGGAAATAAGTAAAACAAGCCTGAAATTGGGTTTGATAATTTTTTGACAAGTTTTAACTAAGCACAGTGACAGGGAGCTCTGCAAGAGAAATTTTAGAAGCCCAGGAACTGAGGCATAATAAGCTGTCAGAGAAAAGATCAAGTAGCATTCCCCAATTCATCTACCCAACATCAACGTTCCAGCTAACAGTAGACAGTGTTAGCCAGATTCTTGCCCTTTTTATCTACCAAAAGCTACATTTATCAAAATAAGCAAAAAATGTGAGGTATGGAATGCAGTTCATTGGAGGGCAGGGCTTTATTGGTTGATTGGTAAATTGAAACACATGGAAAAGTGCTACATGTAGGAACACACTGCTGACTGTATTACTCCTTTTTTATTGGGTAATCTCTAATAAGAACCAGCTGGTAATAAAGGACTGAGTTCATGGGAACCCACCCTTTGTTGAAAGCGAGGTTGGTGTCAATACCAGAAACACATGAGCACAAAGAAAACAGATGTAATTGGCTTCTGGAGGTCAGGTTATGTAAAGACCCCGGTGAACAGAGGTGAGGGCTTGGCTGCAGAGAATGACAGGCTAAAATAGCCATTATTTCTGTCTGTGTGTCTCTGGGGAGGGGGTGGCAGTCACAGGGACCTGGTGTGGGTAAGAACTGGGGCTTTGTGGTCCCCAGAAAACAGGGTGCTCCACCTGAAACAGGCACTTAATAAATCAGGGAACAATGGCTCTTTAGGGAAGGAAAGCTGCAGCTTTGTCTTCAATCACAGGCAAAAACCTGCTCTGAGAATTCATAGAATTAATTAACTTCAGGCAGCAAGATCACAGAATGGTTTGGGTTGGAAAGGACATTAAAGCTCATCTCATTCCACTCTGCCATGGCCAGGGACACCTTCCACTACCCCAGATTCCTCCAAGACTCACCCAACCTCACCCTGAATACTTAAAAAAATTATATCAATGAAATTGAAATCCACCTTCACCCACAGCTATTCATGATGTCCTGGAGCTCTGGAGGGAGCAGGCTGCAGGTTTCAGGTTAAAGAGATGCTTGACAGTTTCTGGCACAATAAACACCATCTATTTCTTCATTCAGAACATAAAATCATCTTTACTCATAAAGAAAGTACTGAGGAGATTTTCCCTTTTCTTTCTCTGAGGGCAGCAATGTACATTACATAAAAATATAACATATGTTAGAAAATTGAAGAATGAAAATGAAAATATCCTGGGCATCATCAACACAGATTTTAATGGGGCATTGAAACCAAGCTCTAACTCCCTTGCATGGAAGGGATCCTTTAGGAAGAACCTCAAGAAATCTGTTCCTTCATTTGGATTTCGCCATTCTTTTTATAAGAAGATGAAAAAGATTTGTACAAGTAATGTGTGCAAAAAACAAATTTTCAGATAAATAATTTTTTTCAGCATTATCAGCCAAAAAAAATACCTTGGCCTGAGGAATTCAGCAGTGACAACACAAAACCCAAGAGCTGTATGTGACATTTGAGCAGTCCTGTGGTGGCAGCTCTGCCCCATGGTTGGCTCCATGCAATCCTCAAACCAGGACTCTGTTGTGACTGTTTGTGGTTTGGAGTTCAAACTTCATTTTCTTCAAACCTTCTCAAGTCAAAGACACTCTTTCCTGCCTGCAGGATTCCTTGCTGGAATACAACTTGCAAAAAAAATCCAGGAGGGACCCAAATGCAGCCCAGGTGAAATCCAGCTCTGGTGAGCAATCCTGGCCTCCATTTGCATCAGAAAAGCTGCAATAATGTTCTTATTTTTGGTTTAATTCTATGTGAGCTGCAGCAATGTCTAAGAAACCCGCTGTCAACATTCTTCAAAAACATTTCATGGAGCAAAGAACCACATCAGAAGGGAAAAGTCCAACCCAAGCTCCTGAGATCTTCCCAGCCTGGGAGGGAAGAGGAGCTGAGCTGCTCCGAGCATTCTGAGCTAAGATCTCTCCAAGGTGTACCAAGAAGTGAGGTACAGAGAAGGTACCTGGGCAAAGCATGGCCAAAAAATGGGAAGGAATTTTGACTGATTTGCTCTGGGCCTCTCTGCTGCCATATTTTTGAAACACCTGGAATGAGGGACAGATACTCTATAAACTGAGTTTGAAAGGTTTTCATTCTTGCAGCAAGGGCATAAAGGGAGATTTTTTTTTTAACTATTTGCTGCTGTTATTTTAAAGTCAGCTTAATGCCTTAATGCCTTTCAAGAAGCAGAGGTTCCCAAAAAAATAAAAGGGCTGGGAAAGAATTATTAACACAAAATTCAATAACATCCCCCTGGTTTCTCTGAGGTATTGCCTGAGTGACTGCAGCATTTACAAAAGGGATTCTAATCTGAAATGAATTTGCAGCTAATTCAACCTGTAGGCTAGTGACTCTGGGATTTCCTAGATAATACAATCCAGACAGTAATGTTGATGGATGTTAAAGACTTGCCTGTGTAACTGTTGTAAAGCTCTGTCATAAGAACAAATGAGGCATTATTGCTTTAACAAAAGTAATCCCAGAGCTCCAGTAAATTCGGCTCTCCTTCAATATCCCCATTATTAGTTACAGTGACTCAGTGATGGGTCTTCCTTCAAAGACACAACAAACACTTCTCTCCAGGATTTTCAGTGCAAAAAGCTCCCTGAAAATAACTTTTTTTTTATTATTTTTATTATTCATTGAGAGTAAATTCAATGTCACAGCTTTTCTTATCTACACAGACAAGCTGGAAGAAATGTGGCCAGTGAGGAACAACTGGTACCAGGGTCACGGGGGTGACAAAAGCAGATGGTGATTTTTCATTCCTCCCAATTTTGCTCCTGACTCAGCCCTGTGAGGCAGGTCAGGAGGGCTGGGAGGGAAAAAACCAGCCTCAAACAGCTAAAGGAATATTTTGTGTTTGGAGGAAGCTGAGTAAAAATGGTTTAGTGGTTGCATATTTTCCTAAAGGCTTCTATTGAAGCCACAGATATTTGGCTAACCTGGAGCAGACTCTTTACTACTTTCACCCCAGAACTAATGTGTTTTATGGGTTTTGATTCCTGGACCAAGCCTCACTTCCAACATCCAGGTTTCCATCCTTCTCTTTGCTCTCCACTGAAATGCTCAGCCTGTCTTTATCTCCCCGAGGCAGCCACACTCGCAGGCATTACCAGATATTTCACCCCGTGCCCATAATCTATTTTTTTTTTAATCCAGTGCTTTAGTCATCCTCTCACATATTTTATCATTTACTCATCTTTTGCAGAGAGGAGTCCTTCAGAAAAAAATTGGTGCCAAGCCAAAGTAACTCTTGACTTTGGTGGCAGGGAAATATTGACCAACGGCGGGGAAAAAAATATGTTAAATTTGCACACATTTTACCTGTCAAGCCCTGCTGTGGTGTTGCTGTTAAAATTCTGCTTGTAAAGTTTGAGAACCTCTTCTGCTGATAACTTCAGCATTAAAAATACCATTTTTCATGTCTGGTGGTCTTTC
Organism: Motacilla alba alba; assembly: GCF_015832195.1. NCBI lineage: Eukaryota > Metazoa > Chordata > Aves > Passeriformes > Motacillidae > Motacilla > Motacilla alba. Next base: position 18,303,982 of record NC_052026.1, read on the forward strand.
TGTTCCTAATGCTTTCCAGGTTTCCTTCTTTGCTTCCTAGCAAATAGCTGATGGACTCGAGCTTTCTGAGCAGCTACTCCTTAAACCTCAGGGGCTTTCTGTTCACTTCTGTTTTTCCTAATGTGACCACTTTGGATACAGCCCTGCTCAGAGAGCATTAAAAAGGGATAATCCAACCCCATTTTTCCAGGGGAGAATCCTCCTGCTATCAGCCACTTACCATGGGAATTGCTTGTGGGGCTTTGCAGCTTGAATCCAGGCCTGGGACAGGTTTGGTTCGTGATGTGAGCAACCATCCTGATGCTCTGCTGGTCCTCAGCAGACCCAGCTGGGGCCACAGCTGGACCCTAAGCAGTTCCGCACGTGTCAGGCTGCAGCAAGAGCCAGGAGCCAGTGGTGGGACCAGTTCCACTCCCTGAATCAGGGATTGCTTGGCTGAGCAACAGGAACACGGTCTGCGCTGTGAGCAAGGCTGTGGCTCAGAAAATAATGATAATGATGATGATAATAATAATAATAATAATAATCATGAAGTTGGACCATCCAGGAAAAATCACACTTATTAGGAGTTTGCCTCAAACCTGCCTTGGAGACAAAGGTTAATGAGGAGAGGACAGGGAGGGGACGGGCACCTGATCTTCCATGATTAGTTTGACAAATGTCTCTCTGGCTGCTGCCCAGTTCCTTGTGGAGATAGAGCTCTTGGATGCATTCACAATGACCTACTTTTCACTGCTGGCCAGCGTTTTGCTGCTTCGTTGTTATTGTTGGACTTTGCTGCTGCTTTTGGTTCTGTTGCACATGAGTGGCCTTGTTGTGCTCAGTACAGGACTTCCCTGAGCACTCTGGTGCTGACAGTGACAACAAAGCTTTGCATCCCGGAGGATCTGTCCTCTGAAGTTCTCAAAAAGGGTTAAAAACTCTGGGGTTTATTATTTTCCCAGTGCTGTTGATGCCTTGGGAAGGCTGAGCTAGAGCAGAGGCTGGACAGAGCTAACGAATAAAGCAGGGGTTTACTAAAAGCATCTCCTCAATGGATCCACCTTGGGCAGCACAAGAGCCCAGCCAGGGCTGCACCCAAGATGAACCCAAATGGTCCCAAAATGAACCCAAGATGAACCAAAATGGACACAAAATGAACCCAAGGTGAACCAAAATGGACACAAAATGAACCAAAATGGCCACAAAATGAACCCAAGATGAACCAAAATGGTCCCAAAATGGTCCCAAAATGCACGAGCGCTCCCGGGGTCTCTCCCTTGGCTCAGCTCTGCTCCATTTGCACCTTGCAGTTCATTGTCCCGTTCCAGCTTTAGCCCAGGCACGCCCACCCTGCTTGTTTTTCTCTCTCCAGCCCACGCTGTTTGTGCTCCTGGGCTGAGATTTGGATCATTTGTCCTTGGTGCCCAGCTGGAGCAGGAATTGTTTTGTCTCCCTGCTCTGTGCAGAGCTCAGCATCCCCTGATGTGAAGCCCAGAACTGCACACTAAAGCAGCACAGAATGTGAAAAATAGAAAAGCCAAAACCTGAGGCATCCCTGTGCCTGGTGCAGAGGTCCCAGGATTTTCTCTTACACCTGTTTGCTCCCAGTGCAGAACAAGGAGGTTTTTTTAATGTTCATCATCACCAAGATAAGGCAGAAGGTGAAAGATGATGATACCCCATGAAAGACCCCAAGGAACCTGCCTGGGCGGGTGCTTTAAAGAATAATTGACCCTCTGGCCACAAGCTGGGCCTCCTTTTTCCCCCATCCCTGGAAGTGTCCCAGGCCAGGCTGGATGGGGCTTGGAGCAACCTGGGATAGTGGAAGGTGTCCCTGCTAATTTTTTGTGTCCTGGGGTTTGATGTGTGCTGAAAGGTTCAAGGTTTGCCTGTTTGAGTTTTCATCTGCTAAACACGACCACAAACACTTATCAAAAAGATAATGGGATAGCTTGGAGAGCTAGCAAGGAGCAGAGTGTTCATTTAAGAGGTTACAGACAAATCTGTTAGGCCAGAAGAACCCTCAGGTAACAAGACCCTTAAAGGAACATGGAGAAATTGCAAAAAAGCCCCCCAGAACTGATAGATAAGCAGAAAAAAAAATATATTAATGCTGATTTTCCTATTGGACGTGCCAATTCTGATTTATTAGGGAAATAGATCATCATTTCTCGCCTGTTAAATGCAAACATGAAGGAGAGGCAAAGGCCTGTGGATGTCTCTTTATTAGCCCAGCAATGCTGATGGCTATTTAGTCATGTTTGAAACTAAAATAATATTTTCTTCAAATGCTGCTTTTGCCAAATGCAAAGTGAGCTGACATCTGCTTGGCTGGATCTGGGGTCACATATGAAGTGGTGCCTAAACTGAACAAATATTTCCAATATATATTAAAAAAAATAAAAAGAAAGAAAGGAAAAGAAATGAAAATCATTAACCTTTTGTCATTAGCATGAGCTGTTCTTTGAGCTGCTCAGCAGTTTGAATTAGTGCACCTGCCAAAATAAGCACCAAGTGTTGTTACCCTCTTAGGGACAGCCCTGTTCCATAAATCACAGCCTTTCAATGACAGCTAAATGTGGTTTATATCATATAGAGAGCCTGTGTTTATGAATGTGAGATAAAAGGGGTTTAACCAGTGCAAACACTGAGACTACTGTGTGCAGCCTGTCTCTCTTTCACAATTCTTCTCCTTTTCCTTTCCTGGCATTTCTCCTGCCCAAGCTCATGGCTCTCTCCGAATTTTCTGCCAGTTTTGTTGGTTTTCCTTCCAGTTCTTCCTGTCCTGATGTGCAGAACCAACTGCAAAAGCCCAGTGAGTGTCCAGCTGGAAGGAAAGGGGATTTTGAGGAATCAATTATTTGTATGTGGTTTATAGCCAGCTAGAGAGATAAACATATGTCCTAATTCATATTAAAAACATGTATTTTGCAGAGTTAATTCCTGTACTATTCACAACCTGCAGAATTCCAGCATCAGGATAAATTCCCCCATTTTCATTGCCTGGGTTCTTAATTCTTCACTCCTTGTCCAGACAGCATTTCTGTGGTGCTTCAGTGTCAATGGGAAATGGCAAAAGGGAGATGCCCTTCTGTCTGATGACTTCTCTTACAAGAAAATAAATTTAAACATTAGTACCAAGTTTCCCAATTGCATGGAAAATCTGTCACCTCCCAGGCTGATGAAATGGAGATTCCTGATGCTCTGAAAATGTCCAAAGGATGTCTCAGGTGCCTGGTGTCTCCCCTGCTGTGCCAAAACATCTTATAAATAGAGCATAAAAACCATATAACCTGAAAAACATACAGCCTGCAAAGCTGAAGGAAGGTAGATTAAATGCAATATTCAGAAGGAATTATTCCCTGTGAGGGTGGGGAGGCCCTGGCACAGGTGCCCAGAGAAGCTGTGGCTGCCCCTGGACCCCTGGAATGTCCAAGGCCAGGTTGGATGGGGCTTGGAGCAGCCTGGGACAGTGGAAGGTGTCCCTGCCCTGGCAGGGGTGGAATGAGATGAGATTCAAGGTCCTTTCAGCCCAAACCACTCTATGATTCTATGAAATTATGGTTTAAACCTTCCCTAGCCACTCTCAGCTAAGGTAGTGACAACAAATCCCGAAAAGAAAACAAAGGGGTTGTGGGTTATCCAGGCAACTCCAGGTCCAGAGCAACCACTGACTCATTATTTATCAAGAGTCTCCATGTAAATAGATGAGAACACTGTAATTTTCACTTGTGTTCCAGTTCTATATTCTAAGGGCTGTAATTTATCCTAACTGGTTTTAAATCCCTTGGAAGAGGAGCACCAGAGGTTGCACAGAGAAACCACTTGCTGGCCATGGCAGGAAACAATCTTCATGCATGTCTCCCTGAACTCATTCCAGAGCAATACATTGAGCTGAAATGGTGGAATTATTCATTTTTACTGCAGCAAAGGTGGGTGGAGGGGGAAAAAAGTCAGACAGGGGACAGGGATGAAGTTGACATTAAAAACCAGTTGAAGAATGGGGATAAAATACAGAAGAGGTGCATTTCTCTGTCAGAGGTTTGAGTGTGAATCTGGTTAAATCCCAGGCCAGGAAATCCCATCCTCATGGAGTTTTGCCATTGAAATCAGGGAAGTTCAGCTGCGTCTCTCATCAGCACAACCCCTGCTTTGGGATGCTTTGGTGGTGAGGATTCCAGAGGGATTCCACACCTAGGCTGGAAGGACACCATCCTCCAGGAGAGCAGGAACACAGCCAGGAGAATTGAAAGAGCTACAGTTCAATGTGCTCCTTTCAGATGGAGTAAAATTAATTATGGCAAGGTGTGGAGCAGCCTCTGCTCCCAGGAAACCTGTGACAGGACAAGGGGAAGTTCAAGTTGGATATTAGAAAAAATTTCCTTGTTTAGTGTTTCAGCACTGGAACAGGCTCTCCAGGGAAATGGTGGAGTCACCATCCCTGGAAGTGCTCAAACAAGAATAAGATGTGGCATTTCATGGTATAATTTACTGGGCATGGTGGTATTTTCTCAAAGGTTGGACTTGTCACTGTTGGAGATCTTTTCCAATGCTTTTCTTAATGGTTTCGGAGGTCTTTTCCAACTTTAATTACTCAGTGATTCTGTGAGCTGGTATGAAAATTCACAGGAATGCCACAGGGATGACAGGTTTCCTCTTCACTGCTGGGAATCACAGGCACTGCTGGATGCCATCCTTCTCTTGGGAAATGTGTCAGGAGCATGGTGCCTTCCAAAAAATGGGCCAAAATGTCAATTCCTACAAGAAATTTGCCACCCAGCCGAGCTGTCTCAACAGCAGTGGCTTTTCTACACCTTGTGGCTGTCCCTGATTTCAGCTGATGATCTCAGTGTTTCCGTGTGGGTCAGGAAAGGTGTGATCCCATTCCCCAAGGCAGCTCCAGCCCTGCCACAGGAGATCTGCTCCCCATCGGGAAGCAAGGAAGTGCCTGAGCTATGCCCAGCCCTCCTAGGGGAATTCTTTGCCACCTCAGCTGCCCATTCCTAGAAACTCTATTGTCAGGGTAGTCCTGAGAGCTCTGTGGATCTTGGAGAGGCTCAGAGCCATTTTCTGCTGCAGCCCCTTGGAACAGCTCCGTGTTCCTGCAATCTCCATTACAACACAATAACAGGAAACGTTTCAGTGGCCTCTGCAGTACTTGGCATATAATTTCACTTTAATGCTCATATTGTTCGAGCATTAATAAAACTGGGAACTGTGATATAATTAAATCCATTCTTCCCACAGAGAAATGACTGTCTGAGCTAGTGGCAAGAGCAGCAGACTCACAAGTCGCCTGGAGAAGAGAGAGCATTCCCTTGCCAAGGCACAGCGGACACGTGCTTGGGTTTACATCCCTCTGAAGAAAAAGAGCTCCAGTTGAGAGCTGGAGACCTCTGGTACCTCTGGATCCAGAGCTGCCAGATTTTATTGCTTGAGCTCTGAGATTATCCCGTTAGACCCGAGGATAAACCGTTCTCACTCGGCGCGAGCTGAGAGACCAAATATCTGATAGTGCCACAGCTCATTTGAACCAGCTGGGCTACAATCTGGAATTTCCATTGGAGGGGCAGGACTGGGGAGATGGCAGCCTGGAATTCTCTGTGCAGCACTGAACCTGTGGATTCTGAGGCTTGTTGCCGCCACCTGCACCATCTCACCTGCAGATGCTCCAGGTGTGCACACACATTCCAGGCTCCCATCCAGCCTCTAGCTAAGCTCATTCTCTTTCCTTTCCCTTTTTCAATTTAAAACTCAAATTTTCCTCCTCTCTTACACACAAGGAAAATAGGAATTCTGGATCCAGTATCAGTTTAAATAAATTTACACCAAGAGATATCTCACTGATCACAACCTCCTCCATTGACTTTTGGTGGATTTGGGGTTTCATGCTGAAGTTCTGGTGAAAAAAATGGCCTTGATTAATTCAAGTTTATTATTGATTTCTGCTCCCTGGGGTTTCAGGATGCAGCCATTTCACAGGATGTCATCCCAAACCTTTCCTTAAAGTGCCAACATCTGCCTTGGTTGGCAGTTGATCCAGTCAGGAACCAAATTCATCTCTGGTTTAAGCAGGGCAGATATTTTAGATCACCACATCATCATCATCATGGCTGCGGAGTTGGAAGAACGTTTTCTTTGGTGGCAGCCAGTTGGAAACCTGCAGAACAGCACAGAGTGTATTTTCAAACAGCCTAAGAGATCAAAAAAAGACAAGTTCGTCCTGTTCTTGATGGGGATTCCAAGAGGAACCCGGGCGCTTCTCCTGCCGTCGCTGTGAACTTCGTGCGCCGCGAAGTCACGGAATTGGAAGTGGGGGGAAAGATCAGAGGTTAAGGAGCTCAGATTTCTCCCCAGCATGACCTTATCTCGGTGGCAACTGGGTTCTCATGATGTGCTGCTGTGTTCTCACAAGGAGGAGCCTCCCCCGGCCACAGAAGGGTGTCTGAGGCCAGCAAAGCCAGGGCTGCTCCCGGCGGTGCCTTTGAAAGGTTCCCCTGCCTGGCAGTTACAAGATACTGTACTTAAAATGTCAAATCAGGCAATCTGTTCTGAAAGGAAAATTACAACAGCAATCACAGCCCTCGATTTCCTCGTGGAGCACAGGCAAAATGATGAAAATCGTTTGGCCACCCAGGGCCTTAATGTTGGAGTGCCAGGTCAAGGAAAGCTCCAGCAATTAGCCTGCTGTGCTAATGACATGCCTGTTTGATATAGGAGCTGAATAGCACCCCTGATTGCCCATAATATGATTATGCACATTTTGGGTTGCTTAAAAAAAAAAATTAAAAAAAAAAAATTTGATGCCTTGGAAAAATAGAATCTCATTTCTCTGGTATTTCTGAAAGACCTCTGTTTCCTGAAAAGCCAAGGGCAGGTTTCAGCTCCTTAGGTTTCCACGAGTTATTAGATTCACTCCCTGACCTACCTTTAATGAGGAGAAGATGTCATTGTTGGGAAAGATATTAAAATACAGTAGCATGGGAACCCTGTCCCATCACAAAGCTGTCATAATTCAAGGGGTCTGTTTCTCTTCATGCACCATTAAAAAGAAAAAATAAATAAGGTGAAAGACGATTGCTCCAGGTTGGATATCCTTAACAATCCAGTCACTGAATACACAAGTTAAATTCTGGTGGTGAAAAAACATTCTCTTTCCTCTCCCTTCTAGTTTTGTTCTTTTAAAAGTCAGATTTTTGTCTGATCTGCCATTTCTGAAAAGTTCAAACACATTTTTATTTCATTTTTGTTTTCCTTCTCGTTGGGAATAAAATGGATGGTGTTGAGTGAGGCAGGAGCAGGATTAGACTGAAACTGTCCCAAAGGAAAATCCCTGCAGGGTCACCAATCTGCCATGCTGGAGAATGGGATTTGCCACCAAATGGAACAAAAATAAACAGGAAAAAAACATTTATTCCCATGGAGACACAGCCAAAACACACCAAGGGAAAAAATTGTTACTGGGAGGATGTGTCCAAAAGACACCCAAACACTCATGACCAGAAGTTTGGTTGTTGGTGATAAATTGAATTAATGTCCCAGGTAAAGCAGTCTAAAAATCTGAGCACAACCAGCCCAAGATACCCAGCACTCCTGCAGGACATGGGGACGAAGAAAGCAGTGACATATCCGAGGTTGGAGCAGCACAAATTTGAGAGGATAAAGAAAGTGGAAAAAGAATATCCCAGACCGAATTCAATATTTGGGCTGGGAGGAGATCAGGCTTCTTTTAAGGCAGAGGTGTTTGGATATTCCAGCCTGTGGGACCATCACTCTCCATGAGAGCTTGGAGAGTTTGGGACAAAACCAAAAACAAAACAGCATGACCTGCACCCAGTGCCCACTCTGGGAGCACCTCGGGGGCTCCAGCTCGGGGCATTCCAGCTTTTCTTCCTTGGCATTCTGTTCCTGACAGTCTAATCTCAGGCAGGATATTTATTGACATTTTAAAAAAAAAGCAAATCCCCTCTTTGGAAAGAGGAAAGGGAAATCTCGAGGTGGCTCATGCCGTGGGTCTGGGGACAAAGGCTGCTTGTGTCTCACAAGCTCCAGCAGGATCTCAAATGATACTTTCTGGATTCCCAAGGAGAGGAGTGGGAGCTTGGGAAAGCTCCTGAGTGTCTTCATGCATATTCAGGATTTCTCTTTGTTTTCTGATGAAGGGATAGGCTCTGTCCTTAGACTTGTGAACAGTCCCTTGACACCAGCCCTGGAGATTTTTGGTTTTTAATTAGGCAAGCCTGGAATTACTTGAATTTGGACCCGGTAGCTAGCCTTGGTTTAAAAGGAGGTTTAACCTAAAAGGAAGTGTAAATCTTATATGAATTTGCTTCTGCTCCTTGAAAGTTTTTTTCATCCAAAACCTTTTCTTTCTTTCCATTTCTCCCTTCATTTCTGCTGCTCCTGGGGATTATCAAGAGACTTTGTCAAAAGAAGGGGAAGAAAATTTTTTAAGCATTTTGTACTGGGCTTGGAGCTGATTTTGAGATGTTTGAGTTATATCTGTACCCCCTGCTCCACTTCTGAGATGTGGCACTGGCTGCTGCTGCACCCCTGCTTTCCCTGGGGTGCTGTGCCAGCTCCAAAGCCACGGGATGAGTTTGTGCTTCTGTCCCAGCTCTGGATGAAACCAACCCCTCGCCTCCCCTCCAGCCCAGCAAGGTCCCACCACTCCATCAGCAAGGAAAGGCTTCCCAAACCACCCCAACACCGAGGGAGGACCAAAACAGAGGCAAAAGGAGGATCAGTCAAACCTCAAAATGAACTTTAACAAGAAGAATGAGCAGGAAAAGTTAATCAAAACCACACCAAGTCCTTGGCATTGCTGATCTGCTCTGTGGTGAGATGCAGAAATGACCAAAAACTGCTTTTTTCTATTTTTTAAAAGACTTTGTACTAAAACATGGTCACTCTTAATCAGAAAAAAAGTCTGCTGCTCTCTAATTTTACAACCACAACATTTCAAATGTTGTTTTCCCATTTTTAATACTGTGGAGGGAAAAGAAAACAAAGATAAAGGTGTGGAAATACAATTAATTCACACTTCTATCAGTTCCCTGTTCTCACTGCTTGAAAGAGCTTTAAATATTTACAGATTTTCACATACTGCACTTTCCTACTCTAGTCACACAAATGGACAATATAAATATATATATATATATATATATATATATATATATATATATATATATATATATACATGATTTTACTTATCCAGTTTCCCTCCTTGAAATCTGCAGTCCGTCATTAGTGAGTTACAGAAGGATAAATTGAAATTCAGACCGGCAAAATTGAATTGAAAAGTCTCAGCTACAATTTGTCCAAAGCAACATGTTTTATAATTATTTTGTCCTTCCCTACTAATGACTTTCTGACTCTTTCCATCCCCTGGGTACCCAAGGGATATTCAGCATTATCTGTGCACATCAATAATTTTTATGGGACATGTGTTTTCACTTTGTAGCAGACTTTTTTCATTGCCTAAAAGTAGCAAATAAAGCTCTAATAAAAATTGATGCTTGTGTCCCTTCAACACCAGGTATAGGTTTTCCAGCCAGCCATAGGATTTCATGTTGCAATCCAGATTGCTGCTGTTCCTGGTTCTCCACACAGCCAGGAAAATAAAATCAGGCTGTTGAGGCTTTGGAAGGGAAAATAAAATCAACCAGCAAATATTTGGAGAAGAGTAATTTGGGGAATATTAGATAAACTTTCTTTCCTTACTTTAGTACAGGAAAATTATCTCTACTTCCAGTTTTTTCATATCCCTAATATTATTTCTGCATCTTCTGGGTCTCTGGTTTTTGCTGACTCATCTGCCATTTGAGACTTTTCCTATGTCTCTAACTCACACATCCTTTATTCTCTTGGAATCTACTTTGGAGCCCTCAGCTCGCCCTGTGGGATTCATTTAGATTTTTAAAAAACACTCAAGCTCGCATGAAACCTCTTAGTCAATATTTAATTTCGACTCTCAGATGCAAAGACCCTCAAACCATTCTGATTTCCAAAGGAAAGGGGAAATATGGACCTGGAAAAGATTTTGCTGCTGCAAGAAGCCAGGAGGCTCTGCCTTGCAGGACAACACATCTCTGGATTCCTCCAGCTTTCATTGTCACTTAAAAATCCCAAAATCTGCAAAATTTCTCCCCTTCCTGCAAAAATAAAGCTGGAACGTCTCAGCCACCCCTCTGCAGGGTGCAACCTGGGAGTTGTCCTGCTGCTTTATCCTTCCTGAAGCCATAAATCCCCCCAGATGTCCCCAAATTCTGAGCCTTTCCTAGAGCAGAGCAAAAATTTCAATCAATGCCGCACTGGGATGAAATCAATCCCACAGTGGGATTTAAATCAATCCTTGTGCTGGGATTGATTTGAATGAAGGGTATCAAATGGCACGAGCCACTCCAGGAGCCATGGGGAGCTCAGAGGAGAGGAGCTGCATTAGGAGGCTGGATTATGTTCTCCATGATGTCCAGGGAACATCACCAGGGCCAAAATCTCCCAGCATTTCCACCCCAGGAGTCTTTGTGACCTCCAGAGGGTCTCACACCACTCACAGCCCCAAAGGAAAGGGCTCCTCATGCATTTGGACCCTGTCTTCCCCTTTTCCTCATAGGTATTTGGGGTTTTGGGATGCTTTTGGCATGATTTTTGGGATATTCTTCAGTGGGTTTTCCCCACGTGTCTGACAACTTTTGGTTCTCTTGAAACTCTTCAGTTTGAGATTTTTTAGGCTCATCTCTCTTCTCCCCTTCCCTGTGCCTGTGTTTGAAGGGAAATGAATCCTCTAGGTTATTTAGGCTCATCTCTCTTCTCTTCTTCCCTGTGCCTGTGTTTGAAGGGAAATGAATCCTCTAGGTTATTCAGGCTCATCTCTCTTCTCTTCTTCCCTGTGCCTGTGTTGAAGGGAAATGAAATCCTGTTTAATGTCAGGGACACACCTAAAGCTCTGCTTGGTGCCCAGCAGAGGCTCGCTGGGGAGCTTTGATCCACAACATGCTCTGTCCCTCCAGTTCTCTCACCTTTTAATCCTATTCATCCCCATAAAAGCACCAGCCCAAGCTGCTGCTCCAGCCAAGGGCCCTTTCCAGGCTCTGACAGGGCTGGAAGTTGTAATGGAGACACAGATCAACACCTCAGCTCGCTCTTGATCTACTCCTGATCTGCTCCAGGGTTTCTGCCAGGGACACAGGCAGGCACAGGACATTGCAGCAATACCTGTCTGCCCTCCTGGAACAGCAGAGCCGTGGCCCTGCAGGAGCCTGCAGCTTGCCCTGAAGGCCTGGAGCAAACCCATTACCACCGGGGCTCCCCTTCATCACAACTTAACAGCTTTTTATGGATTTGTCTTGGAGCGGAGTTCAAGTGCTCCAAAAGCAGTGATGTCCTGCCAGTGATTTAACTGGAACCTCAGACAAAAATGTTCCCTTTGCTCTCGGCTCCAGCCTGTGGACCAGGGATGTGTTTCTTTTTAACAGAAACACCTTTTTTCCCCCCCAAAATATCCCCGGAGAAAAAGCAGACAAACCTGCTGTGAGTACTTTGCATGTGGTTTTTGCAAACCTGGGACAGTGAGATGGGCAGGATTCACTCCGAGCAGGACTTGGCACCAAGGAAATTTTGCAGCTTTTTAAAAATAGGACCAAGAAATTCACACCAAAGGCTGCGCTTACTGGAAACCAGTCCCTGAGGGGCAAAATCCTGGTGGTTCCTGCTGGATTTTTACAAGCCAGGTGTGCTGGCAGGAAACCTGCAGTGGTCCTGTGAGGCAGGTAGCCTGACAGCTTCTCTCCATCACATCTTTAACGGTTCATGGAGTGTCTCCAGGCCCAAGGAATTTTGCTCCAGGCATCCTGGTCCTCTCTGGAGGTTGCAGACTTTGAACAGGGTGTAGGGCATGGAGCATCCAGGCTGTCCCTCATTCCCAGTTCAGAGGAGCAGGACAGCACAAAAAAGATCAGGAGCTGTAGGTAACAGGAGTCAGAAGGGTGATTTATGTGGCCAGGGACAGGTTTCTGAGTGATCACAAAAGACATCACTTCTTGGGGATCAGAGATGAAACAAAAGAGTGCAAAGAGGCAAATGCCAAAGGAAAAGCCTGACCAGAAGGTCTGGGATGGGGAAAAAGAGCTGGAGGAAGCAAGGAGCAGCAGTGACCCCACACCTCTGTCCATCACACAGCCCCATCCTGGCCCATCAAGCCCTCATGTCCTGCCATGGGAGGTGCTGAGCACCCCTGTCCCAGCACACCACAACACCCAGCAATAAACAGCACCATAAAACATGCCCAGATTTGGGTTTTTTTCCTATTGCCTAAGGATAAAAAAAACCCTTTAAAATTAAAAAAAAACCCAACATTTGGGGTTTATGCTCTTTCCACTCCCTCCTAACAAAGAGCTGTTTCTTTCCCATTTTTCAGGGGGATGTTGGGAAACTTTTGGAGTTTGCAGGTCTGAGCGAGGGCGAGCATCTCCTCTTTTCCTGCCGGCGACAAGGGCAGCAGTGATCTAATGAAATGTACATGTTCTAAGTGGGGCTTCTTCATTTGGAAACACTTGCCAGAGCTCCATAAATGGGACTCCTTCTTTTCTGACCCTTTGCCCTACTTCAAATGAGCTTTTAAACCCTTTGGAAAACATGCGGTTTTGCTTTCAACTGCATTAACGCTCATAATGTGTTATTTTGGCTCTCCTCGGACATTCAGGTTGAAGGCCCAGATTTCAGAGATTTCGCCTGGCAATGTTGACAAGCAAGCCCTACTCATCAGGCACCCAAGTCAGCTTCTTTGAAAAGCTCTGTTAGCTCAGCTGTATTTTTCTTTGTACACCCAAATCCTTCTGGCCGTGACAGGAGGCTCCGCGCTCCACACGCTCCACACAGCTCGTACATAAAGCCCCGAGTGTCCACACGGACGGTGTCAGGACTCACCTGGGCTTTACAAGGCACTAAAGAAAATACTGGTGGCATCTTGCCCTGCTGGCAGCCCTCCCAAAATCCCCCAGCTCGGTCCCAGTGCCAGCAGGGACAAAGGCGGTGTGTGCCGGAGCTCGGCGGCGCTGCCCACCTTCTCCACCCTCGGTATTTATTCAGCTTTGTGCCATGAGAATTTGAATTTTAAAAGAGGGTTTCTGCAGCTGGAGGGAGCCCAGGCTGGGAATAAAAAGGGAGAGGGGCAGAAAGGGCAGGAAATTTCTGTGCTGTGCAGGGATGGCTTCCTCCCGCAGATCCCCTGTGCGGGAGTTCTGCGAGTGGCCTGTCCGCAGATATCCTGTGCATAAGGAAATTTTCCACTCCTATTTAGTGGCTGCCTGGTGGATTTCAATTCCACGGAGATGGATTCACAGAATCATCTAGGTTGGAAAAGACCTTTAAGATCATTGAGTCCGACCATTAACACTGCCAAGTCCACCCCAAACCCACATCCACAGAAAATTAAAAAAAAACACAACCCCCCCCAATCAAACCCCAAAAATCACCAGTTGCAGACAAAATTATATATTTTTAAATTCTTTCTCACTATCTAGAACCAACTGGTTTTGAGCATCTGCTTCCTTAACACGTGCAGAAACCCTTGCTAATAAATAATTTCTGATGAATTTAAAGTTATGCAATGTAGCTTAACCACCTGATTTCATGTTTTGTTCATAATAATTTCATTCACAATAACCTTTAAGCACTGATTTGTGACAGATAAGTGTTTTACTGTAAAGCATCAGAAAATCATTTTGTGGTAAATACATTTTGACCTGAATTATCTAAACAATGTTTTTGGGAGGGAGTACTGAATTTATTCACCCCACACTGAAAAAAAAATCTATCCCAGTGGTAAAATTACAGCCTCATCTCCCTTGTCTCCTGTTACAAAGAGCAGAGGGATTTTAGTTCCTCCAAAAATGGCTCTGAGCAGCCACGATCTGGACGTGGGGTATTTTTGCTGAACTATTTTATCAGCTTTGGTGAGGGATCTCCCATTTCTCTTTGCTAACTTCCACTCCCACCAACAGGCTGCATCTGATTTCCCAGCCCCCCTTCCTCTGGGCATCCCAGGGCAGCCACAAAGCATCACCAACTGAAAGAAATGCAGCAAAGAACAAGGTGACATCAAGTGTCTTTCTGTGACAACTTAAATCCAAGCTGTAGGTGATGGTCTGGCACATAAGGAAGTCACTTTCCTCAAAAATACCAACGTTTTATCCACCAAGAAATGGAAAAGGAGGAGGAAAAACCCTTGCCAGACCACATTTAGGGAGAAGCATCCCAGCATATAAATGTTTTTGGGTACGTGACCAGCTCTTTAAAAAGTTATGGTGGATTTTTCTCCAGGAAAGCTTTTCATTAAAGTCATATTTATTTCTTTGGGCTTAAGTAATAACGTAAAGCACTCCTACTTCTTCTAACACACTATTAACAGCATAATTAATTCTCAGCAACAGGAAACAGAAACCTTTCTTCTTCACTTCATCATCTCAGAGTCAGACCTTCAGTCTTCTTCCAGGATCCCTATCAAACAGATGGCTTTTATACTCATAAACATGTTGAGCTCAATTTTCCTCCTGCTGAGTGAAAGATTCAAACAAACCAAACTTCCCTACTACTGCTAGGAAATTCCAAACATCTAGAAATACTTTTACAGATGTTCCTTGGCAAGTGACTCTTCGAAATGTGTGTGGTTCGAAAAAGCCAAGCCCAAAGCAATGAATTTCACTGATGAAAATCGCTGATTAAAATAAAAATGAAGCGGGGGGAAAAGGAGGGAAGGATAGAAAATAAGAGAAGAAGCAGACTTTTAGCTGGATAACCCAGTTTGGGAGGCCTGGGACAAAGCATTTTGTAATTTCTATTTGTTTGTAAGATGGAACCTTTCAAGCTAAACTGGGTTGACTTTTTAATGAACAGTGTCCAAATTTCAAGACAGCCTTGGCAAATTTCTCGCTTCAGGGATGGGAGCCGGTGGTTCAACCACACTTGGAGCCTGAGCCAGGCCAATTTTTGGTGGTTAAGACTAATTTTAGAGGGTGAAATTTCAGGGATGCAAATCCATGCAAGATGGAATCCTCGCAGATACAAACAGCCCTGGTTATTTGCTGCTTTTGTGCAGAGCTCTGCTTGATTCAAGGTCTCTCTGTTGTCATGCTGTTCTCATTCCCATTTACAAGACATTTATCCTGTTAAATCCTAATCCCTGTGTACAACTAAGGCTGATCCACGAGTGGATAACTCTGTTGAATGCCAGGACAATAATCCAGATGTTTCACCTAGTAAATACATGAGATATTTTGCTGTCTGCCAAGCCTTGCCTTGGCAGGCAGAACCTTTGTTCTCTCACCGATGAACGCAGAGGAATTTCCAGGGGGATTTAGCAATGGAGGGAATGGATGAGAAGTGGGGAAAATTGAAGAAAGTCAGACTCAGATCCACACAGTCCTACTCTGACTGGGATCTCAGCAAACAGAGCATTTTTAAAGGTATTTTCTGAAGGTGAAGTGGCATCCATGGGCGTGATTCTGGTGCAGTGAAATACCACAGCACCAACCCTCAACTGTTGGCTCCATGAGGGAAATATATTTAATGAGGTTTGGAAACTTGGGATGCCACCACTTCTCCCCTCTCTTTTTCCAAGCATTAACTCTCCCCACAATTTTTTTCTCATAATGGCTCTCTGGTTTGGTGGGTTTTCCAGCATTCTGCATTTTTCCTCTCCCCGAGTTCGTGTTCGTTACACATGAAACCATCTCCAGACCCCTGGGAAAAACCTCATAAAAATTCAGGAATTATATCATCTCCACGCTGTTTTTAAGGAAAAAACAATCTGGTTTTTTGGAAAGGCTCTAGTGAGCATTAGCAGCACTCTCTCCTCCACGCTCTGTGTGTGTCTGGTTACCTTGCCCTGAGCCAAACAGCTTCATTAAATCTCATTTAATCGCTGGCTGCGGTCAACTCTTGTGACTCCAACCCGAGCTGGAGCAGAAAATCCACAACCTCTGCACACAAAGCTCATCTCGTTGGGCCAATATTATTTTCATCTTCCTGAACATCATTGTCTGCCCCAAACAACCAATTAGAGACACTGTTAGTTTTGGAAACAGCTCAACGAAGTGTGTGTGGATCAGACAAGTGCGGGACTTCAAACAGGCAGGCGTGTTTTTTGGCTAATATTGTCTGATAAGGCAGCATTATCTGCACCTTTTCCCTGAGCTGGCTCTCACCCTATTTGAAATAATTCTATTTTACAAGCTGGATGTCAACAGTACCTGTTTATGGAAGGTGACACCGGCTCCCCCCTGCCGCTGGTGTTATCGATGAGGAAGCACTAAGTGGGCGTGTGAGTATTTTTAAAGTACACTGCAAAAAATAAAATAACAAGGGGGCCCCTGATTTATCCCTCTGCTAACAAAATAATGAGCCTGCCACCTACAAATGTGCTGCTCATCTGGACTGGCTTTTAGGAGAAATCTTTGTTTCTCCTCCCAAGAGAAAATATTGGGGGTCTCTTGGAAATTATACAGTTTATTTTCCTGGTGTTTGCTGGCTGGATTTCAACTACAAATTTTAGGTTCTTTTTTTGTTGTTGTTGTTTGCCTGCTATGACAAGTGCTGCTGGTGCTGCATTCTAGAGTGGGGGAAACAAATCATCATTTTCATCTCATTCTGGCTCTCCTCAATCCAGTCACTGGATGTCAGAACTAGTGAGAAATCAAGAACTTTTTGAGAGTGTCTGCACAAGAACCTTGATTTCCATATAAAATCTGTAATTTCCATATTAAAATTTCCATATTAAAAGCCTTAATTTAAGGGTTTTTTTACTACAGTCTCATGCACACACACAGGACTATGTAGAGGCAGGAATTAGTCAATCCCAGTTTTTAAAGCACGGGGTTTCAGGGCTGATAATCAACATTTCACAGCACCTTTCAAAGTGATTTTTAGAGCTGCATAAACAATTTCTGGCCCTGCCTAAAGCAAAACAGGCAAAACCCCAGGGGTGGATGTGTCCAGCAGATGCTCCCAGGCGCTGTGACACATCTGGTAGCAGTGTCCCCTCTTCAGGTCCCCAAAACTCTTACAAAGAATTTTTTTCTCTAAGATTCATTTCTAAATGTGACAGCAGCTCCAAACAATTCCCAAAAGGGTGTTGGAAAATGCAGGGTTTAGGTTTTCCTGTGCTGTGTGCAGTGGGTGGGGGTGTATTTGGGATTGGGGTGCTCTTAGGGCACTGCAGATCCTGCCAGCAAGGAGAGAACGCAGAGAGAGAAGAGAAAATTTGTATTCTGAAGTGAAACTTCAGGATGAAAAGGTGGGGATATTATTTAAGCAGTGGTAGGATTTATCTCACTCACAGTCAGGTAATCTTCTAAATCTCCATGTAAAATGAATTAATTACTACTGGGAAAATTGCTGTCCATAAAGCTATTCCAACAATCAATTCCAAGCTTGCCCAAATCTAGGATAAACAAACCAGGAGCTCCTCGATGTGTCAGCGATGCCTTAGTCTCAGCCCCAAAGAATAAAATCAATTTGACCACACTTTTGCCAAAACAAAAGATTAATTTATTTGCATTTTTTTGCTTCATGAAAGATAGTGATGCCAAACACATTATATTTGGCACATTTGATGTTCAACCACGTCCAGCTTCCAACACCCTCTGATTTGTGTTTGGATTAAGTGGGGCACTAACAGCACAGGATCATTTTTCTAATATTGTAATCCAAATGCTTCCCTTGTGAGGACAGAGTGCACGGATGAGCAGAATCCCATTCCATCAGGGATTTCTGCTCATTTTCCTACCAGAGTGTCCAAATGTGTTTTTCCAGAGAAAGCAATGTGCCTGTGAGCTTTGCTGTGCTCGGGCAGCAGCAGCCTCTTGTTCTGTGCTTACTGAGCTAATAAAGACAAGCACTGAAGAGACCTGGTACCACACCTAGCCCAGCTGTCCCAAAATTATTCCTCCCCCAGTTCCCTTTGACTACAAGGAGGGGTCACAGCCCAGCCCACCCTGGCCCAGGTGAGGTTTTCCACGGCCCGTGGTGGGATTTGAGTCAGGCTCACAGTAGCTGAAAGTGAGCAATTACATTTAGAGGGAGGAAAGGAAGGAAAAACATCTCAACAGCCTGAGCTGGGCCAAACTCTGGAGGGGCACCAGGGAAAAATCGTCCTGTAGTTGCTTTTCTAAGGAAATGAACATCCAGCACAGAGACACTGAATTTGTTTCAGAATGATTTAAAATCAGCATTCTGAGGGGGTGTGTGCATGTGGAAAAGCAGGTTTGAGGCATAAATATATTCCTTTTGTTGACAGTGGAAGAAACACTGTTTCCTTTGGTCCTAGCGAAGAGCAAACAGTTGCTCTGATAGTCTTGGCAAATGAAAAACTTTATTTTTATCAGACAGAGAAGGAAACCCTGTGCAGCCATGGCCAAGGAGCTGCACACTACGTGACATGTCCCATTTAGTCCCACTGCTCCCAGTGAGAATTCTCACAGCACATCTGTTTCACTGAGGGCTTTCTCATCACTCCTCTCCCCTGCTGGGTGGGAATGTCCAGGACAATCTTCCTTGGCTTGCACAGAGGAAAGGTTTCTTGTAAAAGTGAAGACATTTTTAAGCAGTCACCATGATCAGGGTTAGCACAGACTTCAGAGAATCACCAGGTTGGAAGAGACCTTCAGGATCATCGAGTCCAACCCAGCCCCAACACCTCAACTCAACCCTGGCACCCAGTGCCACATCCAGGCTTTGTTAAACACCCCCAGGGATGGTGACTCCACCATCTCCCCGGGCAGCCATTCCAGAACTTTATCACCCTTTCTGTAAAAAAACTTTTTCCTGATATCCAACCTGTATTTCCCTTGGCACAGTCTGAGGCTGTGTGCTCTGGTTCTGTCAGCTCTTGGAGAAAGAGCCCAGCCCCAGCTGAGCACAGCCACCTTTCTGGAGCTGTGGAGAGTGATAAGGTCACCCCTGAGCCTCCTTTCCTCCAGGCTGAGCACCCCCAGCTCCCTCAGTCATTCCTCACAGGGTTTGTGTTCCAGCACATTGTCAGCTGTACCCTGTGCTGTCCTGGACGGCACAGAGACAGAAAAAGGACAATCATTTGAGATCTCTGGTGCAGGTGGCAGCTGAGGCTGAGGATGGTCAGGCAGCAAGGCCCCTCCTGCTCTTCATTTCCCTCTGGAAGAAAAGCCTGCCCATCTCCTGACTCATCTGGACCAGAGCAAGGCCTCTGGAAGAGGCAAACACTGGAAGGCAGCGTTCCCAATGTGGAAATGCTCCCAGCTCTGAGCTGCCCAGCTCTGCAGTTAATGCTTCCCTCGTGCTCAGGCAGGACAGGCTCCTTTCTCCAAGGAGATCCATTCACTTCGTGTGCAGCTGGAATCAGTTAATAATCTCAGCTGGGCTCAAAACAGGGTTGGAAGGACTGAAGAGAGTTGTCACTCCCAGCTTTATCTACCAAAGGAGAAAGAAAGCCCCACCCCACATTTGTGGAGATCAGCTCCATCATAAATACTGAATCACTGCTGCACGGTTACAGGCCTCTACTCTTCCCTTATTTTTCCAGGAACAGAAATTTTGCCTTCCTGCTTCATTCTGCATTTTTCTAATTTAGCTTTGATCCAGGGATCAGTGTTTTAAAACACCTGCATTCCCTGTTAGGCAATGAAACCTAAGGAAAACCCCGTGGATAGCTGCACTGTGGGGTTGCTGAACGTCTGGGCTTTCTGAGCTCTTTCTTTCCTTTTTTTCACTCCCCAACAGCTGGCTCTTAGCAGGCAGACTGGTGCTTAAAGCGTCTGATATGATGTGAGAAAGCAAAATAATCACCTGCCAAGGATTTCATCTTCATAAAAGGCAAGGTGTAAGATCAAGTTTCAGATCGTGTAGGAGCTGGGCGCACGCCGTGACACCGCCGTGAACCCTGAGGAACCAACTTCTGTTAGCTTTAAAAACACAACATTCATCTGCTTGCCCCGCCAGACCCTGGGGTTGGCAATGCTGGGCCCTTCTGGGAGGATAACCCAAGGGAGAAAGGAAAAAGGAGAAAAAAGAGGGAGGAGGGAAGCTTCCAAAACTGCTGCGATCCATCAGCGCTCTCCACCAGAGCTGCGTTCTCCTCTTCCATGATAATATTTGGGATCACTTCTCCTTTGCAGCTCAGCCAAAATTGTTGGATTCACACTCGGTTAGCCAGGGAGAATTTGCACACGGATGATGGAAAATTGAGAATAAGGGCTTTCTTCTCACCAAGGGAGTGGGTTTTTCCAGGGAAGAAAATTGTTTGGAGGCAGTTTAAACCTTAAAAAGCTGGCAGGGCAGCTGTCACGATAAAACCCTTCTGTTAACGAAGATGGACTTGTGTTGTAGCTTAGGAGAACTGAACTTGTTGATTTACTTTTCATCTTTAATTGGGTTTTTTGCCTCATTCGGCTCAGAAAGATAAAAAAGATTTAAGGATCTCACTTCTTAAGACAGTGATTTTTCTGGCTGAATAAATATTTATGTTGTTGCATATTATTTTTACTGGTTCATGGATGGATGGATGGATGGAAATAACATTTCTGTTTTAGAGAAAAACTGAATCTGTTCATTCACTGATTTTCATTTCCACCTCTGCAAAATAAAAGCCAAAACAGGTGGCAAAGGATGCAGCTCTGATTTAGTAGCCACCAAGCATATTTTTTCACCCCTCGATTCTAAAGCTTTTTCCAAAAGAAAAATTCACCCCCTTTGCAGATGTGGAAACACATTCCTGATATTTGAAACCCAAAACCCAGAACTGCCACGGGCCAGTTTCACTGGGGCTGTGAGGAAGAAGCTTTGGCCCACAGGCTTCATCTGCCTTGGGCACACTCCATCACCAGCAGTGATTCCAGCCTTTCCCCCCAAACTGCATATAACTGTCCTTCTCTACAGGAAAACTGTCCTAAACCAATTAAAACCCAGCTCTGAAAACTCTCTAAATAGCAATCAAGTGCAACATATTTGATCAAGCCCATCAGTGCAGGCATTTCCCATTCTGCTCCAAGTCTGGCCATGATTTCCAAAAGGTTCCTCAGCCACATTAATTGATGTATTTCTCAAGATTTTTCTTCTCATGAAGGTTTGGTCCTGACATCTCCTTGAGACCTTTTCACAGCTGGTCTCACAGGAAAGTGCTCCTGGTGGATTTTGCTGTAGCTGTGATGGGCTTGGTTAAAAGACAAGACATTTGCTGCTTGTATTTCAGATTTGTGTCTGGCTGATTTTAGCTCCATTACACCCATTAGATCTATTTCAGATCTATTATTTGGACTAATACCTGATATTAAGGAATCACCTCCTCCGACAGATTTTTTCCTGTCCCTTTACGCAGCAGATAAATTTATTTCAGTGTGTGCTCAGCTACAAAATTGATCCTGCTAATTAGTGAGAGATTACATGTATAAGTGTCCAGGCATTAAATCTGTAAAAAATCTGATTTGAGGAAATTTTTGGTGTAATCCTTGTAGGGTGTGAGTGGGAATAGATCCACAGGGAGGCAGGATCAGCTAATTAGGCTTCTCCCCCCTTCCCTCGATTTTCCTGTCTCGCCTCCCGTTCTGTGTGTTTCCAAACGAGTACACGATAATTACTTCATTAGGAAACTATTAGAAGGGAACAAGAGAGGATGAGTCACTCGCTTTTTGTCCCTGCTTTTATCTGATGGTGAGAAGCGAAGGAATTTTAAAAATCTTTTCTAGGTCACCGATCCTTCCAAGTGCTCGTGCCCATCTTCCCTCTTCCCTTCCCCCTCCTCGACTCCAAGTGCTTTTGCAGAGCCTGGTGTGGATGCAGGAATCTACCCACAAGGAGCCTTTTCCACTAGAAAAACATTTATTTATTTGCTTTTCGTATTTTGTTCTCTCTAGATAAGGAAAACCATTGTTGTTGTTTTTTCTTTTTCTCTTACAGCAATAATTTCTTGTGACTTACATTTTGCTGCTCTCAAACTTTGGCTCAGAAGTTCTCTCACACTGAAAGAACTGCATGGAAATATTTAAAGATGTGAAGAAACACTTCAAATTGAAAAAAATAAAAAAAAGCTTTTAAAACCTGTGTGTTGCACAATATTCCTCCACCCACATTTAGGTCCTCACTAATAATGTATTCTAAAAATTGCTTAATACATTTAGATTGCTTTCTTTTTTCACGGGATGTCTTCATTCTATCACTTCAACCACCGTGTCAAGAATATGACAAAGAGGAGCCTTCAAATCCATTTTTAAGCAGTAAAATAAATGATCTGGTTCCCAGAAGAGCTGAGCACTCTGCAGTCATGAGCAGGGATGAGGATTCCTGTCTATGTTAAAATGGAAGCCTTAATATTTATTGCATCAGAAATATATTTATCATCTTCTGGAAAGGAGATCTGGCACAATTTGGAGAAAGTTCCCTCAAAGAATGGGAACTGAGTCCCTTGCTGGCTATTTAATCACAGTATCAGTTTGCCGTGCTGTTTTCCCAGTCATTTTGCCATTGCCTTGCCAAAACATGTGAGGTCTCCTTGTCCCAACTGCCACTCGGATTAAAAGTGATTGACAAGGGATACAATTAAGGTCTGAGTCAGAATTCACCAGGCTTAAATCCCTCTGGTAAAAAAAAAAAACAAAACCTTCAATTCCACCAAAAAAACCCCAAAAAAACCCCTCAAAATACTCCATGGAATAACCCTCACGAGTTAATATTTGAATATTCCAGGAGTATTGCAGCAATAGTCAAAAATCCAATGAAAAGTAACTCAGAGCAGTGGCTGGTTCCAGTTCCTTGAAACAACAACAACAACAAAAACATGAGGCTTTGAGATCAGAATCTCCTGGTGCGATTTGCATATTGATACAGAGCAGATGTTGCAGAAACAAATGCTGCTGCATCTGCTGATGGATTGGCTTCAGCTGCCTGCAGAGGAGTTCAGCAGGGGTAGAGTGTCACATTTGTCATCCTCATCAACTTTATAAGTCCTCTGTTGACCCAACAGTACCTGAATAATTTTTTTTCCCTGCAGTAAATTAGAGAGGGAAGCCTGCAGGGGAAGATGTGGGGAAGGGGGTGTTTTTCCCAGATCACAGAAGAGGTTGACTGAGGCTGCAGGGATGAATTTTGCTGTTTGTTTTCACACGGTTCTGCTTTTTTTCCCTTTCTTGGATAAAAGGCAAAAAACAAAAAAATAAGTGGTCAAAATATTGGTCCTGTTCATTCAATAGTTGTCATTGTTTTATTTTCATGTCAGGTTGTCCTCATGTGGGTCCTCCCAGCATTTCTGGAGGAATTATGTGAGCACCCTTAGGAGCTTTGATGTTCCAGTGATGGATATTAAACCCTGAGCCTCAGGAGGGTCCTGCTCCAGAGCAGAAACTGGGCAGTGATTCAAACAGTGATGGTTTGAATGACAAATTTCTCAAGGGCTTTTTGAGGAGAAGGAAAATCCAAGGGCATCGAGGTGGACTGGGTGAAGTTTCTTCTAAATAACAACAAGAAAACTGAAGTGTCCCAAAGGAGTGAGGTCCCGTGGTCACTGTGTGTTTGCAGCTCCTCCCATGCACTGCGGCTCAGTTAAAGTAAAAGGATGGGGGCTGTGCACAAAAAAAAAAAAAAAAAAAAGGATGGAAATTCGGGGGCAAAAAGATTCCAGATCTGCTCCTCAGAAGAAAGAATTTCCTTGGAGGTGCAGCACCATAAATGTGCTGTACAAACAACACCCAGAATCCCGCATTAGAGAAAACCAAATAATAGGTGCCTAAGGAAATAGCTGGGATTTAGGGGGCTTAAACCCAGGCCCTGCTGTGATACAATAGCCTTATTAAGCATGATATTTTATATAGGATCTGCAGAGTTTGAAGGGTTTGTGGCGTGTTTGGGTAAGGATCAGGGGGATTTCAGGAGCTGTGACCTCATCCCGCGTTTGATGCTATCAGAGCTGGGCTGCTGAAGGGCTGCGAGGTTTGGCCAACTGGAAGGCAGAGCCCAGAGCAGCTCTGCAAGCTCAGTGTTTACCAGCCTGGAGCCTATAATTGTTTTTTTGTGGGGGAAGTTCAAGGCCACCCAAAGAGCATTTCACAGTGCTCCCCAAACCAATAAATGCTGGAGTTAGGGAAGGCCACAAACCCGAGCTGCCGGCCAAGGCTTGGCGACCTGGCTCCCTCGGCCTTTAAAGCAAATTGTGTGGCTAAAACCTCCTGCACCTCTTGGAAAGCTTTGGGCTTCACCTTCCCACCCAAGCCAAAGCATCTGGAAGAGGGGAAAAGGTTTCCTGTGACCAGGAACGGCAATTTTCCTCAAAATAATTAGGTCTTTGCCAGCTCTGAAAGCTCTTGCATTACCATAGAATGACACAATCATGGAATGGTTTGGGTTGGAGGGGAATTTAAAGTTCAGCCAGTTCCAAATCCCTGCCATGGGTAGGGACACCTTCCACTAGCCCAGGTAGCTCAAACTCTTTGGATTCCAGATGTTTGCCATGTGGGAAGGGATGGTTGGAGCAGGAGGAGCACATCAGGATGGTCCCATTGCACATCTGCCTGGTCTGTTGGCACCTAACCACACAAACCTGTGTCCAAAATGCATGGTAGGGAGTGGGAAAGAAATATGGAAGCACTTACAGCAGCAAATCAGCCGTAGGGATTTTTATAAAGCTTTAATTTTGTATTAGAACAAAAGGAAGAAGCCCCAAACCTGGGGAGCACCAAACCTGGGCAGCCTTCAAACATCTGCCTTTGGGTCCAGTCAGACCAGATGGCAAAGGATGTTTTCTAAGGAGGTTTGGGATTCTCAGCTGATGTGAGATTATGTGTGGCAAATTGTGTCTGCATTGATTCTGCCTCAGAAGTTGCACGTTGGGATATGGCACTGCTCGGGTTTGGGCTTGCTTGCAAATTCTCTTCCACCATCCATATGAACACACTCTCTGGATTAAATCAGACTTGCCTAGAGGCTCAATCCAGAATAAATTTCCAACACTTGTGATGCTGGCATAGGACTCTGGAGCCATGGATACAGATTCCTTGGGGATTTCTTATTTTTTTTCTGCTTAAGAGCTTCATATCGCCATAAATTCTGCATAACTCAGCTATCAAACAGGTTAAATGAGACTCTTGGGAGGAAAAATCAGACTTTTCAGAGTGTGGGATACATCTGGTCCCTGGGCAGAACTTTGGGGGTGTTATGTCTGGAATCTCTCTTTAGCTGGATATACTCAATAAATTGTGCTCATGGGTATAAATCAATATATCTACTTAAATCAAGAACTTAACAGCAATTTACCTGTTTGAGAATTCCAAGTGCTAAAAAAAAAAGTCCTAAACTGCATTAAATTGAAATAGACAGAGGTTTGCTGAGGACAATCGATGGCTTTGATGTCCATTGGCTCAGGCTGTAACAGCACAGATAATCAGAGTGCCATTAATAAAATGTTCTTTCTGCCTGAAAATTAAATTAGCTGATACATTTTATATCCCTTGATGACCCAGCATGGCCAGAGCAAAGCAGGAATATAAAAGCCATCTGACGTACTTTGGCTGTTTTGGGAAGCTTCTCAGCTGACATGGGAAGCAAATGTTCCACAGTCTCATGGGGTCTTTCTTGGGGCTGACTGGTTTATAGCTGGGGAACAAAAAAAAAAAAATCCTCAGCTGGTTTCAGTAGCTATTTGTTACCAACTTAAAGATCAGGTTCTTCAAGGTAAACTGAAAATGACAATTGGAAAATAAACATGAGCCACTTGGTGTGTGTCCTCTATTGGGCTGAAATGTGACCCGTGTGGGGAGAGGTTAAAGGGTTAAATTGTGCCTCGCTCATTACGGGCCTGGAAAAAAACCCTGGGTAAACTCAGAGGGGTGAGGCAGCTCTGACACCCCTCAGTGCTGCTCCAGGAGGTTCTGCAGTGACATGTGATACCCACTTTCTGGAGTGTCATGGTTATCAACTGCTCAGGATTATAAGAACTGACGTCAAAAAGTGTCGAGCAGCCGCTCTCCCCTTGCTCTGGTTGTCACTCTGAGCTCAGAAGAAAGGCATCAGGGGTGTTTACACATGGCAAAGTTATTAAGGGCCCTCACAGAGGGCTTTAAAGGCTGCAGTCTCACCTGGAAGATGGCTGGCTTGATCTTAGCCCTTTCCTCCTGGCTGGAATACCTTCCTCATAAAAACCGAAATGGGCCCCAGAGAACATTTATGTTCCCCAGCCTCATCCCTCCCCCTGATTTAAACCAGCTCCCAGTAACAGATTTAAGACCACCCTGAACAGAGCTGCTTGTCAGGCTGCTCATTTGGGGTCAGAAAGCAGCAAAGCATTTCAGCATGTGCCCAGAGTTTGGGCACCTGCTCAGTCCTGTTTTCTACTGACTCCGAGCTGCTCCTGGCTGACAACATTAAAGCTCTTCCCTCCTACTTACATTTAAACTTTTTTGTTTGTTTGTTTTGCAAAAACAGAGTGTAAATATGGATTCCTGACAGTAGCTGAAGTTCAGATGTTCATTTATGAGCTTCTTATCCACGGGCTTTGGGGAGAAAAAGGCTTCTCTCACAGCACATGTTGTTTTCCTCCTTCAGCAGAAAAAGAAAAAAAAATCTTGCTTTGAATTAGTAAAGAGAAAAAATAATTGAAGTTACACAATAATATGTTGTCTTATATAAAACACACAGTGGTGCTCATGGGTCCCAATCACCCCTGCTAACAGACATCCAGAGGCAGAGTTTTGATTCCTGGTCCCAAATGGGGCATTTTGAGGAAGCTCTTGAAATGTCTGTAAAATATCTGCCTGCTGTGCTCATATTTTCTCTCTGATCCTGGAGATCTCCTTTTTCCATCTGTGTTTTAGAGGCCCTGCCTTTCCTGACAAGCACCCCAAAATGTGAGACTTCAACAAGTCGAAATGACAAATGCTGGTGTTACCAAAATATTCCATTTGACCTGGAAGAATATTTTCCAGCAATCAGGATCTCTCCAAAACTGCACTTTTTGGTGACCAATTTATTTGCCAATAAAATATTGCATTGCTCAACTCATTTAGATAATCGTGGTCAAATTTGGGGATGAATACATGGTTAATGTTTTACACATGAGCCTAACTTGACTCCTTTTCAAGGAGAAGCCATTGAATCTTGGAAAATATCATCAAGCTGTCAGCATTTAGCAGAGAACAAGTTCATAAAGGCTCGAATAAATCATGCTGATCTTCTCTATGATGAGTGGCAAAATGGAGATCTTCAGAGGTAACAAAATAGGAATTCACAGTGCAATTCCACTACTTTAGCATGGTATGACTCTTTTTCATGTTGTCAGACACTTTGCATGCTCATTTTTGCTTTAGGAATGCAGTGCTGATGTGGGTGAGGTCCAAGGGTGGATGAAGGGTGACCACAGCAAATCTCATCGTTTGTGTTTGTGTTATTCCTTCCCTCCCCACCTCAGCAAGGTGAGGGACCACGTTCATGACTCTCTTTATTTTCCCTGTTCTGTGTACCACCAAAAAAAGCCAGCCAGGCATGAATTTATTTAAAATCATTCCAGGCTTATCCTTATCTTTCCAACACATAAAAGAGCAGGAAAATCAGCCCATTCAGAATCAGGTGATTCAGCCCCAAGCTGTGACTTTGTCACTAATTCACACAGCAACTGCCGAGTTTATTTTCCCCTCATTCTGGCCGTGAGTAAAACAGGCTTTATTTTCTTGCTTGTGGGTCTATTTAAGGAACACACATTGTAAGGGCTCCTTGTCCAAGGGAGTTTTGCTATTTTAAGCCCAAGGGTTGTGTTCCAAAGCCTTGATGTCTCCCTGCAAACACTGCAGCGGCCAATTGCTTGTCACAGCCTAAGCTGCTTTATCAGCAGCATGATCAATGGTCTCACCACAACTTAAAGGCAGGAACATTGCTCCTACAAGACTCTGGAGCTTTCCTCTGCTACTGCCCCATGTGGATAAACCATTAAAGGGAGAGGAGCAGCCCCACACTCTCCATCAGCACATTGCCACGGCAAATTCCTCGCGTCCAACAAAACTCCTTTGGAAGATGCGACCCCAGCATTTCTCCAGAGCTTTCCTGGGTGTTTGGAAGATCCCTGCCCCGTGGTGAATGAGAATGAAGCAACCTGGTATCTGGAGAATCAAAAGGAGAGATTAGACAACAGCAGCGCATCTTGGAGTTCATCCAGTGCGCTCATTTTTGGGATCTTTTTCCAGGGAGGAGGTGTATAAATAAGAAAGGGTTTGAAGGGGAGGAGGAGGCTTCTCTGTGACAATATAAAAATTAAATGTGGTAGCGTGACCTTTCCAGAATGCTTTTAAACTTCCTCTGGCCCCCCTGGGCTATCCCATATCTGTGTGGTTCACATTACCCTGCTCCCAGAAACATTTGCTTTCCAAGAGGAGGGCGTTGTTAACCCTCCTCTCTTCACCGTGACTCCTTCAGGAGGTCCAACCAAGCTCCTTTCCAGTTCTGCCCCTCTCTCCCCTTGCCCAACTGTTTGAAATATTCTGTTTTCCTTTTCCAGGTCGAAGGGAGTTGTATATTTAAATTTCTCACGCCTGTTAAAGCTTGGGCAGGTCCCATTACAAAGTCAATACCCAGGAATGGAAAACATCTTCCAAAGTTTCAAGCAAATTCTGGCCAAATTTAGCAGGCGGTGTCTGACTTTGCTCCCCATCCACACACTCCATGCTAATAGAAAGGGTTTGCTACATCTGGATCCTGCCTGGGCTGTGATTGTAGATAAGTTTTGACCAAGAGAGGGGCTGGGGGTTGGTTTGGGTTGCACATTTTCCCCTCTCACCTCTGACACGGCCAACACACGATAACAAGAGCAGGGAGCTCCCCGAGGGACGGCGCTCAGGGTCGCCGCGGATTAAACGTTCTCAGGCACGGCTCCTTCCAAAGGCAGGAGCAGGGAAGAGCTCAAAGAGCCAGAGCCTGCTGATTAAGGGCCTTGAAGGATTTTCCAATCCCATCTCGTGGAGCTACTTGCTGTACAGCCACCCAAAGCGTGCTTTGACAGAGGCTCAAGTTTGCTATTTAAAGATCAGCGACAGCACAGGAAGGCTGAGAGATGTTTGTTTCACTTTGTCCTCTCACTCAAGCTGGATTTTTTTTTTTGTTAATGTTTTAGGAATGTTTCCTTATCAGGATTATAAAAAATAAATACAGCTAGCACTTTGGCAGTCAAAAAGAACAATATAGATTAGAAAATGATTTAGTGCCCTTATTTCACTAACTGACCCAGATTGCCTATCTCAGGAGCAATTATCCATGTGGGTAATTCTCCTGTGTGAAGATCTCTGTTGAAATCAGTGGAAGTGTTTTTGCAAGCAGAGTTACACAGCTGCAGATTCAGGCCTCAATTTCCTCATGTTGAATTTAAGAGCAGATTGTTTCCTTTATAACTTCTTTTTTCAGTGAAAAACAGTTCTCTTCAGTGGGTGAAGTTAAATGGAAATGCTGCATTCTGATGAAAATTCTCTGTATCCCTTAACTAAGTGTTGTCATAAGGAATTTGTTGCGTGTAGTTCCTCTCCAGACATAGGTGTGCCTATCAGAAATTCTCTGTAGAGTTCTGACTCTCGTATGTGGCTCTTCTTGAACATTTTCATGAACTTTGAGAACTTCATAGTTCCATTAAAACCAAAAGATTTTAACCAGTTCTCACCAGTCATTTATGGGGTGATACCACCAAAGGTTGGTAGCTTAAAAAACGCAGAAAAGCATGAGAAAACTTGAAAAACAAATGTGAAATCTGCACAAAGCTCAAAATGAACTGATCAAAATTAACAAATCAATTCAAGAAATCACCAAAAGCACAAAGTTGTCCTATGAAATATGGGAAATTTCTGCTAAAACCACCAGAGACATCATTATTGCTACTGATATAAATGAAATTATGCTGGGATATGGGAGTGATAGACAGGTAAACAAGCACTGGGTTTAAATATGTGAATTCTGGTGTTTTCCCCTACAGAATTTGTGAATAAACCCACAGTAGCTACTCCAAAATGTGCCCTTTGACATTGGAATATGCTTTAAACTGTGATCCAGGGTGTCATGGCATGAGCTTCATGTTTCAGAAAGGTTTCCACAAACTTGGGCTCGTTACTCCATGACAATTTATTAACACTTCCAGGCATGAGTGCTTCAGGCAAAACAGAGCAAGAAGCATGACCCTGCTCACTAACAATATCCACACTTGGATACCAAGCTGATGATTTCAGTGCAGCCCTTCCATGCAGAATTCTGGGAGACTTCAGCTTAAAGAAAGAAAAACAGCTTTAAAAGTCACCTCCTAATAAAAGGAGGTTAGGCAGGATTATTCTAAGGTCCCACCTGACTTGGAAATGTATACACGTATGTATGTGCTTGGATAATTTTAGAATTTTTGTGAAGTCGAAAGGCACATTTTCAGATAAGTGCTAGGAACACTTGGCAAGTGTTCAATCTGAAACATGCTGTAAGATTTTTGGACATCGCGTGCATTTATAAACCACAAAAAATACATTCTATCTCTTGTTTTGTCTCAGCATTAATGGTCAGCTACACTGAGGATGTTTAGAAGAAACTCCAGCCACGTTTTGGAGGAGAAACCTGGGAGCTGCACGTCCACCTCATCGTGGGATAAATTTTTACTCTGATTACTTTAAATTTTCCCCGGTTGAAAGCAACGAGAATCACCTGAGAAGTGACAGCAGCTCCTATTTAAACAGCAAAGCTCCTTTTCAAAACCTCCTCTGTCCCAGCGTGGCAGAGTAATACAGATGCCTTTGGGGCTCTCCAGCAGTTTCACAGAGAGCCCATTAACTTGGATCCAAATCTGTGCTTGGCCAGACATTTCAAGTCCACAGAGAAAAGATCTGAAAAGCTTTATCTGAGCCTGATAACCATCACAGCTAAAGCATGGCTCGGCTCCTGATTTACATCATTGCTGAGGAAAGGAGAACCGTCCACTTGTGCTGATAAAGTTCGAGCAAAGTGAAACCAAATAAATCTTAGAGATGCCATCAGCTTGTTTGTTTGCTTGCTTGTTGTCCGATGACATCAGCCGAGTGCCCGGTTTATCTTTATTTTAACTTGAATTGGATCCTTGTCAGGCTTTGCCAGAGCTGTGCCAAAGGCACGTCGCAAAACCACATAAAATTCATCCAGTTTGATGTTTTCTTTGTAAACGCTCTAAAATGGGCTTGACTCTGTCCCAGAGGATCATTAAAGTTCCTGAACTTTCTGGGGCAAGCGCGACCAAGTTCAAAGCAAATCTGGCCTTGATTTATGGTTCTGATTGGAGACCAAGGAAAAGTCAAATTTACAGTCTGAGTTTTATGTTGAGCTCCTTGTGCACTCTCAGTCTGAAACTCGAAGAGAACCTCAGGGGGTTGGAAGTCCAGGAACACTGAACCCATTGCTGGTACAAGGCTCAGCTGGCGAGAGCTGGCACAGCCCGAGGAGCTCCTTGGCAGCTCACACAGCCCGAGGACTTCGCTCTGCTGCCAAGTGAAGCAGTTTGCTGTTAGAAGCATTTAAAAGATGAATAAAGTGACACTGGAGCACGGCTAAATAGTTTCTTTAGAGATAAGCTGGGGTGTTTCATAGGAGTTGGGCTGGTAGAACCTAAGCTCCCACCACTCCAAGCATTTTGAAGCATTCCAAGCTGAGGCAAGGAGCATTAATTACTCTCAGAATCACAGGAAGGAGAAAGCTGTGCCTGGTAGAAAGGGTAGCAACAATTCTGCAAAATTTGGGGGCGTTTTGGGAACACCATGTCACCGATTTGAGGCGCAGATGCCAGAAGTGGAGGGCTTAGGGGAAGTAGGTGTTGTGCCGTTGTCACTTTTTTATGGATGGAGGTCTCGGAGAACAATGCTCCAGCAGGAGCCACTGGGAGGGGAGCCAAGTGGAAATATCCCATCACAGCCAGTGTTTGCTGCGAGGCTGAAGCCTCAGTGCCTTGCCATGACTTCACTGACACAAAGTGCCTGGAACAAAAGAACAATGCATTCAGGCTTGGAAGGGTTCTCCTTGTTTGAATGCATAATAGTGCTTATTGGACAATGAACTCCTTGTAAGATCATGGAAAAACCATTGTGGAAGGTCTGGAATACCTTTTTGCTGCCAGCCCTGGCCCGGATTATTGCAGATTTTATTTCAAAGTGTTCCTGAGGGTTTGAATGTTCAGTCTGTTTCCGCAGGAATCACCCCTGTGTCGATGATTTTCTGTTAATCCCGATCCTTGCTTTGCTCCATATATCCTGATATGAGTTAATTCCAAGACGATGAGCTCGAATCCGTGTTTTTCTTGGACCAAAAAAATGTTCCAAGTCACCAGCAATCCCCTTGCCACGAGTACAGTTGTGGAGCACAATGAGGAAGTCTGTTTGAAGGATCCGTCTGCTCGTCCGGGATTGTCCCTGGGGAAGGACACCCACGGCTCCAGCCCAGGGGTGAACTCACCCTCAGGAGACCAGGATTGCTCAGCATCCCCACACGGCAAGGGGTTGCCACAGCCTACAAAGAGTCATTGTGTGAAACCACCCAAGTCATCCTGCTTGGGATAAATGGGGTAAATAAAGGACCTGTCACGCACCAGGCTTCAAGCTCAGTCCTCACTTCGAGAGACTTGAGAGCTCCTGGATTGGGTTGGGCAGCACAGCAAAATACAAGAAGAAGGTTTCCAAGTCGTGCCTTAATGGACACCTCAGTCAAGTGTTGGTTTTAATCTGTTTTTTCTTCCCCTTTCTTTAAAAAATTCCTTCCAGGAGCAGCATAAAATATGAAGAAGCTGGGGACTTGTCAAAAATCTCCCTATCCAGTCCTGTTCAGCAGTAGGAAAGGACAACCAGGGCCACCCACTTTTCTGGGAGACTCCCAGGTCAGATGCAGATGGGCCCCCAAGCCCACACCAGCATTTCCCTGGTATTGTTACGGCAGGAGAGGCGAGCTTGACCCATGGCATGGGAGCAAAAAGGACACAATTCCCTTTGGGTTTATTTTCCCCAGGAAATCTGGATGCAGGATTTAAGAGCTCCAATAGGTGTGCATCACTTCCATCAGCTCCCAGCATTTAACTGAGCTGCCAAATCTCCTGTAATTCCCCCAAATTTCTGCCATCCACTAAAAATTAGTGTGTGGAAGAAGAAACAGGAGCAAAGTGGGGCACACACCAAAGCCTTGCAGGTGCCAGATGTGCATCAGTGCCCAGCTGTTTTTACCAGAACAGATATTGTGCCTGCTGACAGCAAACCTGCAAAGGTTGGGCTTTTCAGCACTTCTGGTTAGCAGGAGGTGTGATCTGGTTTGGATGCTGAGGGGGCAGAAATTGCAGTACCCAGACAGACAAATTCAGGAGTTTTGCTGTCAGACATTATGCAAGTGGAGAATGTTCTGCCTGTGCTGTGTGGGCAAGGAAAATGAAATACTGGACATTAAAGCATTGTGTCATTGGAGTTGTGTTAAATGAGTTGGACTGTGAGCACATCCAAACAAAAAAATCTGCTAGTGCTTTTTGACTCGAGCAAATCCTGGCTTTTTCTTTAACACTTTGGGGATTTTAATCTTCTTTCCAGCTTTCTGAGGGAGCTGGACACACCTTTTGAGAGCTGGACACAGCAGTGGCACAGTGGCATTGCTGGATTAGTTGGGCACAGCAGGACCCTCACAGAGACCCAGGTGCAGGAGGACAGACCCAGCCCAGGTGACAGCAAGGACAGGTTTGTCCACAGCCAGCTGTACAAACACAGGGCCCTCCTGTCCTGGATCCAGCTGTGTCTTTTCCAGATGTGGCTGTGACCTTCTGCTCTTCGCCACCGACCACGTGGAGGCTGCTGTCCATTTCATAACCAGTGTCCAGCAAATACACAGAGTTCTCTCAGCCACCCATTTTTAAATGATCTCCTTTCATACCTCACCTGGATTTGGGAGAGCCCACAGGGCCAGTTCTGCCAGGAGGAAGATATGGGAGGGGAGGAAATGTGAAAAAAAAACCTCATTATGTGCAGAATGAGGGCAAGGCACCAGCTGCACACATCTATTCTCACATTGCTCCGCCTCGAGCCTCACACATGACCCCAACATAA
Organism: Motacilla alba alba; assembly: GCF_015832195.1. Classification (NCBI taxonomy): domain Eukaryota; kingdom Metazoa; phylum Chordata; class Aves; order Passeriformes; family Motacillidae; genus Motacilla; species Motacilla alba. Next base: position 18,338,019 of record NC_052026.1, read on the forward strand.
TCAGCAAAATTGGCCTTTTGCAGAATTAAACATCATATCTAAAAGTGAAACATTCTTTTTGCATTGAGCTGAACGGTTGGTTAATTCTCAGTCTCCAAATATAATACAAATCACTCCAGCTATTTGGCACAAGTCATGGCTTAATTCATATTTTTGGCATTTTTAGTGAGAGTCTTAAATAATAGAAGTGGCATCTGAATGGAAATTGGAACAGGCCACTTAGAGGAACACTGTTTTTAAGGCTTTGGCGAATTAGTAAAAGCCTCCAAAATGTCAGAAGATGTTAAAAATTTGAAACCAGTTGAGGTCTTACTTTTAAAACGGTGTCTGAACTGATTTGTCCTTCATTTGTGTTTTTTTCCCTCCAGTTCTGCCACTCTAAGTTAGGGAGGCGGTAAAATTCCCAGTGATCCCACAGCCCACAGCTCCATTTCCACACAGCTCGGAGCAGGTCAGGTATGTTCCTCCCAGCACTGTTTATGATGCTTGACGTTGTTACATCATCATTAAAAATCTCTTCGCTGATGTGAAAAACACATTTTGGAGCTTTCTAGGCCATTTATTTTGTCGGCTCTGTGGGTATAGAGTGGACTGTCCTCCCTCCCAGGCAATGCTGGTGTAACTGGATCCAAAGAAAATTCTTCAAACTTTATTGGCCACGGAAAACTAAAGTCAATTGGTTAAAAGAAAAGTGTTTATTATGTTTACTCTGGCATCCCAACCATGCAGAATTATTAATCATTAAGATCCAGATACGTAGAGTTTGCATTTTTTTTTTCTTTTTCCTTAAGCAGAGCTTCGCCAATTCATTAAACATCATCAAGCTGAAATAAGCCTCAGCAAGAATGTTTTTACCTCATCTTTTAAATTTATTTTCTGTTATCACGCTGCACTTGCTGAGCTCCATACTCACCACTTTATTCCTGAGGGTTGAAACACTTTTTCCTCTTGTCCTGGACAATTTCTGGGGGGTCCTAAAGATCCACCCCACTCCACTGATCTCATCTTGATCTGAACTCAACTGAAGCCACGGAAAAGTGCAGATTTTTCTCCCTTTATCCTCCTTTATATAAGATTTATCCTCCTTTTATAAAATAAATTAGGACCAATGTGGTCCCTCCATACACAGGGCATATTAAAAGAAATAAATCCACATATTCAACCCCAATGAATCACTCTGGTTTCACTGGATCTCCCTTCTCTGCTGAAATGTTTTCTCTCGAGGGCAATCACGGAGGTTTTGGAGGGAAAGAGCCTCTGTCAGCCTCTCCAGCAATCAGAGCCTTGTTGCACTTCCAGTCCTGGCACAGGTTCCCTCTCTGAGCCGCCCTGGTTATCCCTCAGGCCGGATGGCTCAGTACATTACAGCCCTGGTAACAGGAGATTGGCACCATTCCTCCAGCTCTGTTTTAATCGTGACAATATAACTGCTGAAACAATATTTTGGTTCCACTGACGTATGTAAAAACGCTCTGGCCAGGGCTGCCAGCAGCTCTATTCCCCCCTTTCCCAGCTGATAGCTCTGAGGAAGAGCTGAGATCCCAGTGGATCTCCCTTTTTGCAGGTTTTTCTTCATCAGGGGTCATCCTTGGATGATCCCTCAAAGAGATGCCCTTGGAAGGTGTGAGCAGGGCCAGAGGAATTACAGGGCCTCGTATAAACTGAATTAATAACAGCCTGATCCAGGGGGGAGCTCTGTGATGTGTTCACACTGCTGTGGGATGTGAAGGTGCTCCAGAAGGTCTCAAAAAACATCACTCAAGTAATGGGAAATATTGTGGTGGTCTTCAGGGCAGTCAGGACTTGGTGAAGCGAAGGAGAGATCTTGACTCCATTTCAGAAGGCTGGTTTATTATATTATGATATATATTACATTAAAAAGACCACACTATAACTATACTACAAAGAACAGAGAGAAAGATTCATCAGAAGGTGAGACAGGAATAAAAAGGAATGAATAACAAAGTTCTGTGACTCCCAGAGAGTCCAAGAGCTGCTGCCCCCTGGATTGGCCACCAAGTAGAAACATCCCACACTGACCAATCGAGGAAGCACCTGCTGCATCCCACAGCAGCAGATAACAAATTGTTTACACTTGAAGCTGAGGCCCTTCAGCTTCTCATAAGAAGAAAATCCTAGCAAAGGGATTTTCATAAAATACTACAATCACAGGGAAAAGTTCAGTGAAAAGACCGAAAAATCATTCATCCTGCCTAAAGGTGTCCCAGTCTGGGCTTTGGACTCCTCCTCTGATGTTCAGGGCACGTCAGGGTTTCACACTGAAATTCCAACATCTTGGGTAAAACTGGCTTTAGATAAATCTTGGTCCTGCACAAGGTAGAAAAAAAGAGCAAGGTTTCCTCTCCTCTCTGAATGCAAATGTAAGAGATTCATCTTGCCAAAAATACGTCCCCCATAGTGGTGGCCAACAAATGGCACCTCCACGTTGACATAACCACTCTTGACAGCGCCCAGTAAGGACATAATTCAGTGCTATATTAGATAACCTACAAAAAAACTTAAACCATGACCTTTCCTTCCTCCCTCCCCTCCTTTTTTTCCTGAGGGGGAGGCCGTAGGGCTGGATCTGGGAATTGGAAAGCAACATGGGTGGTGACCCCCTGGTGCCAAGACTGTCATGAAGAATAATCCATATGTTGTGTCTGTGCATGTTGGGAGGTCCCAACCCTGAACACCACAACTGTTTTCCAGCCTGCACAGCTCAGCATGCCCAGGAGAACCATTCAGGAAGAAAGAAATGCCTGGGAAGCACAGCCAAAAGGGGCTGCCCTGCTGGTTTGTTTTCAAACGCAAAGCCAGCCAGGCCACCGTGCCGTGGCACTAAGGTTTGTCACCTTCTGAGAGGTCCTCACAAACACCACCAGCAGCTGTGCTGTGACAAAATTCATTGTTCTACCAGCTGGGAGCCACCAGCAGATGCCCTGGTGCTCTGCCACCAGCTGGTAAATCCCTTTCCCTGATAACTCGCGAGCCAAGAGAAAACCAAGGGCCACGGCTGAGCATGGAAGAATTTTCTTGGTAGAAGGATGTGGAGCCCTGGGAATGGGCTCCCACTGCCTGGGGCAGGAGCTGGGCTCCTCAAGCAGCCCCTGTGGACCAGGCAGCTGTTTGGGATCTCTCAGAACAGACATGAGCAGGTATCTCCCCCCACTTTCCACCATCCATCACTGAGCTTTACTGGCGACTCGCATTTTTGTTCTCTAATTAAAGCTTCTGTCAGGTACTTTTAAATTATAGCCCCGATTAGGGACTTTAGACCCAAATTCAGCAGGCTTTGGAACCTGCCATTTTATTTAATTACTTGCAGTAAATTATTTTGACACCCTCAATTAACAATGTCCATCACCTCAGCCCGGCGACGATGAGTGCGAGGAATTTGCCATTTGATCTGTTTTGTCTGCTGGAAGGGTGTAAAGGAGACAAAAAAATCCACCTCTGCACAAACCCAGCGAGGATTTTAGCGAGTTCCACCACACAGATTAGAAAATATTAATAATTTCCTTGAGTCTGTTAATATTTGGTTCCTAAAGTCAAAGATGTGTTTGGAATTAATAGAACCATTGCTGCACAGCCAGACGTGGAGCAGGTCACTGGCGGAAGGACAGGATGGTCCTTCCTGGGTGTGATGATTAAACCACTCTTTTGGAAAAAGGATTGCTCCCTGAGAAGCTCATTTAGCTGTTAAATATTTATCCATCTACAGCAGCAAAGTTCCCATTTCATCCACCCATTCCCTGCCCTGGATGGTGCCCGAAATTCCCCGTTTGGGAAGGAGTTTCTCTGGGAACATCCCAAAGGCCACTGAGGGTGAATCATCCTGTGAACTTCATGCTTTGCTGTTTCACCCGGCAGAGAAATATTAAACTCCAGCATTCTCCCTCACTTTAACAACCTCGGGGGTGTTGATGATGGAGCTAATTAGCCATGTTCTCTAATTTATTAAAATCATAAATATTTCACTTCAAGGCTTTCTTGGGGGGGAGGGAGAAGAAGGGGGTGGGAAGGTTAAAGGGAGACAAGTGCATGAAATTCTTTGGCTGATTAAATGTTCCATAAGATGCAGCAATATTTTACCTCTCTTAAGTGATTCGGTGGCACATCAGACCTGGCACCTCCTTCTTCACCCTGTTTGTTTTTAATTATGGCCATTATTTTATTTGCCATGGGTAGCATTAGGACCTGATAAGGTTGGCTGGAAAAGCCAAAGAGCACAAAATCATTTCGGTGTCAGAAGCTTAAATAAAGGGCAAAGGAGCAGCAAAGCCATAAAAAAGATGGAGTTAGAAAGATGTAATATATTTTTCTACTGTGGAACTGTAGAAGAATTTTTAGCACAGTATGTACAGAGACTTATGGCTTTTTTGGGAAGTAATCTGATATCCAAACCTTCCTTCTAACGAATGAATTTGCATATTTGCTGCCTGGAATAGATCATCTTCACTCTTAAAAAATTATAGTCTAAGAAACTTCATATTTCTCACGTTAAATTCATGTTGTGGCCATTGCAGGTTTCACCAAGGGCAGCAAAGGAGCCCAAATCCTGATATGGAAGAAAAATTATTTTCCATCCCTCACCACAACTGCTCAAAGTTTCAGAGATTATTTTGACTGTGATTGCAGTCCTTGTTTTCCTGAGGAGGTTCCATGCCCGTGGTCATGTGGAGATTGCAGATTCCCCATGGGAAACCACAAATGCGGTGAATTTCAGGCACTGAGCATCTGCCTGGGTTGTGTGGAGGGTCAGCAAAGTGTGCCTCAGTTTCCCTGTGCATGGTGGGGTCGGATCCTTATCCCCTGGCTTGGGCTGGGAGAAAAGGGAGAATGTGGGACAGCCGAAGCTCCTGGGGCTCAGGTATTGTAGCGCCTTTTATCAGCTGCAGAAGCCTGCAGCCCCTGTAAATCATAAAGGAGGATTTGAGGAGGAACTGAGCCTGGAATGCGAGAGGTGAGATAAAATACACGGAAAACACCCGGGCTAAAACCCCAGCTCATTCCAGCCCAGCCCCTGCTGAAGCCGGGGATGCGATTTCCCTCAGCAGCAGCAGCAGATAAAGGGGCGAACAAAACGATGCTCAAATACCTGGGATTACCTGTCCTCCTCTTCTCCTTCCAAATATCCCCTCCCGCATCCCCGGCGTGGGAGATGCCAGAGATACACGGCCCTTTGTCGGGGGATGCCGGGGCAGATGCAATCTGTTCCTCATTGTCCTGTAATAGCTCGATTATCCGCGGCTGAAAATGCGGAGTGGTTGTGCCCGACGAACCATGAAATTGCCACTGCTCCGAGGAGCCATTCATCAGCAGCCCTTTAGAGACAGCGGGGCTCACTGGGAGACCTGGGGCAGGTATTCATCCAAAACCGGGATGCTGGAATGCTCCGGGGATGGTCCCGCGCTGAACTTTTCAAGGAAGAAGTGAACCCTGGCAGACGATGCACAGGAAGACCTTCCTGGGGAATTCCGAGATAAATGCCTGCAGAGCCTGAGGAACGCATTAGGAACGTTGCTGGAGGGACATGGCTGAGGGTTTGGTTGGCTTTTTTTTTTTTTTTTTTTTTTTTTTTTTTGCTTCCTCTTCAGCAGAGAGGAAATTTGGGTAAAACCATTAAGTTTAAATTCCGCTGGGCTCAGGCCGTGTATTTTGTGTCAAACTCACGGTTAAAATGTCAGAGAGCAGCTCCTGGAGCTGCACGAGGAATCTGGACACAGACAGGGCTCCCTGGGGTGGATTCCTCTTTTAATCACCCTGGCCCCAAGCTTAGGAACTAATTTATAAGCTAAATCTAATTCCTGCTTGGAAACTGCTGCCCAAACCTCTTTCTGCCAGGAGTTCCCACAGAGCTGAGCTGAGGATGGGATCCTTCCCCACTGGCCAAGCTGTGATGACTGAGCCACTCCACTGGGTCAGGTATTCATCCCAAAACCCTCAATTTATCCAAAAATTACCCCACCATGTCAGGTATTCATCCCAAAACCCTCAAGCTTATCCAAAAATTACCCTGCCAAGTCAGGTATTTATCCCCAAACCCTCAATTTATCCAAAAATTACCCCACTGGGTCAGATATTCATGCCAAAACCCTCAAGCTTATCTAAAAATTACCCCACCGGGTCAGGTATTCATCCCAAAACCCTCAAGCTTATCCAAAAATTACCCTGCCAAGTCAGGTATTCATCCCAAAACCCTCAAGCTTATCTAAAAGTTTTTGCTATCACCATCAGAAGAGAAGCAGAAGCTCAGTTTTGCTCTGCAGGAACAGTTCCAGGAGCTCCAGCATGGGCATGGATATGGTCTTCTCAAATAAATTAATGTATTTGCACCTCAAAAGATAAGAACACTGATTTCAGCTGAATTTAGCTTAAAAGTACAGATCCATCCCAGGCCAACTGAGTTTCCCAGTGCTGGTATTTTGCCATATCAGCTGAGCCAGCCCAGCAGGAGCTTGGTGAGCTGGATAAATTGGGAGAGCTGAAATTTGTGGGGGCAAAAGACTCTGCAAATAAATAGGGAGAGAGTGGGGTTTGTGAGCTCCTCCCTTCCTGCTCCAATCCAGGAGTTTCGAAACTTGATACAGGGAATCCTACGGGGCCTTAGAGGAAAGGAATTTACTCCCACCCATCCTGGGTTCAGCCTAACTCCTCATTTTTTTGTTATTTGAGCCTCCAGCCTGGAAAAGTGTCTGCAGATTTTCTGTCCAGAGGTTCATCCCACCCTAAGCCTGTGCTCCTCTGTCCCTCTGTGACACAGGGGCTCCCACAGCTCTGACCCCAGAGCATCCCTGCACTGCCCCACCCGTGGGGACAGAAATTCTGCCACTGGCAGGAATTCCCTCCTGGATTTACAAATACCACAGACACGGGGATGCTCTGCAAAGGGCCTTTCTGCTTTCAGAAATCACAAAAAAACTTCCAGGAATTTAGTTCTATGAGCTTTCTTCACACCACGCTTACTGAAATGAAGTCCCCAGGGTTGGAGATGGCTTTTCCTTAACAGGGAGCTGGAAATAGTTGTGACACTGCTTTGAATCTTGCTATTTATCCAAAGCACTGGGCTCTGTTGTCCCACTAAATGAGTGGTCACCGCCGGATCTCTGGCTGGATTCTAACAGTCCCTTCTGATGAGTGTTTTATTAACTGGAGAAATGAAGAGATTTTATGGTAATTCCAAATCTTGCAGTGGTTTGTTGAATAAATCAGATTTTACAAGGCTTGGCACCCCTTTATCCAGTTTCCGTCATCCAGATTGTCACGGGGTGGATTTTACCCAGGGAGAAGTGTAAGATAAATGCCTTAATTTCTCTTCAGCTTTTCAGTCCATGGTGTTACGTTTGTGCTGGAGCCTGCTGCTGTGTGATGAGGAAGTGTTGTGGCCTCTGAATATAAGAATACTGTCCTCTGTTGATCAGAAAGGAAACAACCAGCAGAAAACACTGGCAAAAAAAAAAAAAATTCCCACTGAGAAAATCAACCTGGCTCTCAGAATTCCCTTTCATGGCTATTCACAGCCTGAGATACCTTTGGAAGTCTGTGTACACTGGGATTTGGGGGCTCTTAGGTCGTTCATAAATCACATATCACACCTACTTGTGTGTTTTGGCAAAAATAGCGATACATGGGATTGATGCAGAGCTCTCCAGTTATAAATAGTTCAGACCTTAGTGGGCAGAAAAAGAAATGTCTCGCTCCCTAAAAATGGTGCTGGAAAGAAGAGTGAAAAGAGAGGTGAAATGAGTCAAAATGAGCAAAATAAAGTGCATTTTGGGAAAACCCGGAGTGTAGATGCCACAGGGCCTGGCCTTCATTAAACACAGCATCTCTCAGCTCCTGCCTCTGTGCGTCCCCCCACTCCAACAGCTCCCTCTCCCCTTGACAAGCAAAAAACCCAAAGGCAGATGAATTTTCTGGACAAAGAGGCGTGAGCAGCTGAGTCAATAGCTGGGTGTTATCCCAGGAGCTGTCCTGGGAAGCACCGCGGCTCCAGGAGGAGGAGGAGGAGGAGGAGGAGGAGGAGGAGGAGGAGGAAGGCCCGGCCGCTCACCCCAGCAGGGATGCTCGGATGAGGGGAGCGCTCCTCGAACCAGCAGCAGCCAGGATCAGGCCAGCGCTGCGAGATGCTCTCTAATTAGCGGCCGTTAATTAGCAGCGTAAGCCTGACATGCACCCTCAGGCTCAGCGCTGGCAGGATAATGTTGCTGCTAAAAGGACAATGTTAAACTCTTCAGCAAATTGTCGTGGCCACGCCGGAGGGGATCGCTGCCCTGGGGCCGCTCCAGCCGATTCCTGTCCTTTTTTCCAGGGTCCTTCTGGCTGATTCCTGTCCCTTTTTCCAGGGTCCTTCTGGCTGATTCCTGTCCCTTTTTCCAGAGCCACTCTGGCTGATTCCTGTCCCTTTTTCCAGGGTCCTTCTGGCTGATTCCTGTCCCTTTTTCCAGAGCCACTCTGGCTGATTCCTGTCCCTTTGTCCAGGCCCATTCCAGCTGATTCCTGTCCCTTTTTCCAGAGCCTCTCCAGCTGATTCCTGTCCCCTTTTCCAGAGCCATTCTGGCTGATCCCAGTCCCTTTTTCCAAGGCCATTCCAGCAGATCCCTGTCCCTTTTTCCAGACCCATTCCAGCTGATCCCTGTCCCTTTTTCCAGGGCCACTCTGGCTGATCCCTGTCCCTTTTCCCAGCCCACTGCTGAAGATGCTCGGGCACAGGCTCAGGGAGCGGAGCGCAACTGGAGCCAGGAGAGGAATTCAGCTGGATCCCAGCTCCTCACCCCGGTGGGAGCAGGAGGAGAGGTGTGTGTGCACTCACTGCAGGGGAAAGGCCAGAGAAACACATGGTTCTCTCTGTTTTCTCCAAATTTCAGCTGCAGGCATGCAGGGGCTACACCTATTTACATTAACCACAGGGGTGTCCTCTCAGGGTGTTTCTCACCACTCGCTCGCAAGGATGTTGTTGTCAGAACTGTGGTGCAGCTGAATTATTGCCTAAATCCTCAAAAACAGGAGGCAAACTGAGATTTTAAAGGAAGAGCCAACTTTTGGGATGTTTTCCTTCTTCACCTGACGTTACGGCATCACATTTTGTTCTGCAAGCATAAAAGAGAGGCGTCGAGTTGAAAAATTCAATCAAATAAAAGCTGGGTTCTCATCACAGCCAGGATCTGCAGCTTTAAGGCGGGGACCATATGGTGCAGGATTCACTAATTAAATCATGCCAATTAGCCACACAGCACCTCTGAGGTTCAGCAGCTCCAGGGTTCAGAGACCTCTGTGCCTCAGGATTTTGGGGTTGCACAGGCTGAGCCTTGCAAAGTTCAGCTTTCAGGCACCACCAGGCATGAACATTCTGAGGGTGTGGTTTTAACTTCATTTTCATGTCCCTGGATATGATTAAACATCCCTGGGGGTGTCCAAGGCCAGGTTGGATGGGACTTGGAGCAACCTGGGATAGTGGGAGGTGTCCCTGCCCATGGCTGGGAATGAGATGAGCTTTAAGGTCGCTTCCAAACCAACCTATTCCATGATTTTGGGATCACTCACAATTTCCTTGGCTATTTTCCTCACCATTTTAGGCTCAGGCAGAACCTGTCACAGCTCTTCCCACAAGTTTTACCTGGATGTGACAAGGAAGGCAATGACACCATCACTTAACGCTCTCTTGAGTCAAATCTTGCTCTAAATTAGTCACTTGAAAGCAAGGGCTGAGCACTCAGCTGGCAAGAACCTCTGGGACAAAAATTTTCCATGGGCTATTTTTACTATGAAATGGGTCCGACAGCAAAGACTGGGACAGGCTTTTGTAGCAAAGAAGGAGGTACAGATGCCAGCTGTCCCTATTTAGGAAGGATAGTTTCTTATTTTTTTTTAAAAAGCAAAATATCTCTTATTTTTTTTCCAGTCTGTCCTTCTGTGAAAGCTCTCACGGTCCAAAATATGTCAATGCACTTTAAAGGTGTGTTGCTATTTCGCTCTCCTAAAAGTGCCTTTTTATAGTTTCCAAAATGCCACGGAAAGCCTGGAAGAGGGCAAAAATAAGGGGTGTGCTTTCTAGCACAGGAATTACAACTAAAACAGGGATGTCGCTGAGTTGTGAGTGAATCTTGCCATGATGCTGCACAAACCTCCCAGAAATCCCGGGCTCCAAGTCCTTAAATCAATTGGCCATTAAATAAAATGAAGCCAAGTGACTCAGACAGGCACAAAAATCCCAACAAATCCATGAAAACTGAAAGAGTGTCGGGGTCAGAGAGCCCACACGGCTCCATGAGAAAGCAGCCAAGCCTCTCCACGCAGACCTTGGAGTGAATTTCCCGTGAAGGCTCGTGCATGAAGAGAAACCACTTCAGTTTCTCTTCTGGTTCCGTTTCCCTGCAGCAGCTCTGGGATCTCTGTCTCCCTGACCCCAAAGCATGGGAGAATCTTTCCATCTCCTCCTACCAGGCAAGGAAATGACTCTTTCACCAGCGAAAAGCAACTTTTCCAGTTTGCTGGAGACGCTGTTTTGGGTGTCCACCCACTGCAAAGTGAAATCTGAGCTGTTTTGACTGGACACCGAGTCCCCAGGGCTCGTGTTCTGATGAAGTGCAATCGCTGAGGGAGAAAAACATTCCTGATGCAAACACTCTCGCTGGTGAAATTCCTCGTCCGTGGAAATCCCATGGCTGCTGGAAATGAGCAGCTCCCACAGGATTTGCTGCCAAGAAAGTCCTTTTTAAGGAATGGTGGAGGAAAACAAAAGTGAGGCTGGAGCAGATTTATCTCCAACGTCAAAGGAACGGTCCTGTTAAACTTGGGGTTGATTTTCCCAGTGCTGCTCCATCTGCGGCTGCTCTGGGACAAACTGGGAATAGTGGGAGGAATGGGAATGCAGGAATTCAGCAGGGATGTGTAAGAATGTGTTAGAGCCTGGAGCTCCAATGAGCTGAGGGGAAAGGGGAAGGGAAAAGGGAAAAAGGGAAAAAGGGGAAAAGGGAAAAGGGAAAAGGGAAAAGAGAAAAGGGAAAAAGGGAAAAGGGAAAAGGGAAAAGGGATTTTTGCAATTCTCTGTAGGAGTTTCTGGCAGCTGCCCTGCCTCTCCTGGGGTTCCAGCTCAGTTCCCAACAGCAGTTCTGCCAGCTGGAAGGACGAAGCCCGATTTCCAAGGAGTGTCTGTGGATCCAGACTGATTCCATCAAGCCCAGAAATAGCTGGAAATCTGAGACAGGCTGAGTGCAGACAACATCCACCTTCCTGTCCATGGCATCCCTGCCTGCTCAGCTCCAGGGAACCTCCTGAAATCCTCATTTCTTCTTTGCCTCCCTGCAGACTGGGAGAAATCCTTTCCTTCTCCTCAACAGTAGCAAAAAGAAAGAGCAAATAAAAAACTTGTGCCTATTCCTAGGAGCCAAGCCAGCCCCAGCTCCTTTGGCACCACGGAATCCCATGGGGCAGAGCGAAGTCTGTGAATCATGTGCAGTCATTTTAAGGAACTGTGTCATGGGATAGACCCAAATACGAGGCAGCTCCATCGATTTCCACAGACATTTCTACCCCAGATTGCAGAGGGAGTGAAAGTCCCCTGGGAATGCATCCCAATATTGCTTTTAATGGCAATCCCTCGGGCTGGGAACTGCTGCTGCCGAGGGGGATTTCTCACTGCAACTCAAAATCATGGAAAGGTGCTGCCCAGTAGTGCTGGGATAAACCTCAGGAATCATTCCCTGATTTATTTGTTGGTTTTTTTTTTCATTTCATGACAACAGGTCACCCCCCGGGGCTGGTTGGAAGTTGCAAAATTGCCATAAATCATGCAAACATTTTGCTTCTTCTGTCTCTTTCTCCCTGTCCTTTTTCTCTGCATTCCTCTACAATAAACAGAGCCAAATGGATTTTTTTTTCCTTAATCTGCAGGGAAAAATGACCAATTTTGCTTGCAGGCTGAGAACTCTTGCCAGATTTCAGCTGGAATGGATTTCCACCACTTTGCTTAACCCCCCAAACAACAACTCTTCCCTTTCCTCAGTGACCTCCTAAGAATAATGATAAAAACTCAGAACCCAAACAGGCATTTTGAAAAACTTGCATAATACATGTAAAAAAAAATCAATATTTGCTAAAACCAAGAATCTTTTCCATGGCAAAAAACAGAGATACTGCAGAGCTGATAGGATGCAAACACTGAAAGAGTCATCCCAGAGCTTCAGGGGTTTAAAATCCAGTATTTATTTCTGCCGCTGTCCTAGACACCGTTGCAAAAGCTGCAATTTGAGTCAAATATTTCCATACATTACAGCAGGTCTCCTGTGACCCTCGGGCTTGGGACCAGTTGGATTTTCATTCAGACTGGTGAGTTCACAGCTCACTGGATGTTCCTGAATGCACAAGCAGGGAACCGCTGCCAAACTCGCTGCGCTCCAAGGGGCTCCTGGGTTATCGTTCTGCTGGAGGTGGGAGGCAGGAAAAAACACTTTTTGCCTTCCCCCAGCCTGGAGGCCAGGCAGGGGGAGAGCTGCAGCCCTGGAAAAACGGGAAGAGACAAAAAATACAGCCCTGGAAAAACGGGAAGGGACAAAACACAGGCGGCTGCTGGGATTTTCGCAGGGCTCTGGTGTGACCCTGCTGATGGCAAGGGGAACAGCTCTGGCACCACTGAGGATCCCAGGAAATCCTCCCTCTGGCAGCTGCATGGCATCGATTTGACCCCTTTGGAGATGGGGAACATTTATAGGAGCAGGCCCAGGGAAGAGAGGGGGACAGCCACAAACAGCAATAAAGCTCTGAGCAAACTGTGGTTTCTATACCCCTGTAAAAACTCTCTGTGTTTGCTGGGAAACTCCACAAACATCACCTCTCCTGGCATCTGTAAGATCTATTTTATGATTCAGCAAGATGATATGAAAAAAAGGACTGCAGACTCACCCCAAAGCTGCAGCAAGGCAGTGGCAGGAAGGGAAAGAAAACCCCCAGGACCTGGTTCCAGTCCCACCTCTCCCCTTTAGCCTGCACGTTTGCCCATGACACAAAATGTTTGGTGAAGTGTTCTGAATCTGCCTGCGAGTTAAACCCTAGGAAATCTCAGGTTTTCATATTTGATGGAGTGAAATGCGACGAGGGATAAGCAAAGCTTTATGTCCCAGCTTTAGAGAAAAGCATTTCACAATGCTCAAAAATCCTCATTGCTCTCCTGAGCGGGGGAATGCCCAATGGTACACGTGTGCTGGTTCCCTTCCTCCAGCTACAAGTGACAGTGGAGGGGCAGGGACAGGGATCCCCAGGTGGGGACACAGCCAGGGGGCTTCCGGCACTGTTAATGGCATGATGCACATCCAAACTCAGGCAGTGCAGCCACAGACTCTCCAAACAATCTCCTTTTTGTCAGGACCTGATGCCAAAGTACCTGCGACAGCATCAGCACCTGGCACTAAAGAGCCCTGTTTGCAGGCGGATGGATGGTCCTGGAGTTTGTTGTGGGAGCAGAGTGAGGAAAACACCAAATTAGTATTTAATTATATATAGCTATAGATATAGATATAGATATATAGATATATAGATATATAGATATATAGTGTCATGGGATAGACAAAGGAAATACAAGAAGGAAGGAAAAATAACCTTATCTGCATCACATCTGTTGATTTCTCTTTATATTTATTTAATTTTTATTTATTTATTTTTATTATTATTATTGTCATCATATATAGGAATATATACTATTAATCTTTTCTAAAAATATGTATATATAATTTTATATAGTTCTGTATAATTTATTTATACAGTTAATATTTTATATTTATACATTTGATATTTCATATTTATACATATAATAGTTTATATATTTTATTCACACATTTTTATATATGTATATAAAGAAATATATTTTTATATATTTATATATGTATATATGTATATTTTTATATTTGTATATATACATCTATATGTCATATATACATATATGTGTATGTATATGTATATATATTATATATACGTGTGTATACATATATATATATGTATATATATATGTAAAACACATATGACATATCTAATATCTATATTATTCAATTATAACGGGCCACTTGCTGCATTGGGAAGGAAGAAGTGGAAAAACACCCTGAGTACTGCTTGCCTCGACCTAAATCCACCCCATTCCTCTTAGGAACAGCAGTGATGCCTCTTGCAGTCTGTCCTCACAGCTTTCAGAATATTAATTCAGATAAAAGGAAGCTGAAAGATTCAAATTGCCTTTCAATGCCCAATTTTATTTTTTTAAATTAGTATTAATCTGATGTGCTGAAAAGGAGATACTGGAGTGGAAAACATTATGATGCAGGGAGAGGAGCAGGACATTTGCAGTTTGCCCTCCAAGGTTCTCCCATGTTGACGACAGCAGGGAGGCAAAAGGGCTTTGCAGAGCCCATGATGAATCCAAATTCCACGTCCAGGTTCTAACAAAGCCATCACTCGCAGGAAGAGCTGTGTTTTCATGCACATTTATGATGCTGTGCCTCACAGCCTGAGGATGGATAAATACTTGTCCATTATGGGCGTGCTCCACTGCGGCTGAGAGGAGTTTGGCTCCTTTCTACTCCTCAAAATTGCTCAGTTTGGCCAAAAAACGCTCCCTGGGTTCCTGTATGCTTGACCTCAAAGAGCCTCTGTCCCCTTCCCGGTGTCCTCTTCTCACACATTTAAGCTACCAAAATCCCCAAATAAATTAATTGGAAATAAAGCCTCACCTATCCTTACTGGGATGAATGAAAGATGAAAATTCAGGTCTTCAAGGTGTTATTTTTAATTTTCTTGTTAAATGTTGCTGTTTATGCAATTGACATTTCTATTGCCCACAAACTAATTTGGCAATCAGGGTTTTGGACAGTGCTTGGTGACCAAATGCTGTCCCAAATCACTTCTCTGGCCATTTTCTTGGACGGTCCATGAGGTTTCTGAGACAAGAAACTCAATTTATTACTGTGCCACAGGTAAAGAGAAAGCGATTTTATTTGTACTTATTTGTATTTGTGTTTATTTTATTTTTATCTGTATCTCGGATAACGTGAGCCTGCAAGAGCTTAAAAATTCCTTCCCCTTGGGTTTCCCTTGATTAGGGCAACAATTCCTTGGATCCCCCTCTAAAAAGCCCTTTCACACTGAGGCTGCCTCTCCTGCTCTGCCAACTCTTAAAGCAGTAAAGGGAGGGGAAAAAAAAATTTAATAAAGTTCCTTAAATCTCAGGAAATGAAGCTTTGCCTCCTTGAGTTCCTTTCGGAGTGAACGTTCCGCTGTGGCCAGCCCAGCGTGGGCTGAGGTTTCCACGTGGCCCCTCTGGATATTTGGATTCCCTGATAACAGCTCCCTTCTCCCAGCAAATCCCCAAAGCTGCTGAGCCCTCAGGCACTTGGGTTTGCTCCTGCATGGATATTTGGGGGGAAATCCCAGCAATTCCATGAGTTTGCCAGCCCCATTCCTGGGAATGCCACCATTCCCAGGTCACCAACGCCCTCAAGTCCCAAATTCCTCCTTCTGAACTTAAACCCAGCTTTGAAAAAGGGGGAGCAGGAAGATAAGAAGGAAAGCAAATCCCATATAACTCCTTTAAAGGGAGAAGAGGTGGAAAAGGTTTCTTCTTATTTTCCCTTTTGCCTCTCTTTTTTTTTCTTTTTTTTTTTCTTTTTTAACTCGTGCCATTTGTTGCCTTGTAAAAACAGAGGCTTGAACCTTTCAAGGCTCCCAGCCCCTCCAGTGGGAACTCCACCATCTGAGGAAAAAGTTCAAGGATTGCTCCCACAGTATTTAGGAACAGAGAAAATGGTGAAAGATGGTTATTTCTGTAAACACCTAAGAAATAACAATTATTCAGCAGTGTTTTCAGTTCTTCCTGCTTTCAGAACTATCATATCATATTATTAATACATATAAAAATATTTATTATAATAATCTGTCATATAATATAATATAATAAAAACAAAATACCACATAAGCACTGTGAAGTTTCCCCCCTTTAGGGTTTCCTGGCACTACAGGGAAGAACTCACTCCTTTATTTATGCTCTGTAAAATAGTCACCCCTAAAAGGCTTTCATGGACTTGCAGATAAAAATGTCTTGTTCCTGTGTCACCCTTTTGTGGAGCCGTGGCAGTGAGGGGATTCCTGAAGGAATTGTGCTTCAGGAATTTTAAATTATAAATTATAAATCATTATAAATCATGATTAAATGATGCTCAGGTTTGGTTAAAAGAGGAGTTTCTTCTCAGTTTCCTCGGAGTTTCCTCCTCAGCCTTCATTATTTCCAAGAAAAAACCCTGGGGCTGGTTTCTGACACAGAGAACCAAACACCTGATGGCAGCACATAGAAAGATTCCTCAGTGCATTTGTAACAGCTCCACCCTTCACGTTACTGAAGTGGCTGGAGGGATTGGGTTTTTCTTTTTAAATCCTAGAATCTGATACTTTGAGTCACCAAATAGCTGCTGGAGTCTTGCGGTGTTTGTTTATAATCCTTTATTTTTTGATCTTTTTACATCAAAACCCAAGGCAGCTCCTATTTAGGATTCCATTCAAGGAGAAAATCTCCCAATGCCTTCGGTGGGTCCCGAATGATGCCTTGAGAAAAAGGAGAGATGAGCAGGAAAGGGTTCAACCATAACCTGAAACAGCAAAGGCGCAGGATTTCATCTGAAGTAGATCAAAATGATTTGCAGACATCCAGTTGCTGCTTTTGGTCAACTGTGTGGTATTTGACTCTAATCCAGTTTTACCATTTTCTCCCGTTGGTTTGGGCAATGTGGCAAAGGAGCTGCTGCTTTGGGAGCCCACTGATTAATAAATGTTTGCATTTTTAAAATCAAAAGGCTTGGTGGGATCATTTTGGCTGAGGGGAGGTTTTCAACACTGAGCTGTTTTTAGAGGGCAAAAATATCTCCCCCTGCCAAGCAGACCCTGGCACTCCTTCCTTCTCACTCGGAGCTCTTTGCAGCTCCACATCCCATTCTCTGCTTTCCTTCAACCTGAAATCCAGAGGTTTGAGGGCATCTGGGCTGTGCTTCAGTTTTCCCCACAAGGTAGGTGAGAAAAATGAGGATTTGGGAGCCAAAAGGCTCCAGGTTCACTGGGCAGGTTAAAATTCCTGTCCTGGAGAGGACCACCCAAACTTCAGACCCCTCCTGAAGGTCAAGTTCTCCAAACCTTCCTCAAATCTGTTGTCGTGGCTCATCTTGGATTCAGATCTCCATCGTGTGGTGCCCACATAACACCACAACTGGTGGGTAAGGAAGAAAAAATAACTTTATCTGCATCACATCTGTTGATTTCTCTAGGGTGAGCTTTATTTTTTTGGACTCTGCTGGTCCCCACCAAAGGCACTCCTGTGAAACCACTGCCTGCGGGAGGACTCTGTGATTGCATCCCTCTAATCCAGCTCCCCCTGGGACTCAAAGGGAGCAGGATTGAATCCTTATGAAGCAGACAGGCTGGAGAAGCTCATTCCCATTTTAGAGAGTTCTAATCCCAGAGTCCTTAGATGGAAGATTTTCCACGGGCTTTAAATCAGGATGGGAATGGGGCATTTTGCTGGAAGTAGAGTGCCAGGGGCATTACAGAGCTCAAATATATTTTCTTCGTGGTGGATTTTGGATACAAACAAGGGAAAAGCCCCAGGAACCCTCGTGCACAGACAGATTCAGTGGCTGCAGCTCACTGAGCCCGAATTTTGCTGTTGAAGAGGCAGAACTTTGTTGTCAGAGCTGTGTGAGCCCAATCAGGCTACTGCCATGTGGGTGGAGCACTGAGGCCAGGTCACGCCAGGATACAGGGAGATGAGAAAGGGAAAGAAGCACAGAGCTGACATGAAAGATGGGGACAAGTCCTAGAAATGCCTGTGGCGGAAGATTAAACTGTCCCCAGAGCTTTGGAAGCACTGTGGGACACAACATCTGGCCACCAGCTGCTGCTCCAGCAGAGCCAACAAGCTGTGTGTGCATCCTCCAGCCCCGGGCAGGTGTCCCAGGTATGGATATCCCAGCAGGAAGGGACACATGGACAGGTTCTGGTTGGACTCCAGGAAGGGATAAAATAAACCCAGCTGAGCCCAGAAGGGACTGAGCACAGCAGAGCTGCTCTGTGATACCTTGGGGTTTAAGTTTTTCTGTTCTGTTTTGGTGTGCAGCTTTTAGCTTTAAATTAAGCGTTCCTAGGGTCTTTCCACAGGGTGGTGGAGACAAAACAATCCTGTTCTAGCTGGAGACTCAAGGCCCATCTCTTCAAACTTCAGGCCCAAAGCATGAACAACATGAGAAGAGGAGGGCAGGCTAGCAAGCAGGGAGGATGAAACGTCATCATCTGAAGCTATTAATTGGACAGTTAACTCCTATATTCAAATGGACTAAAACTTATAAAATGTTGGAGTTCTGGATGCTGGGAATTTTAGACTTTCTGTGCTGACAGACTCTGAACTTCCAGGACAGCGCTGCGTGGGACCTGAGGCCATGGAGAAGGCTTCCAAAATTGATTGATAGCACTGGGATTATGGGTGTGTAGCTGGGTAGAAGTGTGTAATCTTACAGGGTAGAAAACTCAGAGTTTGGGGTTTTAGAATATAGAAATAAATATGAAGCAAGATGGAGGGTTTAGAGTGGAGGCTGGTCCTTCTTCTTCACCTTCTTCTCCATGGGTTGGGGTGGTGTTTTGTAATTGGACAGAAAAGTCCACATTGCAGACTTCAAGTGATCAGTTATTGGGTTAAAAGTGAAAATAATTTAGGTATCATTTCCTAATTGGATAGTTTAGCCTTAAAAGACCTTGTAACAAGAGATTGTTAGCCATTTTGTGCCTGGTTAGTGAAAGACTGCAGAACTCACTGCTGTGAGACTGTAACAGAGATAAGAAACAATAAACACCTGAGTCTGAACACGAATTATTGTCTCAAGAGCCTTCAATCCTGGCTTCAACAGAGGCAGAAAAAGGAAGCTAAAAGCTGGCAATAAAAATGTGAGATCTCATGACCAAGCCCTCTTTTGGTTCCATCTTGGAGCCATCCGGGCACTGCCAGGGCATGGCCTTTGAAAGATATTCAACAAATATCCACTTTATTCCTCTTAACTCCATCTGGTCTCTGCTCCAGCTCCTTGAGGCATCACTGGAACACAAGCAGAGGGTCTCCAGGCAGGCCAGGAGCAGCAGCAGTGGCTCTGAGCCAGCTCCCATCAGCAGCACACAATTTGTCTCCGGGTGCAGTTGTGCCTCCCCAGGCCCTGGAATAGCTCGGGCATCCATCAGCAGCCCAGCCCAGAGGGAGCTCTGCACCCTGCCAGACCTTTGGGGAGATAAATGAGTCCTCCCTGGGAAGGCAGAGCAGGGGCTGGGGTGAAGCAGGAGCCACAGGTGACACTGTCCCCGTGAGAATCGATGGCCCCGATGCAGCCAGAGCAGCCCTGGGGATGTTTTGTCTCCTTTTAGTCACATTTTAGCAAAAAAACTTTTTAATGTGAGAATAAACACTTTTATGTCCCAAAACCTGCAGATTTCTAAACCTCAAAAAATGTTTAGGTTATGCTGTATTCTTCTTTATTCTAGAAATCTTTTAGGATTTTTATTTTCTACACGCGTGGGAAGGTGATGGCTGGAAATACTGTTTATAAAATGGAATATTTAATGCAGAAGTATCCTACAATATCCAAGGGAAATTCCTTTTCTCACCCTGGACCTTATGCTTTTATAAGAAAAAATACTTATAAATAATCACTCATTGGAATAATTTTAGCGTTCTGAGGTTTATATGTTTGTTCAGATTTGATAATTAATTATCTAAATATTCAAACCAATATACAAATTTGGACAAATAGTCAAATAATGTCAATTATCCTCAAATAGATCTGGAGGAACTCAAATGGGCTGAGGGAAGTTTCCATGGATTTATGTCCCACTTGCTAATAAGCTTGCAGGGTGTTCTCTTTTTCACCCTGGTTTTGCCAGGCTGTTAAAAACCTCAGAAAATTTGCATTTAAATGGAAAGGAAAGCGCTGGCTGGGCAGGTCCTCTGTCTGCTTTAAGTCAGGTGTGTGCCAGCACAAGCAGCTTCTGGAGAAGTTTGGACATGGACAGATCTCAAGGGGAAATGGCCAAAAGGTGCACCAGGGATGGTTGAGGTTGGATTCACCATCCCTGGAGATGTCCCAGGAATGACCAGAGGTGGCACTCAGAGCTATGGCAAGGTGGGGATCAGTCAAAGGTTGGACTCAATGACCTTGGAGTTCTTTTCCAACCTGAATGTTTCCATGATTCCCTGATACCCAGGGGATGTCAAGGTGAGCAGCCAATGCTGGTGACCACCCATGAGTGAGAGTGGGTGAAACCCATGCTCTGCAAACACATTCTCAGAGCTTGATGTGAAGCAGAAACCACTGGGGCAACCCTGGCAGAGAGGGTTTGAATCCCTTCTCACAGGAGAATTTTCCCTCCATGATCTCCAGGTTGAATCTCCTCCCACAGCAGGATTTTCCCTCTGTGATCTCCAGGATGAATCCCCTCCCACAGCAGGATTTTCCCTCCATGATCTCCAGGTTGAATCTCCTCCCACAGCAGGATTTTCCCTCTGTGATCTCCAGGATGAATCCCCTCCCACAGCAGGATTTTCCCTCTGTGATCTCCAGGATGAATCCCCTCCCACAGCAAGATTTTCCCTCCATGATCTCCAGGATGAATTCCCTTTCACAGCAGGATTTTCCCCCCATGATCCCTAGTTTGAATCCCCTCTCACATCAAGATTTTCCCCCCAGGAGTTCCCAACCCATGGACAGTCGCACACCTCAGGATGATGTTTGAACACCACAAAATTTCAGCACTGGCTCACACCAGACTGCGTTTTGGATTGATGCACCCTAGGATATGGAATATCCTGGCTTGGAAGGGACCCACATGGATCACTGAACCCAACATGGATCATCCAGTCCAAACCTGGTTAAGGACAGTTAACCAACAGGATAGCAAACTA
Source organism: Motacilla alba alba (assembly GCF_015832195.1). Lineage (NCBI taxonomy): Eukaryota > Metazoa > Chordata > Aves > Passeriformes > Motacillidae > Motacilla > Motacilla alba. The sequence goes on from NC_052026.1 coordinate 18,358,984, forward strand.
CACAAAGCATTCTTTCAGCCTGAGAGGGAATAAGAAATATGATTATCTTTCTCTCTTTTTTTTTCTTTTTTTTAGCAATTATTCCTTGTTTCCAAATTCCCGTCCATTTCCTGGTTCCAGCCCAGACGTGCCATGGGAAAGGCAGTTCTCACGGCGCTTGCACAAACAGGAAGCATGCGAATTTTCAAAAGAAACCCTATTTTTGTGAGAGCTCCTGCTGAGTTTCGCTGACTCAAGAGACCTTGGCCTGAATTTCAATAAGCAGCTTTGGAGGAACCGAACTAATCCTCGTGTCTCCAGACTCCTTATCTGCCATCCATTTTCCAAAACAGAGCAAAGAGCCCGACTCAAACCCCTCTGCCCACAGCAAGGACTCACTCAGAGCCTGGTACAGGTCCTGTAGGATTGGGATTCTTCAGAATCTCTAGGACTTGGAGCAGTTCTGAAGAAACCCATTTTACTGCTGCCAAATATTTAGGGAATCCCTATTCCTTCCCACTCCTGGGAAGGGGATCTGGCCAGATGTCACGCCGAGCTGTCAGAAAGCATCACCTTCCTCCCTCCTGATGCTGCCCAGACCCTGGGATGTCAAGAGCCATCAGTCCTGAAGGGGATGTTTATTTCTTTTGAAAGAGATTTGTATCCTCCTGGCATCCTCTTGGAGCAGCACCATTCCCTCCAGCTTGGCTGGGTTTGCTCAGCCTTTCCAAGGGATGGATTTTGATGCTCTGCCTCCTGGCAGGTGCCATCCATACCCACAGAAATGAGCCTGATCCCACCAAAACCTGTCCAAGCCTCATTTTGGGGTCTGAAGACGGTGATTTTTTATTCCCAGATGGAAATTGAGGCTTTCAGGCGGGTTGGAAGGGGTGGCTGCTCTGGGAAACAACAAGCTTTTTGAAGAATAAGGTGAAAGGACCTTTTCTGTGGCTGAAATTCTTGACGCTAATTTTAACAGCTCTTCCACAACCCCTTGAAAATTGCCACTCTGAAAAAACAAACAGGGCCCATATTCAGCCACTGAACTGGCACCCAGGCTTTGCTGGGCCACCACTGGGAGTGCCTAACAATAGCCAGCCTTATTCCTGCCCGCAGAAACCATGGGAGAGAGAGGGAGAAAGGCAGAAAGAAAGGGAGAGAGGGCTACTCCAGCCTAATTGGCCCGTGGTTGGATGGGGCTGCCGCCTTTGGGCTGGTTTTAAGTTACATGTGAGCAAGTGAAATGGAATATAAATAATAGCAGGGGGAGAGCTCCAGTGGAAAAGCCAGCCAGTGTCTGCCTGACTGGCTGCTCTGGTATCCATCAAGTCCTGCTGGGGTTTGTGTCACTCAGGGCAGGGAGGTGCCCTTGGAGAGAGCCCACCAGTGCTCCAGGGATCCTCTGGGGAGGGATCTGCCACCCCCACGCTGGGAAAAGCCCCAAACAAGGGAGACCCTGGGTTTGGAAGCTCTCAGTGAGCTGCTCTAATGAGCTCGGGATGCTGCCTGGCAGAGCCCAGCTTTGCCAGCAGTCCCCAGGGTGAAATGGCCGACGGATGCAGTTTGGGATTTGTGTAGGGAAGGAGAGGATTTGCTTCCAACGTTACTTTCAGAAAGGCTGCAACAGACCCAGCAAAGAGATCTGCACATCCTCTGCTTTCCCCAGAGATCCTCAAGCACAGAGAACTTTAAAATCTCAGTATCAAGCCCTGCTACACCTGCTATAGGTACAGGCAACACCTCAGCTGACGGATTTCTCTAGTCCTAGAGCTCCCTTTAATAAACAGTTCTTTCCTATCATTTCAGCCCATGGCTCTTGTTTTCATGTTTTCTTGTTTTGCCACCAATGATCCCGTTTTTTTCTTTTTTTTTCATTACTTTTCAGTAATTTCAGTTTTCAAGGAAAGGCAACCTGCAGTACATATTTGGAAATTAAAAATTTTATCATTTCTCCTACAAACACAAATATGGCCCTTGGAGGGGTCCCCTATATTTCATGCATAACCACAGTTCTGTCTCCTATTTCTTCCTTACCCTTGTTTGCAAGGGTTTTTTCCCCTGTAATCTTCTTTGTTTGGTTTGTTGGGTATTTTTTTGTCTCTGCTACATTTCCTCTTCATTCGTCCATCACTTCCTGCCTATATTCTCCCTTCCATCCTTCTCATTATCTCTGCTGACAGAGAGATTTCTCCCCATCTCTGACAAGTCACACTTTCAGACCTGGTGGATAAACGGAGCTGGGTTGGTTTGTTTGTTGTTACACAGAAGTGGTGCTGAAATCCCTTTATTTATTACCTTCTATATCTTTATAACTGGGACCCCTGAAAAAAAATCTGCTTTATTGATCATTGCCATGGGTACATCAAGTTCTCCTATTCCAGGACTTTCTAAGGATGCAAGGGAATCAGGAATACAGACAATTCGGGAGTTATTTTCTTGGCAAATCTGAAGCATAAATATGAACCCAGCAAAATATTTGGAGAGGAAACACCCCGAAACCAGGGCAGCTCTTTGAGCAATCATGGTTTTTCCCCATATATTTGTTCCCCACCTACCTGTTCCTCTCTACTCTTGTTTTATGACTTGAGTGCTGGAAGAACATTAAACCCCACTGAATAAAATCCTAAAGGGCAAATCAAAGCAAAAAAAAAAGCTTTACCACAGAGGATGAGTGCAAACACAATTTGTTTTAAGATCGTACTACCAGGGAATGTGCTTTTTTTTTTTTGTTAGAAACACCCCAATCATGCCACAATGGCCACAGCACCAGGAGGTGACAAAAAGAAATCTTTATTGGATTGTTGAGACAATAGTTATTTGTCGTAAATAGAATCTGAGCCTGGCTGGTCCCCAGCCAAACACTGGAAGTTTGTCCTGGCAGACGCGGTGTTACATCACAAGCAGGATTATGTCATGCTGGAAGCTGCCAGCCTGGAAGTCTGAGACAGCATCTTGGAGCCCTGGGAAGCAGGGGACAACTGTCCCTGTCCCCAGCAGTGACCCCGAGCATTGCCAGTGCTGAGAGGTGGTGCCAGCCTGCAGGTGATGGGTGGAAAAGAGAGGGAAGCAGAGAGCAGGTGGAATCCTGGAAAAGCACAGCTCCAAGCATGGTTACACTGCCAGAATCAGCTGGGAAGGTGCTGCAGCTCCTGATGGGAGATATGAGAGCTCCAGGGGGAGAAATCACTGAGGTTCAGCAGGGAAAGGGGAGCAAATGCTGTGGTGTGACAGGCGAACAGGACAGGGGGTGAGGCACAGGGTGCCCAGAGCAGCTGTGGCTGCCCCTGGATCCCTGGCAGTGCCCAAGGCCAGGCTGGACAGGGCTTGGAGCAGCCTGGGATGGTGGGAGGTGTCCCTGCCATGGCAGGGGTGGAACTGGAGAATCTTTGAGATCCTCTCCCAGCCAAAGCATCCTGTGATTCCATGAAATTGCACGTTTTACTCTTATTTTTTCCCATTTCATTCACGGCTGCTCTTTGATCATGTGAACCTGCAAAGTTCTCCTTGCTGGATGACGCTCCATGTCTTGACCTCGAGTCCAGCAAAGCAGCTGAGGAAACCTCAACCTGACTTCAAACTTTGCCCCTTTTTATAACACAAAATCACAAAATCCTTAAGGCTGCAAAAGCCCTCTTAGATCATCAAGTCCAATTCTTAACCCAGCACTGCCGAGGCCACCACTAACCCATGTCCCCAAGTGCCACATCCACATGGCTTTTAAATCCCTCCACCGCTGCCCTGGGCAGCCGTGCCATGACGTGAGTTTCTGTTGTCATCCAGAACGTTCTGTGGATCAGCCCAGGAAAAGAGAGGGATCAGTGCTGGTAATGCCCACAGAACAGGCTGGCTCAGGAGAAAACCTGAACGGCCACACAGGTTAGAGTTTCCACACGTGGGCACATTTCTCTGTGTGAGCAGGCATGAGCTGAGAGCACGCCCCAGTGCACCTAAACCTCACATCTAAAAAGCCCAGCCTACAAAAAAAAAATAAAAAAGATAAAAAGAAAGAGACGGGGGGAAAAAATAAAAAGAAATATTTTGGCAACTGGAAGGAATTATTCTCTCTTTCGTAGCCTGGGCTCTATCCATAAATCATCCATAATTTTTTAGATGTCTAGGGCAATGTTACCATTTGATGAAATAAAATACCGAACCTCTGTGACATCATCTTTTATCTAAAGAGTCCTGCATCCTTGGTCATGTTCCTGAGCCACATTTGTTCTGCAGATATTTAGACCAAACCTGACATTTTATAGACTACCTCCTGCTCGTGCATGTGTTGGAGACAGTTGTTTGGATTAGCACGATCAAAAAATTTAACACAGCCTTTCAAGATCCCATTTTCATCTGGATTTGCACAACACAGAAGAAAGCAGGATGCCAAAAATATGTTTTTTGGAAAACACATCCACTTTGTTGTGACTGTTTGTAGCTGGTGAAATCCTGGGATGCCCTGATTACCATGACCTGTGTGTTTTCATACAAGCCTGAGAGAGAAAAGCTCTGTATACAAATGAAAACCGTTAACTTTCATACCACATGTGTTGTACTTATGCCAGTGGGAAATGACAGAGAATGTACAAGGTCATGGTTTACTAAAAATATAAAAGTTTAACATGTGGTGTTAATAGAACACACAACAGGGGTCACTGGTACAATGGAAAATAATTCATTTCCAATGTCAGGCCAAGTAATTCACTAGGAAAGAACATTTGAAAATGTGTTACTTATATCTTTCTCTTTCTGTTCTTCAGGACGAGTTTCAGGAGGGGAAAAAAAAAAGGGGGAAAATTGCTGCTAATACTAATGCATAAATAATAACCATGATTCAGATTTCAATAATCAGAATAAACCAGGCCCATCTGGCAAACTTCCACCGGGGTGTGCAGCATCACTGGACCCTCTTCTCCCTCCCTCATGTTTGACTGCAATGAGCACTAAACCCTGCCAGGATGGTTTTAATCCTTGCTCAATATCTCTGCAGATATTGGGGTGCCACAAAGCTCCTCCCCAGACTCTGCCTAATCCAGTGAAAAGTCAAGCACAGGAACAGCTGTCGAGGGATTTGGTGGAGTCACCATCCCTGGAAGTGCTGAAGAAATCACTGGATGCAGCTCTGGATGTGTTCTGGTCCAGCTGATAAGGTGGTGATCGTTCAGAGGTTGCACTTGATGATCTCAGAGCTCTTTTGCAACCTCAGTGATCCCAGGATTCTGTCAGCCCAGCAGGAGTGTGTGTGCCCAGAGTTATGTGCCACAAGTGCAGGGATTGGTCTGCATGAACCCAGCGCTGAAACCCCAGCAGAATCACAGAATCACAGGATCACAGGATCACAGAATTTTTAGGTTGGAAGAGACCTTTAAGATCATCGAGTCCAACCCATGTTCCAAGACCTCAACTAGATCACGGCACCAAGTGCCACATCCAGTCTTTTTTTAAACACATCCAGGGATGGTGAGTCCACCACGTCCCCAGGCAGATGATTCCAGGATTTGACCACTCTTTCTGTGAAAAACTTCCTCCTTAATTCCAGCCTGTATCTCCCTTGGTGCAGCTTGAGACTGTGTCCTCTTGTTCTGTGTGGTTGCCCGGAGAAAGAGACTGACCCCAGCTCAGCACAGCCCAGAAATCCCAAAGCTGGTGTCACCCTCCACATCTCAGCTCATCTGGTGGTCCTGCCCAGAACAATGAGCCAGGCTGAGCCTTGCACAAGCTGGAGCCACAGGGCGCAGTTGCAGTGTCCCCTCTTTTCCCCCGTGACATGCAGACAGAGCCCTGCTCTGGCAGGGGCTGCCACCCCTTCTCCCACATCTCCTGGCCCCACCAGCACCAGTCAAGGTCCCTCCTGCCCCGTCACCTGCACAAACCCAGCACTCCACACTTCACAGGCATCTCCAGTTATTTGGAGGAACAAATAATTAGCACCAGAGGTGACAGAGTTGCTGGCTCCAAGCCATAAATAAATCCATGCAGTGAAGCCGTGTTGGGCACCAGAGCTGGTGCTGCTGGCACGATGCTGCCTGCATGGAATGCATCTCTGGAGTCACCCAGCTATTGCATTCATGCTCAGAGAGCTGATGCAACCCCCCAGCTGGCCAGAAGCATCCCCAAAACACCTGTCCTCAGCTCCAGCTGTGCCCTCACCTGCCTGTGCCAGTGTGCCATGAGCTGCTCTGCCAGCAGCTTTTCCCTGGACAGCAGCAGGTGAAGCTGCTTTTCTTTCCTTCCATCCCTTGCTAAAAATGCTTTGATTTCTGGGTTGGCTCAGTGAATTTCTGTAACACACATGTCCCTGTCCGGCCAGGAAAACTGATGGAAAACATGTTGGAACTGGCTGTGCTTCCCTTTGCTGTCCCTGCCACCTCCAGTGCTCACTCCACAGAGCTGCCTGGCACCAATGCTGCCAGAGAGGTTTTATGCTTTTCAAGCAAAAATGGTCATGGTCAAGCTAGAAAAGCTGTTGGAAACGTTCTATCAGCTGGACCACGGAGACCTATCTGTGGTGCTTCTCTGTAGGGCCCAGCTCAAGGCACAGCCAAGTTTTTTAGGTCAAATCTTGAAGCTGTTTGTCTTCCCCTGGGAGTCCCGGGAAGAATTGTGAGCGAGGCTTCAGCCTGATTTGTGCCCATCCACATCACCCCCAGTGTCACTGAAGTTTATGGGATTCTTCCAGGCTGACTCAGTCAAAGGATCATTAAAATAATACAGTGAGAAACAGTCTGAAACCCACGGCGGAGCAGTTAAACCCAGCAGACAGACAGAAAGATGGATCAGAGGGAAATGTGTGCTGGGCACTGAAAATACAGCGTGGGGGCTGTGCATGGCCATTCCCAAAAACAACTTTACGACTGCAAAACACTTCTTTCAAAATTGTCTCATTCCCTGCATCCCTTTGGATGCACTAAACCAGCAGCACTGATGGCATTGGGGAAGGATATTCCTTTGTCCCCCCAAAGCTTTGAGGGCAAATGCCAGGGTGGAATTAATCTTTCCTACCCAAACGTGCGTTCAACACATCCTGCTGGCTGCGATTAACAACCTGACATAAAAAAGTTACAGGGCATAAAAGACTCATAATAAATTCCTAAGAGATGATATTAGCTGGCTGTTGGAGAGGCAGTGTGTTACAACACACTGAGCTCGCTCTAAAGGATGATATTGAGGGAGATTTCACTGCAGTGCTGTGAATTATATGGTAGAATGTGATTTTTTTGTAATTAATCCTCCGGTTTTCGCACACTGTCCAAGAATTTGAAGGGAATTTTTTAAAGATAGTGTGTCTGATATGTAACAGGATTTTCTGGATCGTGGAGAAACCTGCTGAAGTGAGGGGAGTCATCCCACTGATGGAAACATCAGTGCATCTGCAGAAACACTGAGGAAAAATAAAAGTAAATAATTGCAGCACTTGGAAAAGTGAAATAGTTCATTTCACAAGCTTCTCTCCTGGTCCTGAGCTGCCCTGAGTTAGATTAAACCCTTTTCTGGGCAGCACAGCCAGCCCCGCTTGCAGTGCCCCGCAGGTGAGTGGGGCTCAGAGAGTGGCTGATAATTATATCTTAATATTATAATATTTATTATTTTAATATTTTAACCCTTCGCATGACCATCTACAGCCTCCTAAACACACCCAGGTGTCACTCAAAACACATTCCAAAGGCACAAGATTTCTTCTTTTTTTACCTCTGTGCACATTTAAAGCAGTTTCTCATCTCCCAAGGAAAAGCAAACCTCATTTTCCTTAGCACCCATTGATGATGCTTCAGATTATAAAGAAAGGAACCAGTTTATTTTAAAATAAAGTATTAAACAACTCTTGTAGATATGTTTATATGTATGCTCAGACAGACAGATACCCTGGCAACTATCATGAGGACGTTTTTAGAAAATTTCTTCATTCTCTGGCCCAGGGTTTTGTTATGACATGTAGCTAAGAGAGGGGAGACATGTGGTTTCTCTGTCCCCTGCCAAACCCTCTGATTTTCCCTGTTTGCTTTGATAATTTAAAAAAGTAGCAACAATTACAAGAAGTTACCATAGGATCAAATACAACTGATGGTTGCAGCCTCTGCTGGCTCAACAGGCTCGGGGTAAGGAATAAGTGTGGGGATGTGGGAGGAAGAGGAGGGAAGGAGAGGATGCACAGGACACTGAACTGACAGAGTTTTGTGCAATTCTGCCTCTCTAATCACAGTTAAATAAATTATTTCATGTATGTCCTCTCAATAATGTGGGCCATGTCCCTTCTACACCACAGCCATCAGGATGTCCCTATAAATCAGGGAATGTGAGCAATATAAAACATGTCCAAAAAAAAAAATCCAAAAGCTGACCAGTCAGGTATCAGTACTTTTAGGAAGATTTGTTGCTATTAAATGAATTTCCATAGAGCTGCGGGCAGATCTGTTTCAGAGTTAATCACTTTTACCATCCATCTGAGGAGAAAACCAAGGTGAGATCCTCATGGGAAGGAGAATTTGCAGGGCTGGGATTCAGGGTCAAAGGGAAACTTTTAACAGAGAGCCACAAAACACCCAGGAAGAGCTGAGCTCCCAGACTGCTGGGGGAAATTTGGACTTAATGATCTCGGAGATCTTTTCCAACCTTAATAATTTTATGCTTCTATGACACCTGAGCCAGCAGTGCAGCCCAGGACAAGGACATTTAGGTGGCTCTGAGGACCCAGGGCTGCCACGATGCCTCTTTGCCCACGGAAAGCCCTGAAAATGCAGCCTCAGTGTGAGCACAGAGTCAAAGTCATTTGGGTTGGAAAAGAACTCTAAGATCATCAAACCCAAACTTTGATTGCCGGATTAAGATTTTTTTTTTTAATTAGAGATGGGATAATTGAGAGGTGTTTTAAAACACTTTTATATTATTTTTAGTTTTAAGTGAAGAGTGAGATAATATAGATGTTATAATTTATGTTATTATGATTAGAAGTTAATTATTTTTTAATTATAATATACTAAAAGTGTTTTTTGTTTGATTAGCTTTTGTTATGTTGTAAATGTTTCAGAGTTAATTATTTAAAATTATTTTTGTGGGTCTTATTATAATGAATCTTTTATAGTTTTATTTTTTAAGTATTTAGTTTTGTTTGTAAGGGTACTTTTTTTTTTACTTTTTTACTTTTCCTTTTTTTTACTTTTCCTTTTTATTTACTTTTTTGCTTTTACTTTTTTTTTATTTTTTTTTTGTCAATGAGTGCCATGTCCAGTCCCTGACAACATTTAATTGGGACCAGGGATATAATCAAGGCTGGAAAGATGCTTTTTTGCTTCTTACACAGACTTATGTCTACCTAAAATCCCCTAAAAAAACCTGTATTTAGGCAGGACAAATCCGCAGAAGAGTGGCACGAAGTCAGCAACACCCCTCAGAAATAAACCACGCCCAGGTGTGAAAGTGGCAAAAATTGGTGAAATAAATGACATCACATTCACAAATGGCATGAGGAAGAGGAGGGTGCAAAACCCAGCTGCAAGCCAGCCTGGTTCAAGCCCAGGTTGCTTTCCCACAGGAGCATTCCCTGTTGGGTCAGACAGATCTGTCTGGCTGATCTATATTTAACTAGTCCAGAAAAAAGGCAGATAACCAGGTTAGGGCTGGAGCCGGGGGTGCTGTGTGCCTGTGTCAGGCTGGGTGTCCTGCTCACGCAATTCAGCGCTTTCCTGTTGGAGAGACACGTGAGATTTACAGAGCCCCAGCCGTGGCAGACGTTCTCAGCTGCCTATCTGAGGGACTCAGCCCGTGCTTCTTGCCAGGTTCCCATTTCCACCACATTTTTGCAGTTGCAAAATTAGATTAAGAAAGGAGACGAAGGCAAAAGCTTCTCGCTGGCTGTTGGCATTATGATTCCCTCACTTCCACAGACTTTGTTGATGTGTTATTCCACTTTAAACAAACTCTCTCTTTGTCTTTTCCTTGACAAGAGCTGTCGAGATGGAAACAGAGATGGAGGCAGCCCTTGAACCTCTCTGGGAAAGGATGGATCAACCCCAACCACTTTTATCCCATTAGTACATGTGAAAAAGCCCCAAACTGGCCTGGACACAGATGGAGCTGGGCAAAGCAGAGATCTGGCTGCTCGTAGCCAACGTGGCAGCAGCACAAAAGCCTCGGGAGATGTGAAGATTTAGGGCTCTGAGTCACACACGGAGCAGATTAAATTCGGGCTTCCCACAGCTTCCTGCCCTGCCCCGCTTTCAGTCTCCCTCCTCCTCAGCAGGGACACTTCAGCCACGGGAACAAGCCCAGCCCTTCAGCAGAGGCATTTCCATGGCACCTGCCCCTCAAGGATTTCTGTTCCTTGCCCCGTTTTTACATGGAGGAAAATTGAGGTGCGGAGATGCTTTGCTCAAAATGTTTAGGACTGGCTGGCCAAAGCTGTGTTTCTACACCCGCATAAAGACACCTGCTGAAAACCTGCATGGACATGTAGGCAACTCATGGAAGTGTCTCAGAGTTAGAAATCAGATTTTTAGGATTTATTTTTTGAGTCCTTTTCCTCTCATGACTCGCCCCTCATTCTACAACAGAGTGGACATCATCCAATGCCTGAGTGCAATAGGAATAAATCATTATTAGTAGGGTAGAAGAGTTTCCTGTCCATTTTCTTAGCCCAGGTGAGCAGGAGCTGTTGAGAAATCCAGGTACAACCTCACTCCCTCTCATCAGGTGGATCTGGGACCATGATGAGCAATCACATCTAGATTTAGTTTTCACAGCTGAACATCTCTTGGGCTGTCAATCACATCCCCACTTTGCAGCCACGGGTACCAGTGTGAGTTAAAATCCATGGTGGTCAGCACTTATATGGCACCACAATCCCATGGGAGCCCTGGGATGGCAGGGACAGGTGTAAACTCAGCCCTCAGGAGGATTTTCTCTTTGCAGGTTGCTTTCAAACATCCCTGGTGCAGGGCTGTTTCCTTCAGGGGATTTGCCTCCTTATCAGCATTTAGCATCTGCCAAGGTATTGAAATGTGATTTAATTTCTCGTCTATGTGAGCTGGACATTTGTGTTCTGCTTCAGTGCTGAAAAGTTCAGAATAAGCCAAGAGGTTCCTGGAACACAACAGTTAATGAGGAAAAGTTGTCTTGGCAGGAGAAATGGTCTCATAGGCTGGTTCGAATATATTAAAGGTGAAATGTTTTGCAGAGGGGAGGATGCTCTTTCCAGCCCGAGCTTTTGAGGTTGAGTTTCCTGATTTGCATTCTTTTGAAAGCACAGATAAAAGCTTGGAGCCATTTCTGCTTCCTTTGCTGTTTGGAAAAGTCCAGGGGCTAGCATGGAGATGCTGAGGGATGTACTTGGCACACACAAAACCAAAAAAAAAAAAAAAAAACAAAAAACTGAGGGGAAAGAAAAACCAAAACAGGAAGAAATGAAGAGTTTGGGTATGTACTAACGTGAGTTATTGCTCCTCTGGTTTGAGAGCTGGGGACTTCACCACGGTGAACAAGATTTCATGTCCTGCAGCTCTCTAATGGCATCAGCTGCAGTGTTTCACCAGGGAAACATGGAGTTATTCTGTTGGATATCAGCAGGACAAGGCACCCTGCAAGCTCCTTCCCTCCTTGGATACCTCTGGACAGCCTCCCTTGCTGCATTTCAGCCCTTCACGCGGGGCCGGTGCAGCTGGAGCAGCCTTGGCAGGTGGGACACCTTGCTGGCTTTATAAAGGAGCCCTCCCAGTGGACCGGGAGGAAAAAGCTTCCCTTTAAACCATCACCACTCACCTTGCTGCGCGAGGGTCCCTCCTGCCCATTTTCACACATCCAGGGGGGAACACGAGAACTCATCATCAAGCTTTCAACCTCCCTGCTTGGCTCCTGCTCTGGGAGCAGCCGCCTGCCTTTGAAGTGGATGTGAGCTGCGGTGGCTCGAGATGACACTGCAGTCACACCTCTGCTGCATTCTTATCTCTGTCAGAGGTCTTTGAATCCTGACACGTTGGCAGCCCCGTGGCCCTTCTGGTGAGAGCGCTGTCCCCTGCGTGACCTTTGGGTTTCTGAAGGAGACACCTGAAACCCCAAATGGAAGGGATCAGAGGAAGGGGGAATCCCACCTCTTCTTCATCAGCTGCCAAAGAGCTGCTTCCCCTTCCAGAGGAAACAGCATCTGTCTTATCTCTTTATTTGTCTCCCTTTCTGAAACTTCTCTTTTAGACGTTGGAGCTTTTGAAATTGCATCTTGTTTTTCCTTCTTTCCAATCCACTTTCCTGCAAATAAATACCATTGCAGAAGGGAGGGTGGGAGAGGGAAGGAGGTTGTGCTGCTGCTGTGCAGAATAAAGATGAAGTCCCAGAAAATGCCTGAGTTTTTGATCAACTGCAAGAGCACAGGACACAAACCAAGCAGCACTGCTGCAGTAGAAAGCAGATTTCCCCTCTTGTGTCAGAGTTGCCTTCATTTCAGTGTCAATCCCACCAAAAAGGAGCAATGGGATAATACTTTTACATGAAGATTAAAATAAAATTCTAAAAGAAATCTCTGTGTGACTTTGGACAGTGCTGTAGAACATCAAAGAGCTTCTGCCTCTCCCCATCTCCACCTGCACTCGCTTCTCATTCTCATTCCTACCATGTAACACTGATGATAAATCTATCTAAACTTTCTGAGCCGATGAGTTCTTTTACAGTGTTCTCCAACATGAAGGGAGCAGCCCCAGAAATGGCATCAAGCCTGGGACCTCCTGCCAGAAAACTCCACTGCAGTTACTCGGGGTGGCCAGAAACTGAAGGGTTGGGTTGAAGTGCCCAGGTGCCAGTGTTGGGGTCATGGTCCCTGCAGGGTTTGGGCACTCAGGTGACAATGTTGGGTTCATGGTCCCTGCAGGGTTTTGGTGCTCAGGTGCCAGTGTTGGGTTGAAGGTCCCTGCAGGGTTTTGGTGCTCAGGTGTCAATGTTGGGTTCATGGTCCCTGCAGAATTTCAGTGCCCAGGTGCCAGTGTTGGGTTGATCGTACCTGCAAGGCTTCACTGCCCAGGTGCCAGGCCTGGATTTGCTGGGCAGAGATGGCAGAAGTTCCCCTGAGCAGTGCAGGGCCCCATGGGGCCCCTGGACGTGTCACAGGGTCCGGGGCAGCCCCGCTCCAACCCGTCACTCAGGACTTTCCTTTGCTTTCTTGCCCAGGCAGCAAAACAGAGCAGCTCTCATTTCTCCTCAGAGGACCAGCTCGCTCTTGGAGACCTGCTGCCAGCACCATTCCCTCTTCCAAGCTCCCTTTCCCTCCCTCCTGTGCTACAGATCCACAGCCACATTTGCATTTGTGCTTTTCAGCCATGTAACGAAGACCAGAAGGGCTGCTGTGATGGACAGAACTGGTCCAGCTCTCGCTGGATTTTGATGAAAGGCAATTTGATTTCCACAGCCAAGTTATTTAATGAGCCTCTAAAATTACAGCCACAAATTATGCACATACAAAACTATGCATTTGTGCACTGAAGAGGCAAGATTTCCAAAACAGGAAGCCGTTGGTCTGCATGAAAAGCAAACCCCTGCCTGCGTAGCTGGTTCCCCATATCAATGTGTGCAATTATTCAGGCTGCCCAGCCAGCACACTGCATTGAATGCACAATGGCCCTGTAGGTACCTACCTCCCCATTTTCACATTACAGATGGCTCCTGCTGTGTTTATACATCCATTTGCTCCAACTGGGCTGCACATTCCACGTCTGGAGCAAGGGAGGACACGGCTCCCACCACGCAAGGAGCTCCTGCGCCATTTGCTGGTCTGGAGCAGGGTGGCAAAGCTGCCTTTGCCCAGCTGCCTCCTCCTTCCACCCTCCACCTGCACAAGCAAATGTTTTTAAGATGTCTGAAATGCCCATAAATGTGCAAAATTGGCACCCCGAGCACTGTGAGGGTGGTGAGGCCCTGGCACAGGGGGCCCAGAGCAGCTGTGGCTGCTCCTTGGAAGTGTTCAAGGCCAGGCTGGATGGAGCTTGGAGCAAGCTGGGATAGGAGAAGGTCCCTATTAAAAGGGACTTCCACTCAGGCCTGTTCTTTTACCATGAAGTATTTCAGTGGACTTGAAATATACTCTTTGAGTAGTGGAGGATTTTCCACATTTATGACATAAATTCATTTAATAATAGTAATGTTCCTTGCTCGGTAAAACCTGCTCTCAAAGAAGGATGTTGGAAGTGCTGTCAGGGTCTATTACTAATTCCACACAGCTCAAGAAACTCTCTAGGAATAGCAACTTAACAAATTGGATTTCTGTTCTCAAAGAGATTTTCGCTGCAGAGAAATGAGGTGCTCGAGTGACAGCCCCATGGATGACAGCCCCATGGATTTTCCAGAGCCCATGGGAAGCATGAGAAATACTGAGAAATTCAGAGCAGCACATATTATCCTTACACAGAGCTGTCTCAGTGCAGTTTCCAAAATCTCCACAGTTCTGAGCCACCAGCTTTTTTTTAACCCTTTCAAACTCCTCTGTGGGCACCAAGAGCAGATGGAAAATGATCTGCCCTTTTTTTTCTTGGTTTGTTTTACTTTGTTTTCTGTTTGTCTCTTTCTTGAAGCAAGTAAATTCTCTTTTTTGCCAATTCCTCTCAAAAAGAGCAGGGTCTCAACTTTTGCTTTTAAGGACTCACGCAGCCACCATCAGCGTGCAAAACCCAGCAGCATTTAAGTGATCTCAACACACAGTCAGCCAGGGCATGAATTTATTTTTATTTCCTTTTCAGACAAAATGCATGTCTTTGTTTTTCATCACGTATTCCCTAAACCCAACCGAAGCTTCTATTTAAGCACAGTTTTTTATCTTGAATAAGTCCTTTGTACAACCTGGCCATTTATAGAACATTATAGAACGAAAATCCCCCCAGAATGCAGCAACAACTCCCAAAACTGGAGCTCCTGGGAGAGGCAAAGAGCTTCAGGAATAAGAAGAGTTTCCTGTGCAGCAGGAAATGCCACCACGCACCTCCCTGGGCAGAGCAGGATTGGCCGAGTGACCCGAGGAGGAGGTGACAGCAGGGCTGGAAAGGCTGAGCGTGGCACTTCCTAAACTTAGCAACACATGAAATCCAGAGAGGGGCAGCCTCAGGACAAAGCTCAGACTTTTCAACACAGCCATTCTCTCAGCAGTTAAAATGTGGGGCACTGAGGGCTGGCGAGGCACTGAGAGCTTAGGCAGAAAAGGAGATGCTTTCCAAGAGAAAAAAAAAATAAAAAAAAAAAAAGGAGGAAAAGACTGCAAGGAGGTCAGGGCAGAGTATGGAAAGATTTCATCACCAGCAAAGAGATTTGAGATTTCTTCCTCTTCCAACTTTTTTCTGGATATGTGAGTATTTTGGGGGCACTCATGCTGAACAACAGAGCGCTGAAGTGTGCTGGTAAGGCTGGAAGGAGCTGCCAGACAAATCCTACACACTGCAGGAGCTGGAAGCAGGGCCTTACACCAGGAGGGGATTTGACCCAGTGAGGGGGGAGAAATTTTTCCAAAGGGTTCACAGTCAGCTCAGCTCCAACTATGAATCCAGCAGGGAGAACATGGAGCATCTTTGTGGAGATTTAAACACCCAGCTCAGGAACCAGCGCTCGACTTCTGCCAAGCTGGACACAACCACCCACAGCTGAGCCTTGGAAAAGTGCAGCAGAGCATCTCCAAGAGAAATCTTTTCAAAAGCCCGAGCAAAGGAAGCAGCAGAGCTGCTTTCAGCAGTGTGGAGCTAATGGAAACCACCAAAGGATGCAGAGAAGTGGAAGGGACAAGTTTCCACCCTGCGTGCCAGTGTTGGCCCCGGGAACATGTAACATAATGTAAAAATAATATGCTATTAAATATAATGGACTGCTTGACCCAAATGAGTCAAAGGAAGCAAATCAAAATTAAATGTCTCTGTGGCACTAAATTAAAATGACTTTGCCATTATTAAAAAGAAGTGGGAAAGCCAAAATCCGATATCTCACCTTTTGGGGAGTTGTAAATTTATCCCAAATTCCTGCATTTCATATGTAATTTAGACAGCATTCCAGTGCGGGTAGAAAATTGCTCCATCAAAAAATGTTGGCTGGCTGCACCCAACAATTGTTGATACGAGAACCAAAATGGAATTTGGGTCAGCATCTTGGTCAGAGCAAAAACCCTGCATAAAAGCGCACACATCCTACCCTGCTGTAATAAATTCAGCAATAATATCCTTTCAAATATTGCTTTCCTGCCAGCAGCAGTCCAGATTCAAAGCAGATTCCAAGGCTGTGCTTGAATCCTCTGGTCCCTCCATGTCTGTGCACCTGTGGGAGGGGAAAAGGACACTCTGAGAGGTTTGGAAGAATGAGGCGTGTGCCATGTGGGGGAGAAAAAAAGGTAATTTGGGCACTATTAGTAAGTGCCAAATATTTGCCACTATGTAACAGAAATGGGAGTAGGTTTTATTTTGAAGGATGTCTGAAGCCATACTGTTTCCCTAAATACAGAGCCCTCAGAGGTTCAAGTGCTTCAGGATGTATAAAATGTGGATTTTCCTCTGGTATATTTGCTGTTTATAAGGGGTGTTTATGTGCTGAGGATGAGAAGGGAAGAAGGTTTCACTTATTTCCAGAGACCTTGCCAGTTCCCAACAACCTTCCACTTCTTTTAACACCAAGCTGGGAAACAATAATCTTCAACTGAAAACAGTGCAAAGTAGATGAGGCTTGAAATAAGCTGAGCCTAACAAGTGCAGAAAGACCTGACTTAGTGTTTAGATCCCAGCCAGGAAAGTGGGCTCTAAATCCACATTTTCAGCTGCTTTGCAAAGACAATTATTAACACCTCTGTTGCAAATTGCATCTCCAGAGTGCTTGGCAAAGGGTTAGCCCTGAAAACAGCCAAAGGTGGTTTGTGCTGGAAATATTGAGGTCTTTGTTGAGCCAGATCAAGGTCGTCACCAGCAGGTCACTAAAAGATTCCTGGAAGTTCAGGTGGGAAGAAAGGACACAATCCCTACACTTTTCCTAGCAGGAAAAAAACCCCAAAACTGCATTTTCTCCTCTCCTGAGGATGTTTTCTGTCCATATTTAATGCTTGTGGTGATCACCACTCCAGTTTCTTTCCGCTTTGATTTCTAATCCTGATTTCGCTGAACTCGGGTCAGCAGCTTCCCTTTTTTGCCCAAAAGGAAAAATTGTGGATGTATCTCTGAGCACGGCCTTGCCAAAGACAGTATTTTCCATGGCATCACACCTCGACCATCCAAACTTCCCCTCTGACCATTTTTATATCATCCAGGACACAGCAATCCCAGTTCCTGCAGCCCCTGTGAGGGAACAGAACGGGGCTCTGTCACATTTCACTCCTGTTGGGACTTTTATTTTTTAACTCCCCAGCTGAGCAGGCAAAGTGGGGGGAAAAAAATGATGTGGGACTTCGGTACACACAAAAAACATCTGAAACCAACATTTCTGGAACGTGGCGATTGCCAATAAAGAAAGAGGTGATTGGAGATTTTCGTATTTGCTCACGTCTTTGAGGATGTTTTGGGCCTTTCATCCCGTTTTGAAGGTGTGTCACCTAATTAGGACTCTTTCATCCCTCTATTCCCTAGTTAGAACACGCCAATCCCTTTTACGGCAATTGATTATGACTTGGAGGTTTCCACATTCCAGCCAGTTCAGAGAGCTGGGATATTTGTGAATACCTGAATAAACTCCTTTAATCCAAAAACAAACTCCACCTGAAAGCGGCCCTATGAAAAGGCCATTCATCCCGTGTTTTCCAACCTACTGCTTCATGGTTTCTTTGGATTTGACCCGACTTCCTGTACTAATGGTCTCTGAATGCATTCCCAATTGTGGCTTCTTGGTCTATAAGGTGCCCAGGGAAGAGGAAAAGGAGTCACACAGCAACTGCTTACACAGAAAACTCTGCCTGCAAGGGCAAAAAAAAGAGCTGAAGTTAAAAGGAACCATAAAGTGTACAAATAGCCATCCCCTCCTGCTCAAATTTTTAAAACAAATATTCCCTTGATGTCGCTGCTTTTTAAAAGGTCTTGGCTCCTCGTGGATGAAAAATACCTTTAAAATTACCACTGCAATTGTCATTCCCAAGTGTGGGAATCGACACTCTGCTGATTAAGGTAGGCCAGTGTTGAAGTAATCTGGGAACAGAAGTGCAAATGTGTCAATGATCTCATGGAGAGGGGAGAGACCCCAGAGAGAGGAGATCCCTGCTCCCGATAGCCGGAGGGACAGCATGGGAATGCTGGAGCCATGGACAGCAAGGAACCTCAGCTCTGCCAAGATCAGGCCAGCAGAAGGTTAAAAAGTTCACAAAAACACATAATCACCTACTGCAGGGAATGCTGTGAGAGAGTTTAGAGGTAGCCTTACACATTTTTACTCTATTTATATATTTTTAAGTGTATTTTTCCTATACATTTCCTCTGCCAGAAATATGACTCTGGCCTAGATGCTTTGTTCAAACTTAGTGTGATTACATTGTGTTATTTCATGATTGTGTAATTCTGCATCAGCTGGTGAAGCTGAATCCACCTAAACAAACCTCCTCAGCCTTGTGAGTTCCTACAAAACTTAAACAAAACTTCTCAAGGGGGTTCATGCTTTTGGTATTCCAGTTTGAAAGCTGCAGGTGGCTGAACTTTAACAAGCTGGGCCCTGAATTACAGAAATGTGTTCATCAAAGCAAAAATACAGCTAACACAGATAAAGCAGAGATACAGAAATCTTTTTTCATCAAAGCCCTCCAGCCCCACACGTGAGATGGGAAATCCTTTCAGAGCAGCCCTCTGTCCCCAAAAGCTCTTCCCAGTGTTAAAACCCTCATGCTGAGGCTCAGCAAACCCCAATGATGATGACAGACTTGCACCCAAGAGCGCTTTTAAAAAGTGAGTTGGTGCTTTTTGTAAAACTTTTCCTTAATTATTGCACTTCCCGCCTCATGAAGTTCTACTGGGAGTGTGAAAACACCAGGCCCACAGATATTCAAATACACCAGGCCCACAGCTAGGCCCATGTGTTAGAATTCCTATTTTTGGTGGTCTGGGGCGATTTATCTGCCTGTGAACACACAGACCTCGATTCCAGCATCCTGTGAAAGGCAGGATCTAATGAGGCAGAGGAAAGAGGTGACAGATTTTGGCTTCCTGCAGCTCATCCTTGGAGCTGGAAACTCCCGGTGTTGACGGGCCCTCAGCTGAGTGATAAACCAGGATGGATTTGGGCACCAGGCCAAGACTGGTTCCTTCTTCAGGAGAAGATTCATGAATTTTGGGAGCGGGACAGATGTTCAGGTGTTACATCTGATTTCCCCCCTTGCAGTGGTGACATTCCCCTTGCTGGCTCTCTGTATCACTCACTTAGTTGCCCACCTGACTCTGGATTGCTTAGGATGTGCCAGAAGAGCCTGTTCCTTGGAAAACAGACATTCCAGCCTGGAGAATCTGGCAGTTCTCCTCCACATACAATATCCTTGGTAAAGGAGATTTTTTTGGAACCTATAGCTGACTCTGCTTGCTGGTAGTGGCTTTTTGCCTACAAAATAAACAGGCCCAGAATATGCCTCATTACAGTCACACAGTGGGGTTTATTTTTCTGTGACATTTCGGGAGGTGGTGCAGAAAATGAGCCTCTCTCCAGGGTGATTCACACCGTGGCCAAAGAGGTCTCTGTGGCTGACAGAAAACCAGTAAACTGTGTGACCTTCCCATTTCCCAGTAAGGATCCAGTGCCCGGCGCCAGCACGGGACAGCAGGGAGGGAAGGCTCTTGGGTTTGGAAACATCCCTGGGTGAAATTTTAAGGCGAAGTAAAAAAGGAAATGGAGGCAAAGTTTAAAAAACACCAAAACAACTAAACCTCCTCAAACTGAAGCCAGTCTTTGATTCCTTCTCTGAAATGACATCATTGCATACCCAGGGCAGCCACAAAGCATGACAGCTGTCCTGGGCCTGCCCTGGGAAGGATATATCACTTCCCTCTTGGAAATCCGGAAGGTATTGTCTGTAATCACAGCCTGCCCGGGCCGGGCAGGGGGGATGGCTTTTGCAATTCGATCCTTCTGCAGCTTTTCTGTTTTGTTCTTGGTCTTTCACACAAATTAGACGACTCCTGAGTCTGGGACCCTCTCCACAGTGGTTGTGCACATCCACAGGCATTCAGCAAGGAGGTCAGAGAGGGTTGGAGCTGGATGAAGAAGCCAGGCTCCTGCGGATGTGGCTGCTCTGAGGGGACAGCTGCAGTGTCCCCGGGTGCCATCTCTTGCTGGTGACATTCACTGAATGTCTTCATGCTTAACCTCATGTGTGCCAGGCTGTCACTGCCTCCTCTAGGGATGAACCAGGAGAGGAGCACAGGGTGTGGTTCTGCAGGATTATTGGGACAACCAGCAGCTCTTCATCACAT
Organism: Motacilla alba alba; assembly: GCF_015832195.1. Lineage (NCBI taxonomy): Eukaryota > Metazoa > Chordata > Aves > Passeriformes > Motacillidae > Motacilla > Motacilla alba. The sequence goes on from NC_052026.1 coordinate 18,379,323, forward strand.
GCAAATACATCCACAGGGATTGTATTTCCAGGAATCACCAGAGCCCAGAATCATCCTGGGATGATTCTATCATATTGCCTGGGTTGGAAGGGATTTTAAGGATTATCTGGTTGTCACCCTCTGCCATGGGCAGGGACATCTTCCACCAGCCCAGGCTGCTCCAAGCCCCATCCAACCTGGCCTTGGACACTTCCAGGGATCCAGGGGCAGCCACAGCTTCTCTGGGCACCCTGTGCCAGGGCCTCCCCACGCTCACAGGGAAGGATTTCATCCTAAAATCCAATCTAAGCCTACTCTCTGCCAATGTGAAGCCATTCCCCCTGCCCAGTCACTCCAGCTCCTAGTGAAACACCCCTCTCCCATCTTTTTTGTAGTCTCTCTTCAGGTACAGGAAGGCTGCAATTACAGAATCACAGATTATTCTGAGTTGAAAGGGACCCACAAGGACCATGATGTCCAACTCCTAAAAGAATATCCCACAATTAGGTTACCTCAAAGCCTTCTCTTGTCCTTGACTTATTGTCAGAGCAGATCACCAGAGAGAATGGAGGAGCTACAGCCCCAGGAACAGCGCTTTGTTCTGGGATTTAACACAATGCATATGATGGACAGCAGGAGTTATACAATCCATGACTGAAAGGAGTGAAAAGGAGATTAAAGTTCTCCAGAGACTTGGTTTTGGATGGTCAAACGTCCTGCAAGAGCATGCAGACATCTGCCTGCCAATAGACAAAGCTGGGTTAGAACTTTGTTCCCAAGGGAGGGAGATCAGGGCCCTGCCTCACTCCACAAGCTGCAGTCTGGCAAAAAGATGGACAAACTCCGTAGGAATCTGAAAGATGTATTATTAGGATGTGTGTAGCTTGTATTTCATTCTTCCAAAAGTCTAGCTCCATTAATGAAACCCATGTTTCATTGTTTCAGGGAATTTTAGGGCCAAGGGGACCATTAGATCATCTGCTGTGACCTGGGGAACACAGGCCAGAGAATTCCATCCACAGAGACAAATAATGTGTGTCTGATTAAGCTCACTTAACACAATGTTTCGCCGAGACAATAGAAATGGATGCACTTTCATAATCCATATTTTTAGGCAAGATCTCACAATTTACATTTTCCCTTTGGGAATAGGAGCTCAGACTTTATTGTTCTGCTAAATGGAGATGCTGCCCACACTGGTGGCCTGGCCAGGCTCCCACCCAGGGGGAGGATGGGGAGAGGAAGCCACAGCCACATCACAGGGATGGGCACCACTGGAGGTCCTGCCAGTGGGGCTGGAGCCAAACCTGTGACTGTTCCATGGGCAGGTGGGATCTGCCCAGCACACCTTGAATTGCAGAATCCAATCAGAAAAATCCTCTCTCCTCCCAAAACCAGCTCAAACGAGCAGGGTGTAGACCAAGCACAAGCTGAGAACTCTTCTGCTGTTTGCCTTTTTTATTATTATTTATTATTGTTGTTGTTAGCAGAAACACGGTGGAAGATACTCAGACGTTCTGGCCATGAGCAGAAGGGGAAGCTTTGAAATAAAATATCTTTATTATGGCTGCATATTTCAGCTGGCACCAGATGAAGACTGCTGCGATGAGCACTGCACAAGGAATTGCTGGAAGACACCAGGAGCAGAGGAAGGCTGACTAGTGGTGAGAAACCCAAAATATCTTCAGAACCACTGGGAATTATTAAAGTCTTGAACGTGTTTCGTGGCGTCCCTCTGCTCTTTCATCAGCTGTGGAAGTGATTGGCATTTTTTTCTCACTCAAATTTTGGCAATAAACTGTTTTTTGCATCCCACAAAAGAGGATCCCATGTCCTTATTTCCTTTTCCCAAAATACTGAGTGATAAACAGAAGCACAAGGAGATTTTCCCAAGGTCATACAGGAAGTTTAAGGATGGGGACAAGAATCAAAACCTGAATTTCTGAGTCCATCACTGCAATCCATAGAGATCATGATAATAAAGGAGATATAATGGGGGATATACACTGTACATCCCTTAGGCAAAGTGATTTTGAACAGGGCCTAGTTAGGAAGTTAGGAAGAGCTGCATTTGGCTGTGGAAATTTTCCAACTAATGCCAGTGCTCATGCAGTTCTTTAAACTGTTTAAATGACAGCACAAAGGTTTATCACACTGCAATCACCACCACTTTGCATTTTTCTGCTGGAATCCACACAAATGGTGATGATCCTGAAAGAGAAGGATTTTCCACCATCATCTTTCACCAGGCTCTCCATTTCCAAACTGGTACAGCTCATTTGAACAGAGACTTTTGGGAATGCTGTTGCTCAAGATGTCCAGAGCACGGAGTAGAAAACACTGACTCCACTGTCTTTTCTCCTTTCTTTTTTAAGACTCCCTTTTTGGTTTTTTCTCGTCTTGTGGTCCACATTACTCACGGACTGCGAATGATTCCCAAGAAAGCCACAATCAGTGGATTCTCCCTGTGTCTGTGCAAACAGGAGCTGCCCTGAGGTCACCGTTTGCAGCCCGTTTTTGGCTGGAGCCATGAGCTGATTCCCACACACGACCACCCCTCACGAGGGCTGGGTTGGAGATGACCAGCAAAGCTCCCGTGGTCATTCCCAGGGCTTGGGCAGCCAGTCCTGGTCAGTGAGTCAGGACATCCTTGGCCACCCTGTGTCTGCCACGCCAGCAGGTCTAGAGGGATGGTGCTCTTAAAGCAACATAAAGAGAGCAAAGGATGGGTTAGGGACAGGCAGTGGGGCGCCCCAGCAGCATCGTGGGGCTCAGCACCTCTCATGGGGCTGAGCAGCCCAGCGTAGCACACACAGGGTGACAGAAAAGGCTCCTCAGCTGCGGGCAAAGTGCCACTGCAGCCCAGGGTTATCTGGTTTCCAGCCCGAGTCGTGACATCAGCTCCGTTCCCTGCAGCCTCAACCCAGCGCTGCTCATTTAGCAGCAGCATCCTGGCTGGCAGAGTCAGGAGCAAAAGTCCTCCTCATCCTGTGAGTTCTCCTCAGGGGAGCTGTGAGTCACTCTCAGTGCTGGGAGATGGGTGGAGGAGGCAAGGAAAGGTGTCACCAGGAACAATCCTCGCTTGTGCTCCGTGCCCCTGGACACAGTGGCACTTTGTTCTCCCACCAGCCTGAACCCACACAGGCGTCCCTCCTCCCCAGGCACCCCCTTTGCCAAACAGTAGGCAGAGGGAATTAGCCCTCAGCACCAGAAGCGCCAGGAAAGGTGGCAGGTTTGAGCCTTTCATAATCACGTTGGAAGGAGGAATTAATTTGGAGTTATCACAAAAGGTGACAGAGTTGTCTTGCTTATGAACTGCTGCTGAGTCTGTGTGTACTGATCTGTCGAGGAGAAAAGAGCCAGAAGCCTTTATTGGCTTTGCCGTGCCTAGTGAAAGTGTCTGCCCTCTTCCACCAGATAAGTTCAGCCTTGTTTATTTTCATTTTAGCTGTTCGGAAAGCGCCGTTCTGCGCTGTCCCAGACAATATCCCTGCGCCTTTAAAAAGGAAAGGAAGTGTGGTCCTGGCAAGCACAACCGGAGCAATGAAATATAAATCTTTGTAATTGTTGTGGAGACAGAAAGCAAAACAAACTGTACTTAAGTACATTGTAAGAAAATGTCAGAGATTTGAGGGAATGGTCATTAGCATACGAAATCATTTATCTCCCCTGAGTAAGTGACTTGGACGCAGACCAACCCATTTAATTTTCAGTATTTTTCCCTTTGGGATTTCTTGGAATGTCAGAACTACTATTTTTTCCTCCAGGAAAGAAGACTGACTTCAAGGCTGATGTTCAGAGGCCACAGAAACAAGCTAAGCAGGGTGTCAGCTCCCCCAGCCACCCCTGCACGCGTGTGTGCACAAATACCCTGCTCTGGGTGGCAATGTCCCTGTGCCCCAAGCTTTCCTGGAGACACCTCACCTGCGGTGTTAGAGCCCATCCAACATCCATGGATTCCTCCTGGCACTGACATCCAGCTCCTGAAACATCATCCCCCTCCTGCCCACGAGGGTGTGTTTAATTTGCTGAAATGAAAATTATGGTTTGCTGGAGGTCTGAAATGCACTGAGTGAAACCATCCCAGGAAGAGCAGGATCATTTCAGTGTCACCCCAAACCACCTCTGGTCCATCTGGTGCCCTCCCTAGTGGGAGACTGGCCTGGGAAACACTGTCACAGACGGCCACAACTCGGACTGCCATCACACCAACATCTCCTTTCCTTCTTTCTTCAAAATCTAAATGACAGAGGGAGAAAACTGTTGGCAAAAATGTGACAGGAAGTATCTCCCTGCACCTGGTGATGGCTGAGGTGTCCCAGTGCCCCCCAGTCCCCCCAGAATGGTTCCTGTCCCAGGAGACCCCAGGGATGGGGATGGGCTGAGGCAGATGGGGAGCCCCTCTTGGTTGCACAGCTGCCAAGCTGAAGTGCATGAAGATATTTGAGACGCTTATGGAAACATTTGGGCACCCTGAACTTCTCCCTGCTGGATTCTCGTCCCAGATGGGAAGAAAATGAAGTTCAGATCTTCTGGGATTAATATAATCAGAGAATCTGAGAGGGAAAGCTTGTGAGTAGTTTTTCTCCTTTGATGAGGGAGCTGTCTCCAAGGTTAATGAACTGCATCCCTCCCAGTAGGCAAAATGATCCCACCCGTGTTTCAGAGCAGAGCAGCCTTGGAGGAACCATGGAAAAGGTTTATTCCTTTATTTATTGAACAGGAAAATTGTGCTTCACCTTGCTAGCAAGGCTGTTGCTAGCAAGAAAGTACTGAACAGTACCAAATGCAAATATCTGGCCTTTTTTTCTCCATTTAATAAGGTGGTCAAAAGGTCTAAGGGGAAGCAGGGATTTTGGAAGTATGCATAAAGTCAACAGTGCAGTTAGCAATGGGATAGTAAGATTTCACAGCTCTGCTTTGATCAGGATTTCAGCAAAGTGAAGCCATAGCACAGAATGTCCTCTGAACTGAAACCAAGGCAGGCTTTGTCTTTTATCTCAAATATCAGCTCAGAAAATGAGAATGATACGAAAATGCTGAACTCATTACATTTCACTCGCGGTTTCACATAGTGCTCCAGTGAGGGATATGGGATCTTAATGGAGGTAAAACTCTCTGGGACATCCTTTGCAGGGTCTCTGTGGGAGCCAAAGAAGTCACTGTGTCCCCAAAATGCTTCACAATTTGAAGCTGCTGTCCCTTATTAATTGTCCTCGAGTTTTGGAGTGGTAGTTTCACTTTCTTTTCAGAAGACAGAGATTTAATCACTAAGAAGCTCAATAGGAAGGGAATTACTGATTTTGCTTTTCAGCTTAATTACTTATTTTCTCCTTCCTCACACTTTTTTAGTCCTTTCTCACTATTTTACTTTGGTGCCAAAGCCCATGTGATATTTGTTTGAACTCACACACAAGAAAAGAAAAGAAAAATGCCCACCCATAATTTGAAGCAGATGCAGATCCAACACCCAGAGCTCAGAATGTACCTGGAGCTTGTGTTGGGGACTTCAGAAAATAATTACAGATGGGTTTGGTGACATCTGTGACTTTGCCAGCTTCAGTGGATTTAGATCAGGCCTGTAGTTGTATAAAAAAAATCCATTTTAATCCTGAACACCAAAATTATGTCCACCACCTGCATTTCCATGCTAAGTGGAGATAGCCCGAGGTGAAAGAACCTAAGCAGGCAAAACAAACATGATAATAAGAATTCTACAAACAATTCCCTACCTAGTGATGTTTTTCTAAAGTATTTTCTTTTCAAGCAGACAAAACTAAATCATGCTTTTTTTCATCAAAATACACAATTATATAAATATTTCACATCTCCAAAAATCAAACAAAAAAACATTATTAATACTTACCCTATCAACTTATACAACCTCCTGTTTCTACAAGAACTATCAACCCTCAAAAATTACAAAATTTACCATAACAAAATTTACCATAACGAAATTAACTATAACAAACAAATATTACCAAATACCCATCTTTTTAAAAATTCAGACATATTCATATATCTCTTAATACTTTTTCAATTTTTTTACTTCTACAAACACACACAAAAAACCCAACCAATCATTCTTACCAACATTTTCTACAAACTTTTACTTCATTATTCCATCTCGAGGGGCACAACCATCCAGCTGAGGAACAACAACCATGGAGATGTTTATTTTGGGATGCTCTGGCTGCTGGTGACTAACCCTGCTAAGCCTGTGGCCCCGGGGATGCAGCTTGGCTTGGGTTTTGCTTTTTGCAAGCTGGCAGGTGACAGAATTGCAGTTCCCTTCCCCACTGCAGGAGTTTTTTGTGCTGAGGACACGCCACCATCCCGGGGGCTGGTGCTGGGTCAGCAGGGAAAGCCAGGAGTTCCCAGCCCTCGGGCAGAGCCACATCCTGCCAGAGCCACACTCTGCTTTTCCAGATGAGTCCCAGGACATCAGGCTTCAGGGACACTTTTCCCTGTGCTCCTCATTTATGAGCTTCCTGCTGTATTCAAGGATTATTTCTCCTCTTCACCCTCTCGATGTCATGAAAGGGTGGTATCAGCTAAATTGAGGCTTTACCCCCATCACCTTCACAAATTTTCCCCCCTTTTATTATTTTTTTTTGCAAATTCACTGTCTACAGATCCATAACATGACTTCCTACTTATTCCTTTTCTTCCCACAACCTTCTCCAGTTCCTGGCTGAGGGAGCAGCACCCCACCTGCTCTATTCCCCATGAACCCACCCCAATTTTCACCCCTCAACACCAGGAGATCCAGTAATTCCCAGCTGACCTTTGAAGCTGCCCTTATCACAGATGTATTGGAGATGGGGACAACCTGAAGCCTTCACAACCCTCTGTATGTGGGAGAAACAAGGAATTTTACTGGCTTAAAAGTGCTTTTTTGTAGGGGTGATGAGAACCCAACCACGGCTGCTGGAAGGATCAACCGTAAAAGACTTTAATCTTTTCTTTCAGAAACAACACAAACCTTCCTCTGCAAATCCTTCAAGGATTTTTATAACAATAAATGATGCACTACTGAATTAAAACTATTTTCACTTATTTCTTTTCACTGCTTTCTTTTCAGTGAGGTGAGATTCACAGGGACCTCCTCATATTCAGAGAATCCACTTCCACCCTTGCTGCCCATTCGTTTTCCATGGCTGATACTCTGGGACGACAAAGCTTTTTCCTCAGGAGCTTCTCCATCATGGAAAACTCATTAATGCTAATTAATTAATACCTTCATTTCCCCACTCCATTGTACAATGACGGCACAGAGCTGCTGACTTAGCGAAGCAGATGCAAAAGTTTAACAATAATTTGAATTTTTTTCATTTCAATAAAACCTCTTCCAGCTTTACAGTTAAGCCACGCTTAGACTCTTTGCTGTGTCATTGCCTACACGGAGAAAATAAAGAAAATAATAGGGTTCTCTTTTTCCTTTGGCTTCTGTGGTCTTTGTGTCATCAGTGTGGTGGTGACAGTCACTATTTTCCCCAGGAGCATCGTGGTGGTTTGTGTCTGCTAAAGAGAGTTTTGTATCAGGAGTTTTGCGACAGGAGTTTTGCATTCAGCTTTCCTGCAGAAGCTGAAATGGTGATAATTCAGATTTTATGTTCTGTTCTCCCCTTGGAGGCATGGAGAGTGGTTGGCCAAAGGAAAAACCAGCTCAGGAAAGAGCTGAGCATTTCCACAGAGTTGTGGGAATCAAACAGTGCTGGACTGCACACATCTCTCTTGATCTCCTCCCACAAGACGCATTTTTAATTTAAAATTAAAAAGAAAAGCAGCCTTCCAACCATTACTAAATATAGATATAGATTAATGTAGGTGCATTTTTACCTGGGTACAGGAGAATGTGCCAGAATTTGCCAGAAATGTGCCAGAAACCTGCTGGACTTTTTCCTTTTGGAAAAACTCTCACCCTCAGCGGAGAAGAGAGGGATGAGATGAGGGAGCACTAAAGAATGTCATTTATCCAAAATATCAAACTGTGCATTGCTGGGCTCCTCCCTGGTGTAAATCCATGTGCTGTTCCCCATTTACAAGAGTTTAGAGGGGTTTTTTTCTCCAGTTAAAAGTAACACTCCAAAATTGATTTCACTGTAATCAGTTTGGGTAGGGAAAAATAAGGAGGGAAAGAGAGAAAAAATATGAGGAAAATCAAAAATGTATTTCACTGTAATCAGTTTGGGTAGGGAAAAAATAAGGAGGGAAAGAGAGAAAAAATATGAGGAAAATCAAAAATTGATTTCACTCTAATCAGTTTGGGTAGGGAAAAAATAAGGAGGGAAAGAAAGGAAAAAAATGAGGAAAAATATATGAAAAAGATGAGCAAAAATATATTTTACTGTAATCAGTCTGAGTAGGGAAAAAATAAGGAGGAAAAAAAAGGAAAAAAGAGGAGGAGGAAAATCAAAAATTGATTTCACTATAATCAGTTTGGGTAGGGAAAGACAAGAAGGGAAAGAAAGGAAAAAGAAGACTTAGGAAAATTCCCATACCACAAAAAACTCCATGACAGCAGAATCCAGATAAACATAGGACAATAAAAAAACCTCCTTTGATTTTAGCTGGGTGCCATGGCTTTTCTGGCTTGGCTCAATGAGCTGAGAGCCAGAGCCCCCGTGCAGTCCCATCCCCGTGCAGCCCATACAAACAGAGGAAGTGGTTTCCTGGGAACAAAACCCACATGAAAGTTGTGCTGATGGTGCTCTGCTTCCTGCCATTTCCTCCTCTCTCCACATTTCACACGTGAACCCCCCAGCAGGACAGAGCACCTGGTGCCCGGGTCAGGTTCATTGTCTCATCTGAAAGGAGAGGGCACAGCTCAGCATCCAGGAGCATCACCCAAGCCCCACTACTCAACTGGTGTCCCCTGGAATGGCAGAGGTCATGTCAGGCTTGTTTGGGATGGGATCCATCCATAAGTGGTGTCTTGGTGATATTTTTGCTCCTGGCGAAGGAGAGGAATGATGAGGAGGACTCTATTTTATTAGAAGGTTAATTATTATATTATATTATATTATATTATATTATATTATATTATATTATATTATACTGTATTATAATGTATTATACTACATTATACTATATTATACTACTATATTATACTATATTATATTATTATATTATATTATATTATATTATATTATATTATATTATTATACTGTAGTATATGATATTATAGTGTATTATACTACATTATACTATATTATACTATTATAATATACTATACTATATTATATTATACTGTATTATACTACATTATACTCTATTATACTACTATATTATACTACTATATTATATTATATTTATTATATTATACTATACTGTATTATACTATATAGTATAATATAATATTATGCTATATTACACTATATTACATTAAATCTAAACTGAATTTGTTAGGCACTTAACTGTATTTCCTTGCACAGCATCTTGGGACTGTCAGCCAACAGTCCCAACACACCACCACTTGATTTAATTGGTTAATGAATCAAAACATTTACACTAGAATTTATTTATTAATTTTTTTTCAGGTAAATAATTTTTTTATGACGCATTTTGTTTGTGAATAAACACAGGAGTATCAAATGAGATAGGAATTGTTTGGTTTTTTCCTCTGAGGCTCAGAGAATGTGAATTTTAGACATATTTTTGGGAAGTTGTGCTTTGCTTTTCTCTGTGAGGAGAAATGTGGTGGGATAAGAAGAGCTAAAAGGGCTTTGTCCCCTCCACCAGCTCTGATCCTGTCCTTGCCACAGTGCCACGGCCATGAGGGCCTCGAGTCGCAGGGATTCGTGCCTGCCCCTAATAAAGTCATGCTTTTGCTGTGTTTCCTTTAATTTCAGAATTAAAAGGTGACTAAATCAAGTCCCAGGGGTTGGATTTAGAAGCAGCTTTGGAGTAACTGAGTCTCTGCAGTGTTCTGGGCATTTCTGGCCTCACCCGGCTGCAGGCAGGGATCCCACAGGAATGATGTTCCCTTATCAGTCCCAGACCTTTCCAATCCTTGTGAAATGAAGTAAAGCACAGAGTCAAGGAATGGTTTGGGTGGGAAAGGACCTTACAGCCCATCCAGTTCCAGCCCCAACACCTTCCACCGTCCCAGGCTGCTCCAAGCCCCGTCCAGCCTGGCCTTGGGCACTGCCAGGGATCCAGGGGCAGCCACAGCTGCTCTGGGCACCCTGTGCCACCCTCCCAGGGAACGATTCCTTCCCAATATTCAATCTAAACCTTCCCTCTCTCAGTTAAAAGCAAAGTTTTTAACATTTAAGACTGAAGGATTAAAACTTAAGTCTTCCTTAAGCACATTTCCCAAGTCATGGCAAAGATTAGAAGACATTAATGGGTTAAAACTCCCTTCTCCTGGGTCAAGGCTGCATCCAAAATATTGAATGGACTGCGGCAGGAATGAATGCGACAGGAACTTCATGGAGCAGAAAACTACCTGGATTTTAAAGAATAATCTTAAATACCTTTAGTACAGTTTAGTTAAGCGCTGTTTAGGGAGCCACTGGACATTTAATGGAGCAATGAAAGTAGTCTGGTAAGACTGGACAATCAGAGAGCTCAGAGTCAAAAACTCTGCTTCCTAATCAAAGCAATAATGCCTTTCATTATAAAAAATGAGGCATTTTGTTAATTGCCTTGTGTTAAGATCTTGTAATTCTACATTTTGCAGAACCCTGAAGAAGGACACGAGGGAAGGTTCTCTGCTGAACACTTCAAATGTTAATAAACTGCAGGTCTCCCAGTGGTTTATGTCTTGAAAATTAAGCCTTTAACATGTGTTTGAAGAGTCAAACTTCAGCTGTTTCAGTTAATTAGAAGGCTTAAAAATTGCAGCTTAATGAATTCAGTGCTTGTTTATGTTAAACTGTCAGGGAGTTAAGCAAGGAAAAAGTGTGATTTGGGGACCATCTGATTGCAGCCCATGTGGAATTCCATATGTCAGAGAAGCTGGAAAGCATTTTATTGAGCCATTGTCTAGAATGTGAATTAATTCCCTACTACTTCATAAAAGACTTCTTAGTAGGGTTGAAAAAGGATTTATCATAATTATTGCTCTGGCCCGGATCATGATTATAAATGATACGTGTGTGGATTTTGTTTATAAAATTCCCTGTTTGCAATTAAAACAAGCTGCAATTTGCTCTTTCTCTGCCTTCTCCTCAGCAGCTGAGCTGGAAATCTACCATTTGTTTTCAAAATTAATACCTGTCAAACATTTCTTTTTGGCTCTACAGGGCCAGGAAAAGGGAAAAAGAAGAAATGTTTGAAAGATTTGAACAGCAGAGGATTGGTACCGAGCTGGTGGAGGATAAATGATGCTTCATATTTGTTGGGACAAAAGCTGCAACCACTTTTCTTTTTTTCATTGCTGCAGAGCCAAGTCAAACACCCTTAATTGTGTCAAGCAGTTTGTTTGATTTTAATGAAATCACTTCAGAGGTTCCTGAACTTGGTTTTTCTCTGAATTATCACTGTGTTTGCAGGAGTTTTGGGGACAGGTGTGCATGAAAGGGATGTGTTAAATTAACAGGGTTCTATGTGAATCCTCCAGGCAGAGTTTGGATGAGTTTCCAGTCGGGGAACTGAAAGAACATCCCAGGAATGACCTGGCCAAGGTGGGGAACCTGGAATGGTCACAGACATTTGAGGATGAGGAGTAAGTGTGATCTGCTGTCCCGGAGTGTTCCTGTGGGAAATACTGAGCTCCAGCAGGAGAAAAGGCAACCTGGGAATGAATCAGGTGAATGAAGGGTGCAATGAGAAGGGGGAGATGGCTCTCACACCTTGGGGTCGTCACCACTGTCAGAAATTTGGCATTTATACAGCCTGGAAATGAAGAACCAGCCCAGGATGAGGTGTGTCCTGTGCTCCCCTCGTTCCAGAGGTGTAAATCCCTTAAATCCCTGACCGTGTGTGCTCCGATGATTAACATGCTGAGATCATTCAATCCGGACACCTCAAGTCCTCTGCTTTTCCTCCTTTTCAGCTCTGTTGCCTCAGAGGTTTCTTCTGCATCCCAAACACTCACCCGGGCCCTTCAGGATGCACGAGAGTCTGGGTGAGGAGTGGCTGATTTCAGATGGAACAGATCCATGGCTTTAAATTTGCAACATTTCTATTATTAAATAAGTCTTTCTCATAAATATGGAAAACTACTCCAAGAGGATATTCCAAGTCCACTGAAATAGTGAAAGAACAGACCTGAGTGAGGCTGAAAACAAATTAGTCATAAAATTTGATCCAAATAAGCATTTTGAACCTCCAAAAAAAATCCATTTCAGCTCAGAATTTCAAGCTCTTAAATGTGTCCAATAACTTTAGGTCTTTCAAATCTAGTTTTTCCTGCCTGATACCTCCTCAGAGTTTGCAAGGAGAACCACAGCCATCCTGGGCTCTGTGAGTGCTGCAAGAATAAACAACTCTGCAGACACGGCCAGGCCTACGAGTCACTCGTGTCACTTGTGGTTTTCCATAAAACCATGGCCCATTCCTTTGGAAATTTTATTTTAAATGCTGTTGCAAACATCAGTGGTACCACGTAAGCCCAAAATCAATACGTGGCCCATTAAACATCACAACTGCCTATGGAAAAGCTTTTCCCCTCCCAGCAAATCAAATTCCCATTTTCCATTCACAAAATTGGTGTGTTGTTTTTTTGAAGTTGCCTGTGCTGGATGGTGTTCAAACATCAATACATTTTTATCACAGGTTTTGGGGTAGGGTTTTTTTTTCTAACATCTGAAAGTTAAAAGCCTAATGGGATCGCTGCACAGAGAGGGAATAGTTCCCAGGGAGGAAGTAATATATGATAAAAAGAGGGGTGTTTGATTTCAAAGACTTCTAACAGAAAGTTTCAGAAAGCCATGAATAGAAAACACTTACACTAATACTGCCAGCCTACATTATGTATATCAAATAAAAATAAGGGAAAAAAGGTTCTTTTTTTAGCTCTTGGGGGAAATTAAAATAACATTCTTGTGCAGGAGAATATGCAATCGAAGTGAAGGCTTTGTTTATGTTTCATACAAGGCAGGGAAAGGATTTTTGAGTTTGCTGGAGCAAATCAAGCTGGATGCATTTCAATGCCCGAGACTGACCATTGCAGTGATCCTTGTGCTGGCCTTTATCCTGGTGCTGGAATTCTTCCTGAGTAATTCCTGAGTGGAATCAGTCCCCACACTGATTGCACTGATGGCCATCACCAGGGCATCAGACTAAACTCAGACATTAACTAACCCCCTTTTCATAATCTCAATGTGTTTCATTTCTTCTCACTCCTTCGTTTCCTTGCTTGATGTGAAGTGTTCCAGAGTGTTTTTCCTTGGTTGGGTTCCTAATTTTTTTCCCTGGAGACAGGATTGCATCCATCATCCTGAGAACATTTCATGTCAGTTCCCTGTCCCAGTTCCATAAATACATGTGAGTTCATAAACCTTTCAAAAGGCCAAGCTTTTCTCTGAAAATAAGAAAAATTTTTAACACATGATGAAAGTGAAAAAGAAGAGCTGTTGGAGTGTGCAATGAGAGGTTTGTGGGAGCTTTAGGCAGCTACTGGAACCCCTGGAAATGTAAAATGGAGCTCTTGGTGTTGTTCCTGCTTGATGGTCCAAGCAGGAACACTTGGACCTTCTGAACATCAAACAAAGATTTCATCTCTGTGGAAACATCCCACAAGGAAAATCCACTTCTGCATTCAACCAGCGGAAGTTGTGCAAACCTGGGCCCAGACTGGGATGTGAGCTTGCAGAGAAGCTCTAAATCTCACTTATTTAACTTTTTTAAAAGTTATTTATTTCGCTTTTCCCTTTCTCAGCCTTGTTTCTGAGCAAGTCTGCCTCAGCCAGTGCTGTTTGCTCCAAGCCAAACCCCACTGGGAGTTTTCCTCCCCCAGCACACGTGGGATGCTCAGCCGTGCTGAGCCCAGGGAAGTGGTGGAGCCACCATCCCTGGAAATGTCCCAAAACCACGTGGCTATGGCCCTTGAGGACACAATTGATTGGTGGTGCTGAGCTGAGGGTTGGATTTGAGGATTTTAGAGATCTTTCCCAACCTTAACAGTTCTACTGAGCAGCATCAGCCACCACGGGCACAACGAGGTGATGCCTCAGGGTTTACCTTTATATTTTTCACATTCTGTGCTGCTTTAGTGTGCAGTTCTGGGCTTCACATCAGGGGATGCTGAGCTCTGCACAGAGCAGGGAGACAAAACAATTCCTGCTCCAGCTGGGCACCAAGGACAAATGATCCAAAGCTCAGCCCAGGAGCACAAACAGCGTGGGCTGCAGAGAGAAAAACAAGCAGGGTGGGAGTGCCTGGGCTAAAGCTGGAACGGGACAATGAACTGCAAGGTGCAAATGGAGCAGAGCTGAGCCAAGGGAGAGACCCCGGGAGCGCTCGTGCATTTTGGGACCATTTTGGTTCATCTTGGGTTCATTTTGGGACCATTTTGGTTCATCTTGGGTTCATTTTGGGACCATTTTGGTTCATCTTGGGTTCATTTTGGGATCATTTTGGTTCATCTTGGGTGCAGCCCTGGCTGGGTTCTTGTGCTGCCCAAGGTGGATCCATTGAGGAGATCCTTTGAATAAACCCCTGCTTTATTCTTTAACTCCATCTAGTCTCTGTTCTAGCTCAGCCTTCACAAGGCATCAACGAAGAAAGAAGGAAAGGAAAGGTGTGGCTGTATTCCAGAAATCAGGATTTATCCCTCATTCCATTGGATGTGGCAGGACAGTCGTTTCAGTGCATCCCACATGCACATCCTACCAAAGTGAATTCAAAATGGGAATTTAAATACTGAATTAAAATATGGGAGATTGCTTTCCTCCGCCGATTTGCTGCTAACAATGTTTGGCTGGTTTTTATTTGTTGGAGTGTTTGAAGAGGGACTTTTATCCTCGTGAATATGGGTATTCATCATGTAAATGAATGTATTTATTCTGTAAAGGCTCACCCTGTCTCTGCTTCACTCCTGCAGTTACTTGATAGGAATGTGACAAGAGGAAATTGAATATAAAGTCTACTGGACAGCCAATAAATCAGGCTTATATCTTTCTCTCTACCTCAGACAGGAAGGAACCCAGCTATTTTTAAATCTCTGGTCCATGGAACCAGCCAGAGCTGGTTCTCCTGTTTAAAAGTGGGGGCAAAAAACAGAAAATAAAAATTCACAAGATTTCTAAAGTCCTCTAATTTGCTTACCTGGCCATGTAGCTCTGAGGGCGTTGCCTCCCCTTCCCAGGAGTGCACAACATCCCGGCCAAAAGCCACTCAAGGACCAACGTCAGATCCAACACAGGGTGCATTTATCAGTGCCAACCGAGAGCTGGATGAAACAGAGAGCAATAAAAACAATTTTCAGACCACCTCCAGCAGGGAGAGCACTGGTCACGATCCTGGAGCCACCCTGGGCAGCTGTGACAGACCCAGTGTGCCAGGCTGGCTAAAATGCCATTTCTGCAGCCCCTGGAGCCACCCTGGGCAGCTGTGACAGGCCCAGTGTGCCAGGCAGGGCTAAAATGCCATTTCTGCAGCCCCTTGGAGCCACCCTGCATAGCTGTGACAGACCCAGTGTGCCAGGCTGGCTAAAATGCCATTTCTGCAGCCCCTTGGAGCCACCCTGCATAGCTGTGACAGACCCAGTGTGCCAGGCAGGGCTTTCAATGCCATTTCTGCAGCCCCTGGAGCCACCCTGGGCAGCTGTGACAGGCCCAGTGTGCCAGGCAGGGCTAAAATGCCATTTCTGCAGCCCCCTGGAGAAATGCAGTTTGGTGGAGCCAGTTACTCACACATGACCTGGCCAGGGCTGCCGGGGAGGAGGGATTCATTCCAAGCAATCCCCCAGTGTGAATCTTTGCTGATTAACCTTTTCATTTGTCTTCCTTTAACAAGCAAGTTACTGCTGATGAGGAGAAGAGGGATTCTTAAATTTCCTAGAACTAAATTAACTATTCCTACTCGATTCACTCTGGCTGAACTTAGATTATATTGCCCTCAAGGCTGCTAATTTGAAAAATGCTGTTGGATATTTTTTTTTTGAGTTTATTTTTTTTTCCAGTGTTCCTGATAGGGATCCAAGTGCTAATAAGGAATTAAGTTACATTTCTTGGTAAAATTTCTTAATTGCCCATGTTGGCTGAAACTTGAACACTTCAGAGATTCTGTTGATTGTGTCAGCCTGAATATTATTACATGGAAATCCCTTCAGGATAACTGCAGCTTTTGTTGTATCCATTGCATCGTCTTCCTAATGTTGTTCAAACCCAGTGCTATGATAATTCTGGGGACTGGAAGGAAATTAGGTGTGTCCATAAAGCTGTGCCTCTCCAGCTGGGAATGCACTGTCTTAGAACCATGGAATGGTTTGGGTTGAAAGGACCTTAAAGCCCATCCAGTGCCACCCCTGCCATGGTAGGGACACCTTCCACTGTGCCAGGCTGCTCCAAGCCCTGTCCAGCCTGGCCTTGGGCACTGCCAGGGATGCAGGGGCAGCCACAGCTGCTCTGGGCACCCTGTGCCTCCCCACCCTCCCAGGGAGGAATTTCTTCCCAATACCCAATCCAACAAAATGGTTTTTGGCCCTATTTGCTCTATCACCTGGATGAAGCTTCACAATATTTTCCAGGAACTATTTCCCACAATGTAATTAACCACACAGACAGCTCCAACGTTTTGGGACAGCGTGGGAGAATTTCCTGCATCCATGAGCTCAGAATCAAGGGGCTCAAGATTAACAAGGGGCTCTCTGATTTCTCTGTGCGAGAGCACCAATGAAATTCAAAATGAGAGAGGGGAAATTCAAGTCAGATGTCTGGAAGAAATTCTTCCCTGTGAGGGTGGGGAGGCACAGGGAGCCCAGAGAAGTCGTGGCTGCCCCTGGATCCCTGGAAAGGCCAGGCTGGACAGGACTTGGAGCAGCCTGGGACAGTAGAATGTGTCCCTGCCATGGCAGGGGTGGGACGAGATGAGCTTTGAGGTCCCTTCCAACTGAACCATTCTGTGATGATTCTACGATGGGATTTCCATAACAAGCAGCAGCAGTGGGACACATCCCCAGATGCTCATCCCAAGACAAGGAATCAGCCAGGACATGGGGTCAGCCCCATCCCCACGGCTGCGGTGCCTCAGCAGTACCTGCCAGTGCCATCAGAGCTCATTTACA
The DNA here is from genome assembly GCF_015832195.1 of Motacilla alba alba. NCBI lineage: Eukaryota > Metazoa > Chordata > Aves > Passeriformes > Motacillidae > Motacilla > Motacilla alba. Next base: position 18,396,481 of record NC_052026.1, read on the forward strand.
ACACGCCTTTCCTACACATGGCCCTAAAAAAACCCTGCTCCAGACAGCTCATCCGTTACCCCAGTCACCAGCAGCTCCAGAGGCCATTTGTTCCCTTTGAAAAATGGGGTCTCTGAAGGGACAATATTCTCCCCAAGCCGCAGCTCTCAGTGTCTCATTTATCAGCTCATTAAGAACACGGCCGGGCTCGGTGGGGCTGATGCAGAAGATAAGACACATCAAGCAGCAGCCCCTGACAGGAGGAGCACGAGAGCCCTGATTGGACTCAGCTGGCCTTTCCTCTCCATCCCCAGCTCCTCCAGGAATTCCCACCTCTGCCTTATTTTCCCGGTGTCTTTTAGACAACCCTCACTCCAGCCGCAATGAGACTTCTGGTTTTGTTTTTATTCTCTTTTCAGGAAATGCATCATTTTCTTCCTCACTTAGAATTGGTGAGCTCTCACTGCGTCCCTGCCAGCCCAAATCCTCGCTCCACCAAGGAAATGTGGTTCTCGTTTTGCCAGTGTCAGATTCTCAGAAGTAATTTCTGTATAAACTTTCCACCCTTCTCCTCCTGCTGGTTTCTGTCTTGTGCTCACAAGGCCTTAAAAGCGTGTCAATTTTCTGTTCCCTTCCGTGGCACAACAATCTTTTTAGCAAATCTCATAAACATCTCTGCTGAAGATGCAAAAATAATCCACTGCTGCTGGCTGAATGTTTCCTTCTTGTTGGGTAGGCACCAGGAGTTACAACCCACAAAGCCTCCGAGACCAATGTCAACATTAAAAGTATATAATGGATTAAATTTCTCATTTATTCTCTGTTTACATGTGCTTGGTTATTGTCAGTATTTCCTAAACCAAGGAGGAGTGGCACAAAACTGATGCTGAATGGAGATTTTACAGGTACCAAATGAGGGTTAATAAGGTATTTCAGGCTCTCAGGAATTTTGTTCCTGTAATAGTTGCTGGGTTTTCCCACAACTCACCTTCGAGACAAAAATCACATATAACAGAAATTATTTTGTCACTCGGTTAACAAAAGTTTTCAGCTTTCTGAACTCTGCTACCAACTGTGGCTGTGGCTGGATCTTTGAATCTCCTTATCCTTCACTTTCCACTCCAACCATAAACTTGGGACTTTGTCAGTGCTCTGACAAGAAGCAGGTTTGAGATTTCAAAATGTGAAAATGCTCTTTTTTTTGTTGTTGTTCTGTTAAATTTTGCGTTTCAAAAGAAACTTTCCATGTGGGGGGAAGAGAGTTGCTGGCTGTCCTCATTATCCAGGGCACTCCCCATCCATCCTCCCGCACATTTCCCAGCCCCTGCTCTCTGCTGCAGGTGATGCTGCCACACGAGTGTCCCCTCTGTGCGGCACAATTTGCTGTGAAAGTGTAAACAGCTTCTTACAGAGTGAAAAATTCAGCCCCAAAACGGTTCCATCCTGACCCTTCAGCCTTCCTGCCATCATCCTGATCCCACCTAGGAGTGGAAGCAGGATCAGAGCTCACATAATGCCCTCCTTTGTTTTTCCTGGTTTATTCTTGCTCTCAGTGACTCCGGTGCTCCTGAGGGTTTATTCCCCCTGTTTCCTGGCTATCTCTCTCTTTTCACATTAATTTTTCACTTCTTTGCACTGTTCCTGGTTGGGTGGATGAGATCATGGGGCTGGCAGCGTTGTTTTTGGACAGCCTCTCACCTTATCAGATGGGAGCAGAGTATCCCCTCCACTTGACAAAGCTGCACAGCCGCTGAATTCTGCTTTTTGGGGGAGCTCTGCTCCCCAAAACTCCAGCAACTGAGAAGATTTATGTGTTTATTTATTGACCTGAGCATCTGTTGGGTGAGAAAACGTGGTGATGAGCCCCCTCTCCCCAAGGCTGGGCTGGGCACTGATGAGTTTTCCTGCCCCAAGCCCCCTGGGAAGCAGCTCCATCACATTTTGGGAGCCTGGGAATGGGGAAGGGAAGCAGCCAGTCCCAGGAGTGGCTGTGGTGTGACAGCACCTGCAGGGTGATGTTTTTCTGTCACCTGCTGGGCCCATCCCAAATGCTGTGAGTTAGAGTCAGCCAGACAAACAAGGGGGAAGGGCTTTTATTTTTTTTCCCCCATTTGGTCAGAATTGGAAATGTGAAGAAATCTTTTCCTGACTCTGAGGGTAACGCTGCAGTTCCCATATAAATGGGGGGAAATTGGAATACACCGTACAACCCTGTGACTTTTTCACACAAGGGTTTTCTAAAGAATGAGAATCAAATTATTTCCCTCTCCTTTTGCCTTAAAAAAGAACACAACCCTCCAACTGGGGCAGCATTTCAGCTCCCAGTGCAGCTCTCTGAAGGATGAAAGGGTCCAGAGCAAGTGATAATCTAATTTATTAGCACCAGGGTTGAGAAAACAGGGAGGAGAGAAGAAAGGGAAATTAAGGAGAAAATAAAAGGTGAAACCATAAAAAAAAAAAATGTTCTTGTACTGAACGTCTCAAATCCTTGTGGCAGCAGGTCCCACCTTGAAGGCTAAACTTAACTTGGAAGCCCACTTTTAAATGCTACAA